>NW_006399919.1:1203832-1220596 GCF_000299155.1 Elephantulus edwardii | reverse complement strand
TGAGAAATTGTGGTGCATTCACAAAATGGAATACTATGCAGCACCCAGAAACAAAAATTTAGAAAAATGATATGTAACATGATTAAGGCTGGGGAGCATTATGCTGAATGCACTAACTCAGTCTCATAAAGACAAATACTTCGTAAAACCATTATTGTAAAAATAGAAGGATCACTAGCAAAAAGTGCACAAAAATCCAAAGAGGGGAAGAAAAAGGGGCAAAGGGACTGAGGTGGGGTATGGGAAAATCACAAGGTCACAAATTTTGGTGGGCAGAGGAAGTGGGTGAAGGAATAAGGAAGGATTCAGTAGGGACATAAGATCAATGGTGATTAATTTTATAAAACATATGTGAATGAGAGAATGTGTGAAACATAATGAATATGAACGAAACAATGTATGCCAATATTGCATGGAAACCAATATTTTTTTTTAAAAAACACAGTACCATTTTGGGCCATTTTTATTGATTGTCTAGTGTATATTGGCTTAATCAAGCCTTGAAACAGGAGCGGCATCCACTTCCAAAATGGCTTTCCTCTGGAAACTCTATGTACGAACAGTGCTCATGCTGTTAGTTCATAGGGTCACTATGAGTCGTCTACGACTCGACGGCATTAAACAACAATAACAATGATGACGACCAAGAGAGAGAGCTACGTTGGCCTAGTGGAAGGAAGCTGTGCTACCAAGCCGAAGGTGGGTGATTGTCATCTGTGGCCCTCGGCCAGGTTCAAATTGTCTTCCTGTCAAACATTCTTCTAGGTGGTATAGCACTGGTCTGTGCGTTGCTGTACAGAGGGAACTCGTGGTTGCTGTGATGCTGAAGCCTGTGACAGTGATATGTCATTCGTGGTAATGGGCACCCATGGCAGACAGTGTTGACTGGAGTTTCCCGACTAAATCAAGCCTGGAAGCAGGAGTGGCATTCACTTCCAAAATGGCTTGCCTCTGGAAACTCTATGTACGAACAGTGCTCAGGCTGTTCATTCATAGGGTCGCCATGAGTCGTCTACGACTCGACGGCATTAAACAACAACAACAAGTGTATATTATGGTAATGTGTCTTTTTTTTTTTTTCTAAGAGGCTGTCAATCCTAGGGTTAATTTGAAAATGTACGCGAATGAGGTTCTTCTGGTTGATTGTGCTACAGGAGGGGAAAAAAAAAGAAAATAATTAGAGTGGATTTCTCAACCAGGCATTCTCACAGGGCAGCAGTAAAAACTAAAAGGAGAGACTCAAGAGTAAAGTCAGACTAAAATAGTTAAAAGATATAAACTTGATGAGGAGGTTTTCCTTAAAACAGTTTCACTAGGCTAAGGGAATGTTTTTTTTTTTAAATACCTATGATTGCTTTCTTGCCTGTTACAGAAGAAATCATAGAGAATTCTTTCATTAACCTCTTTAATTCTGTTGGTGGAGATACATTTCTGATATTCCAGAGTGTCTAAATTCATAGATGGTAGGAACAGGTTATTCAATAATTTCCACAAAGCCAAATATGGCTACTACCTACAGTAGCCTAGAATCTACCAAATAGATCATCAAATAATTAAAATAGCTTCCGTGAGCATTGCTATAGAATCGTAAATAGTGCAGAATGAATGTCGCTGAGGCACAGAGAAGATGCAAATTTGAGACCTAAAAGATGAGTCAGAGCCTGTTATAGAGGAAGAAGTCTGTGTGATAGCTCAAAAGTGGAAAGAAATGTGGGATATCTAGAGACTTATTATTATATTATTAGTAGTAGTAATAATAATATAACTTAAAGATAGAGATGAAACTGTGACAAAGCTGTGAGATGTGTAACAAAATCCATTTAGTAAATTTTACTTGCATGTGATATTAATAATATTGTTTGATAATGTCCACATTTTGTTGAATCATCTATCTTGGGAATGGGAACAATTAATGAATCATTTTCAGTCAGTCAACTGACTTCCAAATTTTTTGGCATAGATAAGTGAGGACATCTAGGGCTTCATCTGTTAGCTGAAACATGCCAATTGGAATCCAATCGATTCCTGGGGACTTATTTTTTTGCCAATGCCTTCAGTGGCAGCTTAAATTTATTTCTTCATTACCATTGGCTTTTGATCATACCATACTTCCTGAAATATTTCTGTATCAGCCAATTCGTTTTGGTATAATGACTCCATGCATTCCTTCCATCATCTTTTTATTTTTAGTAATTTTCTTTTTTCCTTTTTTATTTTTAGTCATTCATATTGTGTTTCTTATTATCCTTCCCATACAGTGTTTTATAAAATTAATCACCCTGCACCTGTGACCACTATTATCCCATCTTTTCAGGTCTCCATTGGATCTTCTTTAAGTACTTCAATCCTCTTCCACTCACCAAAAGATGTGGCCCCATGACTTTCCCCCTTCCTTCCCCTCAATGCCCATGTCCCTTTTCCTTCCTCAATTTGGATAACATTTTACTAGTTATCCTTCTATTTCTACTATAATGGTCCTCTGCAATACCTGTCCTTATGAGCACAAGTTAGTTCACTCCTTATAAAGTTCTTCAGCCTCTTTCATGTTATGTAATATTTTTCTAAATTATTTCTCATAAGTACTATTTAGTATTCCATTGTCTGAATGTACCAGAATTTCCCCAATCCAGTACTTTGCTGATGGACATGTGGGCTGTTTCAATGTTTTTGCTATTGTGAATTACGCTGCTGTAATTATCAGAGTGCAAATCTCCATTTGTGTCTCAGTTCTATTTTCCTTAGCATATATTCCTAGCAGAGGAATAGCTAGGTCATATGGAATTCCAACGTTTAGCTTTTTTTGAGAAAATGCCAAAGTGCCTTCCAGAGTGATTGTACCATTTTACTATCCAGACAATGTATACAAGACTCAATCACTCTATGTTCTCTTCAACATGTGTTGCTTGCTGTCCTGTAAAACTTGGTCATGACTACAGGGTTGAGATGGTATATCATTGTGGTTTTTATTTACATCTCTCTTATTGCCAGTGATTTTCCAGTATTTCTCCATCTATCTTTTAGGCCTTTCAAATTTCTTCCTCCGTAAAAAAAAAAAAAAAAATCTTTCCATGTCTTTGCTGATTCAATGGCCCATGACAACAACATTTACACCATAGGCTAGGCCTTCCAAGTTTGATCCCATATTGTCTCATATTCTCTTTAGGGTTTTGTGCTTTATCCCTAGGTCATTGATCCAGCTGGAGTTGATTTCTGTGTGTAATGTAAGATGTGGATCCTATTTCAGCTTTCTGCAAGTAGAAGCTAGCTTTGTTAGCAACTTTTTTTTAGGAGGTTGTCATTTCTCCATTTTATTGGCTTTGTTTCTTTGTTAAATATCAGCTGACCTTAGGTAGATGGGTTAATATCTGGGTTCTGGATTCTGCTCCATTTATCAGTGTGTCTCTCAATTGTGCAAGTATAATGTTGTTTTGGTTATTACAGTTGTAGATAGGTTTTGTCTTACACACTTTGGACATGTTGCTAGGAGGGGCTATTCTTTGGAGAGGGACATAATTCTTGGAACAGTGGAGGGTTGAGGAAGGAAAGGAAGACCCTCAACCAGGTGGATTAACACAGTGACTGATGCACAGGGCTCTAGTGTGTCAGGAAGTCTGACAGATGACACAGGACAGGACATAGTTTAGATCTGTTGTTCACAAGGTCACTTTGAGTTGTCTTTGACTCAAAGGTGCCTAGCCCCAAAAGTAGGTTTTACAATCAGGGAGTGTCATGCGTTCCACTTCATTCTTGTTTTTCAGAATGTTTGTTTACTTGAGTTTCCTTTCCAAATAAACTTGTCAATTACCTTTTTTCTAACTCTTTGAATAATAAATTTGGTATTTGGTATTGTATTGAGATTGTGTTGAAGAGGTTGATTGCTTTTGGTGGGATTGTCATTAACACTATGTTAAAGTTATCACCACTGGGCAAATAGACATCATGGTAAATGGAGAAACAATTGGAATTGTCAATGATTATAAGATAGGGTACAGACCTGTTTTTCATAGAGTCATTTTTGGTGGTACACAATGTTACCTAACAACAATAAATTGTAATTGGTATTAATTTCTTGGTTTTCTTTTCTGTGTCTCCTTTGTTATTGTAGAGGAATCCCTTTGATTTTTATATATTGACCTTTTATCCTGCCACTCTACTACACTGGACTATCAGCTCTAACAAGGTTTTTTTTTGTTGCATTCTTTAGGTTTCCTGTGTATACTATCATATCATCTACATATAGCTATAGTTTTAACACCTCATTATCAATTTGTATGTCTCTTACTTTCTTTTCTTATAATATTGCCTTATAAAATACATCCAATACAATATTGAAAAGGAGTGGTGAAAATTGGAATTCTTATCTGGTACCTGTTCACAAGGGGAATAACCTTAGTTTTTCTCCATTGAGAATGATGTTAGCTCTTTTGCAGAATTCTACAGTATCTCCACAAGAAAAAAGGCATATAACCCAAATACAATGTTGGCAAAAGCCATGGAAAGAATTTTCACAGAGAAAGACATTTAGGATGGCTAACAGACACATGAAGAAATGCTCCATATCACTGGCAATAAAGAGAGATGCAAACCAAAACCACAATGAGGTACCACGTCACTCCAGTAACAGTTGCAAAATGAAAGTTTTATAGTGGAGTGTACTGGGGGTTGGGGGGGATTGTATACCAATGAAGGAATTTTTCTTTTGCTTTCCAAAGAGAAGAGCAAACTGGGGCAGGGAGGGGTGGGCAGGGAGAAAAATGCAACAACGAATGAATGAAGATCCAAAATATCTGTAAATGTGCATTAAAATTAATAAAACAAAATTTTTTAAAAAGTTTAACAAGATGGCAAGTTAAATGTTGGAGAGGATGTGGCATGAAAGAAATCTTATACATTGTTGGTGAGATTATAAAATGGTACAGCCCCTCTAGAAGGCAGTTTGGCACTTCCTCAAAAAGCTGAACGTAGAAATTCCACATGACCCAGCTATTCCACTATGTGGAATATACCTTGAGAAAATGAGAACTAAGGAGCAAATGGAGATTTGTACACCAATATTCATAGCAGCATTAATCATCATTGCAAGAATATGGTTGTTGTTGCTGTTACGTGCCATCGAATTTTGGACAACTCATCGCGATTCTATGGATGAAAGACCTGAACACTTGTAAAACTTTCGTTATTTCTCCAAGTTCATAGAGTTTCTGAAGGCAAGCTATTTCGGAAGTGGATGCCACTACTGCTTTCAAGTTTGTTTTAATCAGGAAGCTCCACCACTTTCCACCATAGCTAACCATTATCACTTTTGACACATCAGTGTCACAGTGTTTAGCATCACAGCAATGATGAGTTTACTTCTGTACAGCAAATAGACAGACCAGTGCTATATCACTTAGAAGAATGCTTGACTAAAAACCAGGCCTAAGGGCTGCAGATTAAAATCACTCATCTTTGGCTGGGTAATATAACTTTCTATCCACTAGGCCAACAGAACTCTCTTGTTATTGTGGAAACAGACCAAATGTCCAACCACAAACTAAGGTTTTATTGTTCATATATCTCTTTATAATAAATTGCTTTTGTGTCTACTATAACTTCTTCTCTGTCCACCACTTTTTTCTATTTTCTATTTCAAATTGTATTCTCTTTTCCTATTATTTAATTTTTTCCAGACTAGTTAAACTCACAAACAAAAGTCTAATAATGAATGTGAAAGTATTTGTCAACAAATAGTGCTGACAAAACTGAACATATACTTGCAGAAAACTGAAACACAATCCACAACTAACACCATACACAAAAATCAACTCAAGATGGGTAACAGTCCAAGAGGCAAAGCCCCAAACTAGAAGGATCATATAAAAATAAATGGGGTCACTTAGAAGCCCTAGGCTATGACATAATAGGCCTAGGAATAAATGCACACCTGACGAAGATAAATTCAAGTCTTTATGTGTATAAAAAAAAAAAAAAACTTTTCCTAATTGCATGGAAAGGAGTTTATATACTGAGAAAAACATTTGGTAATGACATCTTAGACATGATCTCATAAGAAAAGTTTGTAGAACACTATAGGGCCTCAACAAGAAAAAGACTGATATTTCCATAATAAAATGGACAAAAGACATAAAAAAGACTTCACAAAGGAAAACATTGGTATTTGAATGATCAACAGGTAAATGAAGAAATGCTCAAATTCACTGGCAATAATAGAGTTTGGAAACAAATCAAAACAATGAGATACAGCTCACCTCAGTAACAGTAGCAATTTTCAACAGGACAGGAAGCAATAAATGTTGAAGAAGACGTAGAGAAATTGGAACTGTCATGCAATGCTTGTGGAATTGTAAAATTGTTCAACCATTCTGGAATGTAGTTTGGCATGTTCTCAAAAAGCAAATTTCTTATTCAATCTAATAAAAAGGCAAAATGAAATTTATCATGTATCAGATAAATTCTCCCTCTAAATTCTGCCTCTCTCTATCTCAATATTTGTGGCTCAATAGAAAACTTTTAGGGTAATATTTGCAATCAAAACAAATATCCCTGAGCAAAATGTGTAAAGAAACTCAAATTATAATTTCAAAGGGCTATTGGGCTACATAAACTTCAATATCTTTAACACTAATATTAGAAGAATTATATGATGCCTGGATATCAATGTTAATTCTTTTGTGAGGTACAAAACCAAAGATCCTTCACAGAGTGAGAGAAAATGTGGAACCAAATTCACAATCATAACAAAGACTAGTAAATCTACTGACTTGAGAGAGACTATGGCTCTTAGTCATCCTTTGAATCTGAAACTGAACTCTTCACCATCTTTCAACTTTCAGCCAAGCAATAGAAAGGAGTATAAGGTGATAAATAACACAAGGGGAGAATGTTCTCTTTAGTGTAACCAACCACATGACATCAAAAGGGCAACATCAGCCCGTGGATAAATCTCAGAAGGCAGAAAGAGATAATAAAGAGGGATGAATAAAGATGGAAAATGGAAAATGGGAAGAGTGCTGTTACAATGTAGGTGTTGCTGTCAATGTCATGAAACATAATGCTTATGAATTGTTGAAAAACAAATCTGTTCCATAAACTTTCCCTCAAATGACAATAAAAAGCTGATACACATAAATACATGATTTATGTTAAGTTAAATGCCTGAGTAATTGAATGAATGAACAAGCTGATTGAATGGTGCTTGGCATGGGGAAACCTATACAAATTAAATTATTTGTTTTTTTGAGGAAACCTAATAGAAACAAAATTAAGAAAATGTAATGCAAAAATCTATCACTCTAGATATGAACGATAATCCATAATTTTAACTTGATTATATAGTTCTAAAAAGGATTAAATGAGAACGTGAGATTAATTTGTAATTTTCATTTTCTTTCCAAAAGTTGATATTTATCTGCCTCTTTCCATGTAAATTGAGAACAAACTTTCTGTGGCAATGTAGTTTGATTACTTTGACTAGCTTGACAAATGAAACAAGAAACATTGCATGTAATTTCATTATTATTATTCATATATCTCTTTTACCATAAAGTACATTTGTATCCCTGACATCTTTCTCCTCACTCATTTTTTTCTCTTTTTCAAATTTCGTTCCCTTTTCCATTTATTTTATTTTTTCCAGCCTAATTAACTTCAAAAAGAAAAGGTTAATAGCTAGCCAGTCATGCAAAAGAAAAAGAAAAAAAAAGCAAGAAAAGAAACTATCACCCCATTAGAATATCTTTCTCATTTTACAGTAGATTAGATATTACTGTTTTGACTTTCCAATCTCATGAGAAAGACTTGGCTAAGAAAGACTACAACAAACATTCATTAGTATGACATATGGCAAATATAATGAAAGTAGGACCCAACAAACCCATTCAGGATAAAATCTTGAAGCTGTAATTGTAAGATAATTGCGTAGTCTTATTGTCAAGCAGCTACAGCATGAGACTAATAGGATGCCAAGGGAAATGCTGATCAGTGCTTGAGAGCCTTAATTTCCCCTAAATTTCATTCACCGACTAGCTCAATGAATAGGCCTCTCTTCTGAAGTTGCTATTCATGAACAAGTTATTTAGCAGTTGTGCACTTGACAGTGGTGGCCAAACACAGCAGACTGAGAGGACTTGGAGTGGGCACTCAGATGAGAAATGAAAGATATGGCCTTCCAAAAATTCATTCCAAGTTGCCAGAAACACTCCTAGACTGCATTTCTGACTGTCTCAACGATGTAATTCGTTATAAGAGTACTAAAAAACCCTACTGTATTAATTTCTTACACCCCCACTCCTAATTTATTTCAGATAAAAATGTTTTCTTATTTCCATGAAAAAGAATTTGTAGGTTTAATCAAACTATAAATATCTGCGCATATTTTATTGTTTTTCTGTGCTGAAAAATTCTATTTCAAGATGCTTGTAAACATAAGGATGTCTCAAGAATATTACAACAATAAGCACATGAATATTTGCAATAAATCTGTTTCAGCAGGAAAGTGGCATGTGTTTTACGGCATTTTTTTATTTTAAGATAATTAGGTATCATTTTTCTCTCAATAACTATTATTTGAGTTTGTTGAGTTAGTTTATCGTGCGCAGAGAATGAGGGAGGAAAAGCATCCCCATTTGTAATGAGCATCTAGGATATGCTTTATGTTAACTGGAACAATCATTTCATTGGTATCAGAATGAACTGCTAAGCTTTTGCTAGAGAGAATTTATTGATTACTAAAGTTGAAGAAGCCTAAAATTAGTTGAAAATGGTCAAAATAGTTTAATAACATAGTAATTTGAGAAGGTTCTTACAGTTCCTGTTCAATTGTTTTCCACAAAGTGCAATATAACATATGGCCTTTTAGCTTACAAAGAAGGAGGAGAAAGGACAAAGAGGTAGAAATTATTTGTACACCAGTGTTCTTAGCAGCATTATTCCCCATTGCAAGAACATGGAAACAGTTCAAATGCCCAACCACAACCAAATGGATTGAGACATTACAGTACAATCATATGATGGAGTACTATGCAACATGTAGGAGCAATGATTTGGAAAATTATTACTTGGGAGGGACTGGAGAGCATTATGTTATGTCAACTAAATCAGTCCCATAAAGACAAATACTGTATAAGACCATTATTTTAGATATAGATAACTTGTAAAATGTGTATAAGGATCTTAGGAACGAGGATGGCACGTGGTAATCATAGGGTGGCAAATCTTGATGGGTGAAGGGAGGAGAAGGTAAAGGAAAAGGAAAAGTTATGTTCTGATAAACAATGTATACGAACTTTCTAAGTAAACCAGTATAAAAATTAAAAAAAAATTAAAAAGCCTTTTAAGAATGTCTTCCTCCACACCCACACACAAAAAACAACTATACCACATGATATATTATTTTTTTTAAAGTCATTAAACTGTCATCAATTAGGTTCCAACTTACACAAACTCTTCATCCAGTTTCCAAGACTGGATAAAATGCTACGGGAGGAGAGTGCTCTTAAACCTACACGGCTACCAGTGGATTTGACCTGCCAGAGATGCCTTGCTTTGGGGTTAACACCATAAGTCATTATGGTCTATGTCCAAGTCTATCTCCACTAATTGATATGTTCATTGTTTAAAGTCCGAACTGATGTATAGCTGAACCTCCAGCCAGTTTTCAGAGGTTAGAAGTTGCAATGGAGGAGATTGCCCATGGAACTGTTGGTGAATTCTAACTGCCTGCCTTAGAGCTGGTAGTGCAACTCCATCCCCCCCGCCAAGGCCATGAGATTTCCCTCTAATTACTAGTTAATATAGCTCCCTCTAATTGTTGTTGCATGCTGTGGAGTCAAGTACAACACATATCAATCCTATGAACAACAGATCTGAACCCTGTCCTATCTTGTGCCACCCTGATAATCTCTAACACACTTGAGCCCATTGTTGCCACTTGTCAGTCTAGTTGAGGGCCTTCCTCTCTTTCTGTGATAATAATAATAATAATAATAGTAATGACAGTAGATAAAACTTTCACCTTAACTCCAAATTTTTTTAAGATTTTTTTAAGATGTATGAGGTCTTTTTTTGTCTCTTCTGTTATTGATTACAGTCTTTCAAGTAAAAGTGATTATTTCTTTGTTCAAAGTCTTCGGGCAACAATGCCTTCAATTGAAAGCAATCTTCGTAATGTTCCTACAGAATTCTGCTTCCATGTCTGGTTATTTTTTAAAATTTTTTAAAATGATTTTAATGAGCATTTACAAAGAGATTTTGGATTTCCATTCATTCATTGTTGCACTATTCTCCCTGCCCATCCCTCCACTCCCCCCCGCCCCCAGTTTGCTTCTCTCTTTCAAAAGTGAAAGAAACACTCCCTCCCTGGTACACAATCCCCCCTCACCCCTCCCACCACCCCAAGTACATTCCACTATGCAACCTTAATTGTGGACTCTTGTGATAACCATAAGACCCTATCGCTTTTAAATTATTCAGTCCCTCACCTGCTTCAGTGCAGTATACACAATTTATCCAGTTTTTCTCAGTCTTACCCCCACCCTGATATCAGTCCCATTTTATGGCAGTGGCATTTGTCCTTTTGCATCTGAGATATTTCACTCAGCATAATGTCCTCCAGGCTCAACCATTTTGAATAATATTGAATGAGTTCCTTGTTTTTCAATGCAGCATAGTATTCCATTGTGTGAATATACCACAGCTTCTCTACCCATTCATTTGTTAATGGGCACCTGGGTTGCTTCCAACTCCTTGCTATTGTGAATAGAGCTGCAATAAACATGGGTGTGCATATATCTGTTTGGATGTCACTTATGGTCTCTTTGAGATATATTCCCAGTAGTGGAATTGCTGGGTCAAATGGCATCTCTATTTGCAACTTTTTGAGAAAGCGCCATACCACCTTTCACAGTGGTTGCACCATTTTACATTCCCACCAACAGTGAATAAGGGTTCCAGTTTCTCCACAACCTCACCAGCATTTGTTGCCTGCTGTTCTGTTAAATTTTGCTGTTCTGACTGGGGTGAGATGATATCTCATAGTTGTTTTGATTTGCATCTCTCTTAGAGCAAGGGATTTTGAACATTTCTTCATGTGCTTGTTGGCCATCTGAATGTATTCTTTGGTGAAGTGTGTCTGGTTATTTTTTATCACCTTTGTTTTCTATTACTCACTTTCAATTTATTTTACCTCGATTATTGGCTCCTAAAATTCCCCAGGTACTTTAGTAGTCCTCTTACCCTAGAACACTCTTTTACAATTATGACCTTGGTTTTCTCCTTTACCTTACACAAAGTTTTCTCTAGGACCATTCTCAAACTAAAGGAATACACCTCCTGCTCTGGACTTGTTCTTGCAGAATTACCAATTTTACCACTCAAATGAAAACAAAATAAAAGCCAATTCATTATCCCTGAGTGAGTGCCAACTCATAGCTGACCCTCTATTGAGTTTCTAATGTTGAAAATTGAATGAGAGGAAATTGGCCATTTTTTCCTCTCAGAGCTGGTGATGGATTAGAACTACCAAAGAAATGTCACATTCATGTTGGCATTGCAACTCTCAATGGAGTAGGCCACCAGAGATCTGTACTTTTATTCTTACTCCTTAGAAAATATTTGCCAGCCAAGGGCAAACAGCTACCTAGAAATTGTAGTGCCAGAGAAGGATGGGAGGAATGATGTATACTGCATTGAAACAGCTGAAGGAGGGAACCGTTTAAAAGAGATATATGATTGGGTATTATTGTCATGACAGGAGTCCAGAATGAAGGCTGCACAGTAGAGTGGACTTAGGGGGAGAGACTGTATAACAATGAAAGAGTTTTTTCTTTTACTTTTTAA
Organism: Elephantulus edwardii; assembly: GCF_000299155.1. NCBI lineage: Eukaryota > Metazoa > Chordata > Mammalia > Macroscelidea > Macroscelididae > Elephantulus > Elephantulus edwardii. The sequence continues at coordinate 1,208,761 of NW_006399919.1, read as the reverse complement.
GGAGAAGAGTGCACTGGGTGGGGGAGGGAATAGGCAGGGAGAAAAGTGCAACAATGAATGACTGGAAATGCTAAGTCTCAGGAAATTTTATTAAAATTAATAAAAACAATAAAAAAGAAAAGAAATTACAGTTTCTTCATAGATGACCCTATCACTCCCAGGAGTGCCTGGCATATGTTAGGTGCAAGCTGCACAACATCTTGGCTTCCAAAATGATCCTGTTTAAAGTGATTAGCAATTATTTTATGGAGACAATTCCAGTTCATCATCCCACCCATGTCAAAGTAGAATGACAGGCCTTTCAATGAGTGTTCAGAATTAGATAGTCAGGCATTTTTATTCCTAAGTGACCCTGGGTGAATTAGAATCCTTAGCTTTTCAATTAGCTGAAATATTCATCAATAATTTGCACAACCCAGAGAGTCCATTTAGAAACCTACTCTTCCTCTCTCCCTTTCCTACCATACACAACACCTCTAGCTTAGTGCGTATATTTGTTTATTAAATATGCCTGTATTTTCCTACTAGGCCATAAACTGAATAAATTTGGAACATTTGCCTACTTAGTTTTTGCTGTGGAAGCTCTGGTGATCTAATGGGTAATGAACTGTGCTGTAAAACTAAAGGAAAGACATTGAAATCCACCAAGTGCTCTGAGGGAGAAAAATGTGCAAATTCCCGTGGAACTTACAGCCTCCGAAAACCTGCCAGAGAGTCACTTATGAATTGGTTTCAACTCTGAGGCAGTGAATTGAACTTGCTAAATAGTAGTTGAAAGGAATATGCTTACAACTACTTACTAAATGAATAGACGATTGATAGGCACAAGTCTATCTTCTGCCTTCTGAAGAACAGTGAAGATTCACTGGGAGAAATTATGTTGTTTTTGGAGCAGCTAAATGGCACAAATGGTTAAACCCTTGACTTGCAGCAATGCTGATTTGCTTCTGAAAGGTCAAAGACTTGAAAACTTCATAAAGTAGTTGAACTCAACACACATGGAGTCAACCTGAGTTGGAATTGGCTTGACGGTAATCACCAACAGTAATAGCATGTTGTTTCAGTTAATCTTTATTGCTCATGGTGTTTGTCCTAATAATCCAAGCCACATGTCTTATGTCCATCACTATTGTGAAATATTAAAAACATATTTCTTAAAAATATCAACATTTATACTGTCCAGAATTCATCAAAATTGACATTATCTAGAAAATTATTAATAAGAAGGGCTTCTTTTATTATTGTTGTCAGTTTTAACCTCTAGTTAAGAAGCTACACATAGGAAAATCAACAAGGAGAAATAATCATGTTTATCAGCTTATATGTTGAGAATTACTCCTTCTAACATAGCCTTAAACCAGTTTTTCAAACCTAAAATAAATCAGCTTTTCCAAGACTTGATTTACGCTGCTCCTAAAGCATTTTCTCTTTGTTTTTATGTTTTCTAATATTCTAAATATTTAATGTTATGATCTAAGTATAGTATTGACTTTGAGAAGAAATCCCCCTGTTAGGACTAGGGTTGTTTTTGCTGTTGCTGTTGTTGTTGTTTTTTACTTTCTATTGTTGTTGTGTGCCATCACGTCAGAACTGACTCATAGCTGACTCTCCAGTGGATTTTCTGATGCAATCAATCTCATGAAAGAAAATTACTCACCCTTCTCCAGCGGAGAAATGAGTGGATTTGAATCATGCGCTTTGAGATTATGGTGCAGCTTTTCATCACCACAGCTAGTCAGTTGTATTTAATAAAAATAGGGGATTGTTCCAGGTAAAGTGAGAAAATGATAAATCACAGATTCTTAGAAGGCTTAGGATGGCCTTGACCTTTCAAATGACAAAATTAAGAGCTGGCATTGGCCAATATCTTTAAAACAAAGTAGTAATGCAACACTTTGATTAAGAGATACATTCACATTTTTCATGATATTTGGATACCTGGAATAGAATTTTGGAAACTTAGATAACATTTATTTGAAATGTCCTTATTTTGCAAATGAAAATCCTGCACTCTAAGATATAAATGGTCAGTGAACAAGAGCATTAATGATTAAATGCTTTCATCTCCAAAGATTAATTCTATTTTTCAGGGAAAAAGGAATCATTGGAAACCATCATTATGAGGAAATGGAGTCAGTATAACTATTAATAACAAAGCCAAGTAGGGAAGCTGGGGATGAGTTTGATCGGTATACCAAACAGAAACAGGGCAGAAAGGAAATAAGTAGGTCCTATTACAGTAGACCTTCAACTACAAAGTTTAAAATGTGTGAATGGGTATTTACTTTATTCCTAGCTAATGAAAAGTTGTATTAAAGAATACAATTGGAGAGTAATTTGAAAAGTTAAAGCAAGAGACAGAAAAATTGGACTGGCAGATCGTCATCCGGTGTCATTTGATTGTCATTATACAGAGTTATACTAGACTTATGAAAGGGAGAAGAATCCACTTGAATACAAAGTGTAATGGGAGGGAAACATGAAAGGAAGAAATGCTTTGTGTGTGAACATTTAGGAAAATATAACAGTTAAGTATACATTTTAGCAACGTCATTCAAAAGTATGCAGCACCAAGAGAAAACAATTAATGATGTGGTGCTTGACTCTGCAGATGACTCATATAATGAAAAGGAGTAATGGTCATTTATGAGCCAATTTGACTCTATAGCAATGAGAAGGAGGAGTATGAGGGTTATGTAACCAGAGTATCCTCACTCTACTTTTTAGATACAAGTGCAAACAACTTTGTACTTTGTGGAAAAATATGTTTACTATATCCCTGCCACATTTTCCCCCCTATTTTGGAAAAAGATGTATTCAGCTACTGAATAAGTACATTAGGGGGAAAAAATGAACTATTTTTTTTGTTAATTTTTAAATTTAAGAAAGAATAACATTAGATTTTAGGAAAGAATAATTTTATATTTTAGTAAATGAAATTTTAGTCAAGAGGAACTTTTTATAATGCAAACTATATTTCAGAAATAAACTAAAGATCAACTGAAAAACATATCAATGTAAGTATTCTCCAGTAGGTAACCACATTGATAATACAAAGTATCAATATAAGTATACTCCAGTAGGTAACCACATAGATAATACAAAGTATAAAATAACTTAGATAGTAAAGAAGAATAGAAATCATTTTCAAAAGCTATTACATAATATATTTTCATATAAGCACATTTAAGAGTAAAGTAAGCTATAGAAATGCCACCTGCCACAGAGATTATGACGTTTATGAAGGTAAATCTTGTTTCATTGATCCTTAGATAGCATAATCCATAGAGAGTTGGGCTGCTAACCCAAAGAGAGGACTCTCTGACATTTCAAATCCACCAGTCGATCCCAGGGACAAAAACTAAGCAATCACCTCGCATACGATTTACAGTCTTTGAAAACCAGCTGGAAGTTCAGTTATGAGCCGGTTTTGACACCAGAGCAATGAGTTGTAGTAGTAAAAGCGTTATGTAACTAAGGTATTCTCACTCTAATTTTTAGATACAAGTGCAGGACATTTTGTAGTTTGTGAAAAAAAAAGACTTTGTGTGGTATTTTCCACTGCTCTGGTGGCCCAGTCGTAAGAACGGAGCTGTAATTCCAAATGCGAGCAGTTTTAATGTATCAGCTGCTTCTCTGGAAAAGGTTGTACAATCTCCTTTCACGAGATTAACTGCCTCTGAAAACCTGTTGGAGGAGTAGCTATAGGTCAGTTCTGAAATGACAGCACACAACAACAATATTAGTCTGGAATGTTTCTGAATCTTGTCTGCCATGGGTGACGTGGCTGGTGTTTGAAATATGGGTACCATAGCGTCTAACATCTCAGCAACACACAAACCACTACAGTATGACAAAATGAGTTTTATCAAAGAAACTTCCCTCTGAGTATGAAGTAGAACATTATCTACATTTTAAATTTGTGATGTTTATTCATTTTACTGTTAAACGTCTTCCTATAAAAATGGAAGCAGGAGTGACATCCACGTCTGTAATAGTTTGCCTCGGGAAACCCTATGAACCTGGAGATAGAATGAAAGTCACACAGGTGTCGAGGACTTCCGTTCATAGGGTCGCTATGAGTCGCCAACAACTTGGCAGCACTTAACAACAACAACAACAACAACAACAGAATACATTTATAATGTGGTTGTGTTGCGTATTATTGAGTCAGAGCAGACTCTAGATGACTCTCCAGTAGGTTTTTCAGAGGCAGTGGATAGCACTGGAGGATACTGTCCATTTTACTCCCACAGAGAAACTGGTCTGCAGACTTCAAATAACCAAGCTTTTTAATAAGCACTTTTCCAAATTGTAGTTTGGAATGTGTCTTTAACTTGATTTTGTGACAATATGCTGGTAGTCAAATTATTTCTTTAAACTAATTTACATTTGATTGAGGAAGAACCTTTTTCTTACTAGGTTCTATTCTAGACAAATCGACAAGACAGTGTGTTTGGAGAGCCTAGGTGTATTAAATTATACATGGTCACTTAGGGAATTGTTCAAGGTAATACTAATAGTAACAGTATAAGCCTACAGGTATTATGGCAAGTACATCCATCATGTGTGAACAGTTGTCATTAATAAAGCCTTGTTGACAACTACAAAGAGCTCTCAACGCATTTTCCGCTTGGATTACTGTATTGTCTTACAGATGTTAGAGAGTCAATTATTGGCTTGGGGAATTGAAAATAAATGGCAAAACCAAAAGTGTGCAGTTATGCAACAGAAATTTAGATTTGACTGATTCCTGCTATAAGAATAGCAAACAGACTATTCTCTCCCCCATAGACTTCAATGCCGTAAACATATTTCATCCAGTTTTTCTCAGTCTTATATTTTAGGGCATTATTTTTATCGTAGGAGTATGCAATGAGGGTTGCAGAGTGGATTATATTTGGGGGTAGGGGGTGGGGTTTGGGGAGG
>NW_006399919.1:1186588-1203732 GCF_000299155.1 Elephantulus edwardii | reverse complement strand
AATGGAATTCCAAAATCTCTGTAGATGTTCATTGAAATGAAAAATAAACAACTTAAATTTTAAAAAATATTGTAAATAAAAAAAAGAATAGCAAACAGAAGACATACGTGAAAATTAATCTAATTATTTGGATAAAATAAATAAAATTGAGACAAATGACCAAGAAGATATTTAAGAAATCACGTCACATTATAAAGGAGGCCTAGTGGGTGTTTAATGTGCTGAACTTCTGAGAAAAGTCTGCAGTTTGGATCCACTAGCCTTTCTGAAGGAGAAAGAAGAATAGTCTCCTCCCACTAAGATTAATAGCCTCAGAAATCTGATGAAAGGTTGCCAGGGGACTTTGAAAGTACTTTTTAACAATAACACTTCTTTGATACTTCATCCTATGAGACCTGTGACTTCTTGTGTCACTTCAGGGCTTTCTCTTTATCTCCTATGTTGTCATTTAAATTTTCAAATCTTAAAATATTCAAGTTTAATATTCATTATTTGAAAGGAGTGGATGATTAGAAACCATATGCATGACAATTAATAGTCTTACAAGGGGAATTGGGGGATAGATGGAGAAAAGTGTACATAAATGAATGCATATAAAGAAAGGCACAAAAATTTTTTTTAAAAAAATTGAAGTCATTAACAATTTAATATTTCTTAGTTCTATAGCAACAAACACTATAGTAGAAGCAATCAAGAAATCAAAAGATTTACATTGGGCAAATTCACAAAGACCTTTTTAAAGTGTATAAAACAAGTTTTAAAACTAAGGTATTGGTGTTGTTGTTGTTGTTGTTGATTGCCTTAGAATCCAGCATGACTCATAACGACCCTATGAACAAAAGGCCTGAAGTCCATATACAACTATTGACATTTATCAAAGTTAATAGTTTCCAGACCTATATTGTTTAGGAAATCGATGCCACTCCTGCTTCCAAAAAAACTAAGGAGTCCACCTAAAAATTCCAATCCATGGCATTTTCAATTTCTTTGCATGAAAGCAAAACCTTGGACAATGGAGAAGAAAGCTTGAAGAAGAATTAATGACTTTAAATTGTGGCATTAGCTAAGATTATTGAAAACACTATGTACTATCAAAACAACAAATAAACCTGTCTTAGAGGAAGAGAAACCAGAATGCTCTTTAAAAGCAAAGATGGTTAAAGTCATCTCACACACTTTGATCATTTTGTCAGAAGGAACCAGCCTTTGGAAAACAGTATTAGCTGGGAAAAGTAGAAGGTCAATGAAAGAGAAGACAACTGGCCTGATTGCCGCAGTGGCTGCCGCAATAGACTTGAGCATGGCAAAGATCGTGGAGGTGAAGATGATATAGTATAGCGTGAGGTTTTTATCCATTTTTCATAGGGTTGCTATGAGTTTTAGTTGACTAAAGAGCATCTAACAATAATAACAAACTGGAGGAATATGATAAGAAATAATAATATTGAGAAGTCTTCAAATTAACAGGGACTTCCCTAAGTAAAGGAAACGTGTTTTAAATTTCTTTACATTTAAAGAAAATTGTATTTCACGATAAGTACTTAATAAACACAAACTATACACAAGGATTTTACCTGATTGTATGCATGGAAATCAGAGAGATAACATCTGTGGAAAGAATTGCTGGAAAAGCTCAATACCAGCTGTGAAAACTAGGCCAAGTGCTGAAAAGATCACCAACTACTCATATGCAAGTTCAACTGAACCTAAAGAAAATTAAAGCAAGTTCACAGGAGCCAAAATTTCACCTTGAGTCTATTCCACTTGAATTTCAAATGCATCTCAGAAACAGGTTTGAGGCCTTGAAAACTAATGAGTGAAGACCAGATGAACTGTCTAAGGATATAAAATATGTCATCCATGAAGAATGAAAGAGGTCATTACAAAAAGAGAAGAGGAAGAAAAGACTAGAAGGCTGTCAGACGAGACTCTGAGTATTGCTCTAGAGCACTGAGAGGCAAAGCAAAGGGAAGAAATCAAGATGTTAAGGAGCCGAACAGAAGATTTCAAGGGGCAGAGCAGGAAGACAAAATAGAGTATTATAATGAAATGTGCAAAGAGCTGGAGTCAGAAAATCAAAAGGGCCAAACTCACTCTGGATTTCTTAAACTGAAGGAACTTAAGAACAAATTCAAGCCTCGAATTCTAATATTTAAGGATGTTTCAGTCAGAATATTAAATGATCCAGGACGCATTAAAAGAAGATGGAAAATTTATACAGCATCATTGTAACATAAAGAATTGGCAGACACAGAAGAATTTCATAAAACAATGTACAAGAATGAATCTGAGGAACTGAAGGAAGGTCATCAAGGTACTCTGAAGGAATTGGCAAAGAACAAGTCCCCAGGAATGGACGGTATACCAATTAACAAGGTTCAACAGATAGCTGTCCTGGATGTGCTCACCAAGTTGTGCCAAGAAATCTGGAGAAAATCACCTGGTCAAGTGACTGAAAGAGATCCTTATTTGTTCCCATTCCAAAGAAAGGTGACCTGACAAAATGTAGAAATTATTGAACAATATCATTAATATCACATGAAAGCAAGATTGTGTTGAAAATTTAAAAAACAAAAAACAAAACAACCATAACTGGAACAGCACATCAACAGAGAACTGCCTGAAGTGCAGGCTGGATTTAGAAGAGGCTATGGTACTAGGGATATTGTAGCTAATGTTAGATAGATCTTGGCTGAAAGCATAGAGTACCAGAGGATTGTCTATCTGTGTTTCATTGACTATTAAAAGGCGTTTGACTGTGTGGATCACAACAAACTGTGGCTGACTCTGAGAAAAATGAAAATCCTAGAACACTTGATTGTGCTTGTGCTAAACCTATAGTTGGGCCAGGAGGCAGTTAGAACAGAGCAGGGAAATACTGCAGGGTTCAGAATCTGGAAGGGTGCATGCCAGAGATGTGTCCTATCTGTACAATGTTGATAGCCCAGCACAGTGTTAGCCAGACCACAGCAGAAATCAGAGTCCAGGCAGCACTGAGCACCCTCTGCAAACAGAGAATTCTGCCCATCTCCCCCGAGGAGATACTGGATGCCCTCTGCACACAGAAGGTTCCTCCTAACCTCCCACAGGAGGGGATGCCAGGTCTAAACTGTGATTTTAGCGTAAAGATTAACCTTACTCATTGTTATGTTGACAACATGTAAGTATTAGGAAAATGTAGTCTCCAGAAAGAGAATTTTTTTTAATTATTATTGGCTTAAACTAAATAAAAACCCTAGGGAGACTAAGAAAGGGCCCTTTCATAGTGCTAAGCTGTGAGAAAACCTCTGCATCAGCTTTCATCTTTGTCAGAATACATTTCCTCATGTCCCTGCTTTCTTTCTGCATCTGGTTAACAACATCTTGGTGCTCAAACAGGGACTTGAAAGAAGTGGCAGTCTCTCTCTCTCTCTTTCTCTCTCTCCCGCTCTATGACATGGGGAAACCGAAAGGTAAGTGAACCTTTCGAGGAAAATTTTCTTCAGGCAGAGCCATGAGGATGTTGTTGCTGTTTATGTGCCATCGAGTCTCTTGCGACTCATAGCGACCCTATGTACAACAGCCCTAAACTCTGCTCTATCCTGTGACAATCGCACTGTCTCTGACACACCCATACAGATTAACCCAGTCACTGAATCAATCCACCTCATAGAGGGTCTTCCCCTCCTGCGCTGTCCCTCTACCCTCCCAAGCATGATGTCCTTCTCCAAGGACCCGGTCTCTCATCCAAAGTATGTTAGACAGAGCCTCAGAATCCTTTCCTCCAAGGAGCCACCCGGTTTAACCCTTTCTAAGGATGAATCTGTTTGTTTTCCTAGCTGTCCATGGTATTCTCAATACTCTTCTCCAACACCACAGCTCAAAGGCATCAGTTCTCTTTCAATCCTCCCTGGTCATTGTCCAACTCTCTGATGCATAACAAGTGATTGCAAAGACCATGGCCTGTATCAGACACCCCATAGTCTCCAGAGAGACACCATTGCTCTTCAGTACTTTGGAGAGGTCCCTAACAGCAGACTTGCCCCGGCAATGCAGCTTTTAATTTCCTGGCTATTGGTGCCAAGAGTGTTGACTGTGGAGCCAAGCAAACGAAAGCTGTGAACAATCTCAACCTCTTCACCATCCATCCTGATGCTGCCAATTGGTCCAGTGGTGAGAATCTTTGTTTTCTTGACATTGAACCTCAATCCATATTGGAGGCTGCAGTCCTTGACCCTCCAAAGTCAAGGGTAGAGTAGAAAAAGTTTCAGGATTCCTTCATTCCTTGAAGGACAAAGTCAAGGGTTGTTGTTTTTCTTTTGTGACGTTGAGTTGCATGCAACTCACAACAACCCTACGTACAACAGCCCTAAACTTTGCCCTATCCTGTGCCAATCTCAAGGCAGAAGTAGAAGAAGTTTCATGAGGATTCTCTCACCCATTAAAGGAGAAAATCAAGGAGAAAAGTAGAAAAAAATTAATGGAGAATTTCTCCATCCGCTGAAGTAGACTGCTTAAAACCTTTAGAGGCACAAGTGAAAAAAGAATCATGGCGAATGACCCATTCTCTGAAGCTCAACATATATCTCTCTTAAAGGAACTGCTTAAAAGCTCAGGGGTAATTGTGAAAGAAAAATCTTTTTTGCAGTAATTTCAGTATGTACAGAAACGTCTTTACTGGTTTAAGCCAGTAGGTAGAGTGCAGTTCAATTTAAGAACTTGGCATAATGTTATTAGAGATTTACGAAGAGCACTTCAAAAAAGGAGAACAAATTCCTGTTGATTTTTGACCAGTATGGGCTTTGATAAAATTAATAATGATGTCCATGCAGGATTATACTCATAATAAAAAAAAGGGTTAAGAGATATGCCTGAATCTTTGCATAAATATGAATTAGGTGATATTACTTTAGAGAAGGTTTAAGTTGAAGGCAAGAAAGAGCTCTTACTGCCTTCAGAAAAAGCTTTAGGAAGGCGCAATCCTGAGTTTTTATTTTCTCTTAATTGTCATACATTGACCCAAATAGTGCTTTTTCTGGGAAATTATTTACAATTTAAAACATGTTTTAGAAAAACAAAAAAGATACTAAGTCTCAAAGCAGAAACCTATGTTTATGTGATTTTTTTTTGTTTGTTTCTTGTTTAAGTTAGTTGTTGTTTGTTTCTTTTTTTGATTTTTTTTCTTTGTTTCTTGTCTTAAGTTTAATGTAATAATAGTTTGGAGTTCATATAATCTGATAATTTTGGTAAAATAAGAAAAGTAAAAGATAAGAATAAAGCTAACAAAGAAAAACTATTAATTTAGAAGAAAAGAAAGTAAAAATTAAGTGATACAGTGAAGATAAATTAGAATGTGCAGGTAGAAAATTTTTTAAAGAATAAAACCTCTAAACCAATAAAAAAATTAAAATAGACTGTGTATGGTAGTTGTAAAATTGGCTACTTGTCTACTTTTGATAATCCAAAATGTCAAAAATAAACACATAGACCAGTCTTTTACAGCTGCATAAATAATGTGATCTAAAAGTTTAAAAACAGGTAATAAAGAAAACTGTAATTTCATTCCCGGGTGGATATAAAGAACAAAATTATCAAGAGACGTATCATAAAAATAAAATACTCTCAAAAATGTTAAAATTCAAAACAGACTTTCCAAAGTTATAAGAAACAAAGCAGTTTTTCCTAAACATAAGTGCCATGTTCATTATAACAGAGGGACACCTCCGAGAACAGGTGCAGGATAGGCCAGTGGCCCATAACAAGGAAAAAAACAAACCAAAAAACTAAAGGCTTTAAAATAGGAGAGTTGTCTTCAATATTCAGTGAGCAGAAGCTGTCCCATGGAAATAAGATCCCTAAGAATACTGTAAGATTGATTATAGTAAGAACTATTTTAATAAGTAAAGGAATATTTGTACATATTAGAATGGTATATCCTGATTATAATAAGGAGATAATTATAATAATGTCTACTCGACTCATAGGGTCACTATGAGTCGCCTGCAACTCGACCGCACTTAACAATAATATCAACATAGAGAGAGAGATCAGCTGGCCCAGTGGACAGAAAGCGATGCTACCAAGCCAAAGGTGGGGTGACTTTTAATCCACGGCCCTCGGGCCTGTCTTTCATTGTATTAGTTCAGACATTCCTCTAGGTTGTATATCCCTGGTGTACAAGTTGCTGTACAGCATTCACTTTTGGTTGCTGTGAGGCTGAACACTGTGACGCTGATGTGTCAAATGTGTTAATGATTGGCTACCCAATGCAGGCAGAGAGTGGAGTGGAGCTCCCCGATTAAAACAAGCGTGGAAGGAGGAGTGGCATCCACTTCCATAATAGCTTGCCTCCGGAAATCCTATGAACCTGGAGAGAGGATGAGAGACACCCAAGCGTTGAAGACTCTCCTTCACAGGGTGGCTATGAATTGCCTCGATGGCACTTAACAACAACAACAACAACTTGACAACATCAAAACTTGTTAAAAAGCCAGAGTGGAGCTTAATTATTGCTCCAACCTTATATAAAACAAAGGGCAGATCCAATAAAAAGACAAGAAGGGTTTGGCAGTACTGGGACTAATATCTATTGGAATACTGTCATTAATGATACCTGTTCTCAAATGACTGTAAAATTAGAAGGATATGAAATTCAAGGATTAGTTGATACTAGTGTTGATGTGACTATTATTGCTACTCATCATTGGCCTAGTGAATTACAATTAAAGATGTCTCTGTTACTTTTACAAGACTAGGAACTATGACAGGAGTGAAACAAAGTCAATATGTGTTCGAATGTAAAGGACCTGAAGGACATATAGTAAAATTACAACCTTTCAGTGCAGATATTGCAGTTACATTATGGGGAAGAGATTTGCTGGCTCAATGCGGAGCCACGTTACAAAGTCCTACGATACCAGTGCAAGCTAGGAATATGATGTTAACCATTAACTATTTCCCTGGTAAGGGCTTAGGAAAGAAATAACAAGGGATGGTCCGCTTCAAAGAACCAAAAGTTATCATAGTAAAAGAGGATTAGGCTACTTAAATTTATAATGAAGGCCACTGTTCTATGCTTTGCCCTTCCATTAACTTGGTTAACTGATAAGCTAATACGAGTATAAAAGTGGTCCTTAATGCAGGAAAAACTAGAAACCTTAATATAATTAACTGAAGAACAATTCTGGCACATTGGAGAGTCAACCAGTCCCTGGAATTCTCCAGTGTTTCTAACAAAAAAGAAATCAGATAAATGGAGAATCTTAACTGATTTGAGAAAAAATTAATGAGGTCATAAGGCCTATGGGGCCCTTACAACCAGATCTTTCTTTACCTTCTATGATCCCAGAAGGATGGCATATTATTATAATTGATCTTAAAGATTGTTTTTATCATTCCATTACAACCTAATGATCAAGAAAAATTTACTTTTACTATTCCTGTTATTAATAATCATAAACCTGTTAAAAGATATGAATGGAAAGTGTTACCCTAGAGAATGTTGAATAGTCTGGTCATGTGTCAATATTTTGTTAATCAATCTTTAGAGATTTTAGAAAAAAATTCCAAATGCATATATTATTCATTATATGGATGATATTTTATTTTCACATTCAGAAAAGGACCAACTTCAATTACTATCTAAGGAAACTCAACAAATATTAAAGGAATATAGATTACAAATAGCTCCTGAAAAAGTTTAATTTAATGAACCTTATAAATATTTGGGGTCTATATTTGAAAGAAGAAAAATAATTCCACAAAAGATTCAAATTAGATGAGATACATTAAAAACTTTGAATAATTTTCAAAAATTATTAGACAATATTAATTAGTTAAGTCCTAATTTAGGTAAACCAATGTACCAATTACAAAATCTTTTAAAGTATTAGAAGGATTTGCTGATATGCAAAGCCCTTAGAGTTTAACTCCTGAAAGGAAAAAAAGAACTTCAAACTATAGAAAAATGCAATTAAGTTGTAAAAACATGAAAATACCTGTTATAGTGATTATTCATTCTCTACATTCTCCTACTGGTATTTTATAACAAGAAGAAAGAATATTAGATTGGTTATATTTTGGAAATAAGTATAATAAAAAACTATTTGCTTATGTTGAAAAAATCTGTGATTTGATTAGTAAAGGACGACTACGGTTAAGACAGTTGCGGACATTTGATCCATTTGAAATTCTAGTCCCCTTTACTACTTCCCAAATTAATAAGTTATGGAAAATTTCTGAAAATTGGTAAACTGCTTTTTTCTGATTACATAGGTAAAATTTCTAATTCATATCTCCAAAATAAGCAATTGCAATTCACTAAAAGAACTAACTAGATTTTATCTGAAAAGGTGAAATCCTGTCCCCTTCCAGCTAATACTTTTTTACAGATGCTAACAAGATGAGATATTCAGGTTATACTAACGGTGAAGAGAATAAAGTTGTTAAAACTAACTTGACTTCTGCTCAACAGGCTGAATTATGTTATTTCAAGATAAATGTAAGAATTTTTTTTAAAGAAGAGAACATTAAACTTATTACTGATACTCCTTGTAATCCCTAAAGACAAGCTATAATAGAAAGGGCTAATTTGACCTTATAAACTATGGTGAGAAAGTAAAAAGAGGTGATATGGGATAGGCTGAATAACATCACCTTAAACTATTTTACAAAAAGCATTATTCACTTTAAAATTTTTTTTAATTCTAATGAGAAAAGAGAAACTCCAGCTGAAAGACACTGGGTATTATAATCAAAGAGCTGAATCTGCTTATATATTTTAGCGAACGTCTATCTAATCAATAGAAAAAAGGAATTTGTGATTTATTGGGGTTGAGGATTTGCTTATATTTCTACAGGAACAGAAACACTGTTGGTACCATCCAGAAACGTGAAACCCCAAGATAAGCCAAAAGAGGTCATACCTTAATGAAGATAGAATTGTGGAATGAGTGAGTCTTTAGAGAAACAACAAAAGAAGGGACTGCTATGGGAAACAAGGTAAGTGGAGACTTCTACTTACGGCCAGATATAGAAGCTGACAACAAAAAGGGAAAAGTTTTTAAGAATACAGGGCAACAACTGTCTCCCAAAAATTTGTTTTTAGCTATGCTTGCTGTATTACCTTATGTTTTCTTTAAAGGAGTTATTAAATAGAAGGCAGATAATTTAACTTTGATTTGCAACAAATGGACCCTGTATACTTACTTAAATTTTTATTTTTTTCTCAACCACCTCATAAGTTGTTTTTGTTGTTTATTGCCTTCGAGTCAATCATGACTAATAGAGACCCTATGAATGAAAGGCCTGAAATAAGTGGATAGATAGATAGATAGATGATAGATAGATAGATAGATAGATAGATAGATAGATAGATAGATAGATAGATAGATAAATCTAGAGTTGGATTATGGCTTCCTGTTAGTTTGGGTCATAAAAGATATAATGAGATGTAATGAGATGATACTTTTGGAGCATCTTGTAAATCAGTTATTAAAAAAGAAGCAAGAGATTTATTGGAGCATTAATTGTTGCTACTTTAGGGATAATAGACATAATGATTACAGCAGCTAATGCTGGAGTTGTTCGGTATCAAAGTGTCCAAATAGTAGATTACGTCAAATAATGGCATAGAGATTCTAAAAATTATGGTCACCTCAAAGACAAATAGATTCTGAAATCAATTCTCAATTAACTGATTTAAAACAGTCAGAAGTTATGATAGGGAAATCATATCACTAACTTACAGAGATAATTGAAGTTAAAATGTGACTAGAATACTACTTTTTTGTGTGACCCCTGTTGTATGGAATAATAGTGAATGGTATTGAGATAAAATTTGCAAACATATCATGAATCGTGGTAATTTAACTGATGAGATAGTAAAGTTACAAGCTCAAATTCATGATACTTTTAATGAACATTTGAGAAAATTAGGTAATACTGATTTTTTTAAGAAATAAGTGAAGGAATTTCCAATCTTTTTTTTTATCATATTTTTATGTCAAGGTTGGAGAATGCAAAAGAAAAACAAAATAATAATAAAAAAAGGAAGAGAAGCTATATTTACCTTGATAATTAAGTGATACCTAAACAACAGAAGGAGAAATGTGGATAGCCCAGCATAGTGATAACCAGGCCACAGCAGAGATCAGAGTTCAGACAGGACTGAGTACCCTCTGCAAACAGAGAATTCTGCCCAGCCTCTGGAGGAGATACTGGATGCCCTCTGCCAACAGAAGGTTCCTCCCAGACTCCCACTGGAGGGGATGCTGTGTCTAAACTTTCATCTTAGTTTAAAAATTAAACTTACTCATTGTTAGGTTGGCAACATGTAAGTATTAGGAAAATGCAGTCTCCAGAGATAGAATTTTTTAAGTTATTGTTAGCTTAAACGAAATAAAAACCCTAGGGAGACTAAGAAAGGGACCTTTTCACAGTGCCAAGCTGTGAGAAGACCTCTGCATCAGCCTTCATCTTTGTCAGAATTCATTTCTTCATGTCCCTGCTTTCTTTCTGCATCCAGTTAACACTGTACTTATGCAATCTTTATACGGAACAGATTTCCCAAGAGTCTGGGTTCTATGAGGAGGAATGTGGTATCAGGATTGGAGCAAGACTCATTAACAACTGTGTTATGCAGATTAGACAGCCTTGCTTGCTTAAACTGAGGAGGACCTGAAGTGTTTGCTGTAGAAGGTTAAGGGCTGCAGCTTAAACTATGGATTGAAGCTCAACTTCAAGAAAACAAAAATTCTCACCACGGCCAATCGTGATAGACTATAAAGAGATTGAGATGAACAGCTTCAGTTGACTTAGCTCCACAATCAACACTGTACCAGCAGCCAGGAAATCAAAAGACAAATTGCATTGGAAAAATCTGCTGTCAAGGACCTTTCTCGAGTACTGAAGAACAATGATGTCAGGTTGCAGACTAAGGTGTGCCTGATCCAGGCCATGATCTTCGCAATCACTGCTATGCATCAGAAAGCTGGACAATAAAAGGAGAATTGATGTCTTTCACCTGTGGTGTTGGATAAGAGTACTGAATATACCATGTACTGCTAAGAGAACAAACAGATTCGTCCTTGAGAGGGTGAAACCAGGCTGCTCCTTGAAAGCAAGTATTCTGAATCCTCGTCTGACATACTTTGGGCATGTTGAAAACAGAGACCTGTCCTTTGAGAAGGACATTATGCTTGGAAGGTGAAGGGACAATGCAAGAGAAAAAGACTCTCAATGAGATGAATTGACTCAGTGACTGGGGTATGGGAGTAGGTGTGTCGGAAGCAATAAGATTAGTTCAGGACACAGCAAATTTAGTTGCTGTGAGTCACAAGTGACTCAATGGCACATAAAAACAGCAACAACAATGCCTAATTATAAATTCTTTATCATCTGCTTAAAAATATTAAAGATTTTGCTTGAATAAATGACTCCTATTGAACACTGTGGATATATATATATCAAGCTTTGTGTTACATATTTTACATAACCTATCTAATCTTCAAACTATACCTAAACATCAAATAATTTTACTAATAATATCATTTGTGTTAAAATGGAAAAGTAAGACATAGAGCTTAGCTAACTTATTCAATAAACCATAGTTATTTGTAGTAGAGATGAAATTTAAACTCAGGAGTTTGACACCAGAGACTTTACAGGTAATTTTACATTACAAAGAACTTTAAATAATGATTAAAATAATTATTACTGGGACTTTAGAGACTTTATTGGGTTCCTTCCATAAAGGATGATTAGTTTTTAATCACATGGCAAGGCAAAAGAACTGCTGTGTTATCCTGAAGAGTTTTCTAGTTTGCAATGTTCTTTCTATTTCTCTCCTCCACTAACTAGTGTCAACTCCATATATCCCTGGGAGTCAAGAACCAACCATTCCAGTGATAGCAGTGAAATTTTTTGTTTCAAGTCTTCTTCATTTATATTGGTCATCTCTTATTCAATGATATGTTGTTATTAAGTGCCATCAGGTCATAGATGACTCATACCAATTCCATGAATGAAGTCTTGAACACTTGTATAACTTTCATAATTTCTCTAAGTTCACAGAGTTTCTGGAGGCAAACTATTCCAGAAGTGGATGCCACTTCTGCTTCCTGCCTTTGACCTAGTTTTCAAATAAACAACCCAGAAATGTTGTGAATTCAACCAATTATTTATTGCAGAAACAGCAAATATACCTAGGAACATAACTACACGTAGTATGTGATGGTTCTGCATATGAGCTTGAGTTGCATCCTGTGCTTTGAGGCAGGTAGCAGCAGTTAAGCTTACTCTTCTCCAACATCTTTACCAGGTCTGACAAACATAGTCTTTCAACACTGTGGACCAATCTTGATGCCTCATCTCCTTTAAACAGATACATGGCAGCAAAAATCTATTTTCAGTTTCATCTTTTCAAGGCACAATTTTAAACAGCAACTACCAGTGGGTTTTGTTTTGTGTGGTTTTTTTTTTAATTAATTTTAATGAAAGTTTACAGAGACTTAGGGTTTCCAGTCATTCATTGTTGCACTTTTCTCTCTGTCTATCCCCTCCCCCCATCCACTCTTCTCCTTGAAAAGTAAAAGAAAAACTCTTTCATTGTTATGCAATCCCTTCCCCCAAGTCTGTTCCACAGTGCAGTCTTTATTCTAGACTCCTGTCATGACAATAATAGCCAATCATATATCCATTTTAAACAATTCTCTCCATATATTTCAGTGCAGTATGCAGCATTCCTCCCCTCCTTATGTCTTCCCTCAAACTCGATGTCAGTCCTGTTTTACAACAGTGGTCCTATACAATATTTGTCCTTTTGTGACTGAGATATTTCAATCAGCATAATGTCTTCTAGAGTCATCCACTTTGCATAATATTTCATGAGTTCCTTGTTTTTCATGCATGGTATTCCATTGTGTGAATATACCAGAACTTTTCTATCTATCTGAATGCTGGTGAGGTTGTGGAGAAACTGGACCCTTACTCACTGTTTGTGGGAATATAAAATGGTGCAACTACTATGGGGAGCTGTATTGCTCTTTCTCAAAAGGTTGCAAATAGAAATACTATTTGACCCAGCAATTCCACTACTGGTAATTTACCCTAAAGAAATCATAACAGCAGCCCAAGCAGATATATGCACACTCCCATGTTTATTGTGGCTTTGTTCACAATAGCAAAGACCTGGAAACAACACAAGTGCCCATCAACAAACAAATGGATAACCATGGTTTTTTTAAGATAACAAAGCTGCTACTTTCATGTCTCTGATCATAGTTGAAACCTCACTGCTTTTCCCTTCACTCAATAACCAATTTAAAACAGTAATATTTATTTAAAATTCTATTGTTTATCATATTTTTTTACTGCACAGTGGTATCTTTGACTATAAATGCAAGCCCATTCTTCCCCACATTTTCATTCTTGGTATAGATACCTGAACCAGGGGGCAGTCCCCAGAATAGAGCAAGGAAGTACTACATGGTTCAAAACTGGGAAAAGAGTACATCAAGGATGCATCTATCTCTGTACCTTTTCAATCTCTATGCAGAACAGACCATTCAGGAGGTTTGACTTTATAAAGAGATATGTATATAAAAAGATTGGAGATAACTCTCTGAAAGCTAGGGATTTTGAACAGTTCTTCATGTGTTTGTTCACCATCTGAGTATCTTCTTCGGTGAAGTGTATGTTCATGTCCTGTGCCCATTTTGCAGTTGGGTTGTTTATTTTCTTGAGGTGCTGGAATATTCTATAAATTCTAGATATACCTCCCTTATCAGACATGTTATTGTTACTAACATTTTTTCCCTATCTGTGTCTCTCCTTTTCACTCCATTGGAGAAGTTTTTTGATGTGTATAGGGATTTGATTTTTTTTTTTTTTTTTTTTTTTAGGGATTTGATTCTTAGAAAATCCCATTCATCTATTCTATTCTCTCCTCGTTGTAGATTTTTCAGGATGCTTGGAAGACTGTTAATATTGTGGATTGTGGCTTCTAGAGTTCCTTCAAGATTTTCTTTGATGAAGTTGATAGTCCTTGGTTTTACTCCAAAGTCCTTGATGCACTTTGAGTTAGTTTTTGTATATGGTATTAAGTGTGGGTCTCGTTTGAGTTTTCTGCAGATAGTTTTCCAATTTTGCCAATTTCCCCACTTAATTGATTTAATTTCCTTGTAAAAAACCAATTGACCATAGGTAGATGAACTGATTCATGGCTTCTCAATTCTATTTGATTGATCTATGTGTCTGTCACTATACCATACTATCCTGACCACCACAGCTGTACAGTAGGATTTGATATCAGGGAGTGAGATGCCTATTTTTCACCCCAATAACAGTAACAAAGTTCAACAAAGTAGCAAACAGCAAATGCTGACAATGTTGTAGAGAAATTGGAACTTTTATTCATTGTTGGTGGGAGTGTAAAATGGTGTAACCACTCTGGAAGGCAGTTTTGCACTTTCTCAAAATATGGGAAATAGAAATAACATTTGAGCCTGCAATCACATTGCTGTGAATATGCCCTAAAGAAACCAGAACATCCATCCAAACAGATTTATGCACACTCATGTTTATTGCTGCATTGTTCACAACTTCAAAGATATGAAAACAACCCAAGTGCCCATCAATAACTGATTGGATAGAGAAGCTGTGTTAAATTCACACAATGGAATACTATGCAGCATTGGAAAAACAAGGAACTCATAAAATATTACAAAAGTGGGTGACCCTGGAGGATACTATGATGAGTGAAATTTCTCACTTAAAAAAGGACAAATATTACATAATGCCACTGTTATAAAACAAGACTGACATGGAGGTTGGAGAGAAACTAAGAAAAGGGGATAAATAATGAAAACGGCACTGGAACAGATGAAGGAAAGAATTATTTAAAAGAAATATATGATTAGATATTATTGGCATGACAACAATACAGACTAAGAAGTGCATAGCAAAGTGGACTGGTTGGGGAAGAGAAATTATGCAACAATGAATGAAAGGAAATGCAAGTTTTCTGTAAACTTTCATTAAAATTGCAATAAAAATTATTAAAAAACAAAAGATTTAAGGTAAAGTCATCATAACCTGTTTTAAGTAGATGACACAACCTTGCTTGCTGACTCTGAGGAGGACCCAAAGCTTTTGCTATAGGTTAAGGGTTATAGTCTTCAACATGGATTGAAGGTCAACATTAAGAAAACAGTTTGCACAGTAAAGTGTTTGCAGGGAGGAAGGGGACTGTATAACAATGAAAAAACTTTTTTCCAAAGAAAAAGTGAACTGGGGGCTAGGGGAACAAGGAGAAATATCTGCAACAATGAATGAATGGAAATCCAAGTTCTTTATAAACTTTCATTAAATTCTTAAAAAAGCAAACAAACAAACAACAAACAACAAAAACTCAATCCCCCAAAACCCGCTAACAGTTAACTAGTAAATTTAAAAAAAAAAGAAAGAAAGCTCCACAGTCAACACTCATGGCACTTGCTGTTGTTGTTGTTGTTGTTGTACCATAGAATCAAAAAAGCCCCATAACTGACCCTCCAACAGGGTTTCAGAGGCAGTTAATCGCATGGCAGGTGATTGCCCATCCTTCTCTCGTGGAGCACCTGGTAGATTAGAACTCTTTGCACTGTTGCTTGTTGTTAATTGCTGTCAAGTCAATCATGACTCACAGCGACCCCATGAACAAAAGACCTGAAGTCTTTCTATAACTATCATCATTTGTTCAAGTTCATGGAGTTTCCATAGGCATGTTGTTTAGAAAGTGGATGCCACTCCTGCTTCCAGACCTATCCTAAACAGGGAGCTCCACCAAACACTGTCTACCATGGATGGGTAACTGTTATGGCATTTGACACCCCAATGGCACAAGAATCAGCATCACAACAAATCCAGACTACCTCAGTATGGCAAATTGAAGAGTGCTCTATGATTGAGAAGAATGTTCCTCCAAAATATAACAACACTAGGTAAGAGGGCTGTAGACCCAAGGGTCCAACTTATTTTTAAATCCAATGGCCCTTAATGAGGTTGTTCATTCCACAATCATTCCCCATCAAACATTCCCATTGGCCCTCACCAGAACAAGAGTACCCATCTTTTTTTTTTTAATTTAGGTTGTTTATTTTTCATTTCAATGAACATCTACAGAGATTTTGGGGTTCCATTCATTGTTGCACCCTTCTCCCTGCACAAACCCCTCCCCCTCCCCCCCATGTGCTCCTCTCCTTGAAAAGCAAAAGAAAAACTCCCTCATCTTTTAGCATTCGGCCGCTTCCTAGTCTTGGCACTGTTGTTGTTATGTGCCATCGCCCTAAACCTTGCTCTATCCCTTGCCAATCTTATTGTCTCCAAAATGCCTATCCCCATTACCCGAGTGACAGAATCAATGGGTCTAACTCTCCTGCACTGTCTCTCCATCCTCCCAAGAATGACATCTCTCTCCAAAGACGGGTCCCTTCCTAGAACACGTCCAAAATATTTCAAAGGAAGCTTCAGAATTCTTGCCTCCAAGGAGCAGCCTGGCTTCACCCTCTCCAGGACGAACTTGTTTGTTCTCCTACTAGTCCACGGTATATTCAATATTCTTCTCCAGCACCAAAGCTCAAAGTCATCAACTCTCCTTCCATAATCCTTATTCATTGTCCAGCTCTCTGATGCAGAGAGTACCAGAGGAATGTACATCTGTGTTTCATTGACTACACACAAGCATTTGACTGTGTGGATCACCACAAACTGTGGCTGACTTTGAGAAAAATGGTAAGATCAGAACACTTGATTGTGCTTATGGGGAACTTATACTTGGACCAGGAGGCAGTTGTCAGAACAGAACAAGGAAACACTAAATGCTTCAAAATTGGGAAGGGTGTGCATCAAGGATGTGTCCTTCCTCCATATCTTTTCAATCTATATGCAGAACAGATTATCTGGAAGGCTGGGCTCTATGTGACGTGTGGCATCAGGATTTGAGGTAGACTCATTAGTAATCTGTGTTATGCAGGTGACACAACCCTGTTTTCTGAAACTGAAAAGAACTTGAAGCACTTGCTGCAGAAGGTCGAGGATTTCAGCCTTCAATATTGATTGAGGCTCAATGTCAAGAAGACAAAGATTCTCACCATTGGACCAGTTGGTAGCATCAGGATGGATGGTTA
>NW_006399919.1:1184157-1185738 GCF_000299155.1 Elephantulus edwardii | reverse complement strand
AATTTCTTTTTTGTAGTGAATCTGCTTAAGGGTTTTTAATCTGTCTGAATAGAGCATGAGTTTCAAGGAGTTTGTCCATTTCCTTTAGGTTTTTCATATGTATAGCGTTTCATAATATTCTGATAATATAAATTTAATTTCATCTGCGTATGCTGTGATGTCCCCTTACTTGAGTTATCTGTGTCTTCCTTTTCCTTCTTTTGTTAATTTTGTCAATAGGTTGTTGGTTTTATTGACCTTTCAAAAAACAAGCTCCTTGTCTTGTTGATGCTTTCAATTGTTTTTCATTTTCTACCTCATTTATTTTAACTCTTGTTTTTATAATAATGTTTTTTATAACAGGTTATTATTTAGTTTTCACGTGGGTGATTTTGTAAGCCTTACTCTCATGTGGTTAATTTCTATTTTTTTGGAAGTGTGGCCTAAAATGCTAATTTGTATTATTCCAGTTTTTTTAATTTCTAGAGGCTTACTTTGTGTCCTAATTTAGGATATTTATGCAAAATGTACCATGTGCAACTGAGAAGAAAGTGAACTGAGTTTCAGTTGGTTGCAATACTTTTAATACATCCAAAAGATAGAGGTGGATTATTGCATAATTTAGACCTTCTGCATTTTTAGTAAGGCTTTTTGAGTTGACCTATTCTTTGGGGAGAGTGGTGTGTCAAAGTCTCCCACTACTATTGTGGTGATATTTCTTAAATTCTGTTAACTATTTTTTTAATGTATTTTACAGGTGTATTGTTTGGTATCTAACTGGTTCAGCACTTGTCTTTCAATTTGCTGTACTGAGGTAACTTGTGGGTTGATATAATACTGAAAGCTATGCCACTGATGTGTCAAATGCACAAGGGTTATCCATGGTGGACAGATTTTAGTAGAGCTCCCAGATTAAGGCAGACTAGGAAGCAGGTTTGGGCATCAACTTCTTAAGTAACAGTCCTTTCAAAACCCTAAGAATAGTAATGGAACATGGTAGTAGTGGTAGAACCCATATTGGTAGTCAGCAAAAAAAAACAAAAAAACAAAGGCAAACAAGAAGCTGGACAAAATATTGAATGATCTAGGAAGTATAAAAAGAAAATTAAAGGAGTACACAGAGTCACTGTGTCAAAAAGAATTGCTTGACACAAAATAATTTAATAAAACATCATATGATCAAGAAGAATGAAATTTCAGGTGCTCTGAAGGAACTGGTGAAAACAACAGCCTCAGGAATTGATGAAATAAAAATTGGCATATTTCAACTAACAGTTATAGCCCTGGAGACACTCATCAAGATGTGCTAAGAAGTCTGGAGGATAGTTAGCTGGCCAACTGACTGGAATAGATCCATATTCTTCTCATTCCAAAGTGATCCAACAGAGTGTGGAAATTATCAAACAATATCACTAACATCATATGCAAACTAGATGCTGCTTAAGATTGTTCAAAAATTACTGAAGCAGTTTAACAAAAGAGAACTGTTGGAAACACAAGCTGGGTTTCAAAGGGGCCGTGGTACTGGGATATCATTGACAATGTCAGTTAGGTCTTGACTTAAAGAGCAGAATTGTTGTTGTTGTTATGTGCCGTCGAGTC
>NW_006399919.1:1178094-1182172 GCF_000299155.1 Elephantulus edwardii | reverse complement strand
ACTCATCTGGTCTTCGCTCATTAGTATTCAAGGCCTCAAACCTGTTCCTGAGATGATTCTTAAATTCAGGTGGTATGAAATCAAATTCATATTTTGGCTCCTGTGGATTTGGTTTAAGTTTCCTCAGCTTCAGCTTGAATTTGCATATGCAAAGAGCAGAGTACCAGAAAAATATCTATTTGTGTTTATTCACATGCAAAGACATCAATCACAACAAATTGTGACTACCATTGAGAAGTATTGGAATCCCCGAACATGTCATTGTTTTTATGTGAAAACTATACTTAGACCACAAAAGCAAGCAGTCATCAGAAGGGAGTGTGTTTGAAAATCAAGAAATGAGTGCATCAGGGATGTATTCTTTTTCCATACCTTTTCAATCTATGTGCAGAAAAGGTCATTTGAGAGGCTGAACCTCATGAAGAAGAATGTGGCATCCAAATTGGAAGAAGACTCATCGACAACCTGTGTTATGCAGATAACATGACCGTGGTGGCTAAAACAGAGGACTTGAAATATTTGCTGAAGAAAGTCAAGGATTACAGTCTCTAATAGGGATTAAAGCTCAACATCAAGGGAAAAAGATTCTCACCACTGGGCCAATAGGTGGTATCATGATGGATAGAGAAAAGATTGAAGCTGTTAACAATTTAATCTTGCTTGGATCCAAAACTAACATTTTTGGCACCAGCAGTCAGGAAATTGAAAGACTAACTGCTTTGGGAAAGTCTACTATCAGGGGCTTCTTCAGAGAGCTAAAGGACAGCAATGTCTGGAAACTAATGTGTGTTGATCCAAGGCATGGTCTTTTCAGTTACTTGCTTTGCCTATGAGAACTGGACAATGACCAAGGAAGACAGAAGAAGAACCAATGCCTTTGAGTTGAGGTGCTGGAGAAAAGTATTGAACATACCATGGACTGCCAAGAGAACAAACAGTTCTCTGCTGGAAAGGGTAAAACTAGATTGCTCCTTGGACACAAGGATTTTGAAACTTCATCTCACATCTTTTGTACATGTTGTCTCAAGGAATCAATCCTGGAAGCTTTATGCTTTGGAGGGTGAAGGGTCAGTGCAGGAAAGGAAGACCCTGGATGAGATGGGTTGACATAGTGACTGTGGCAGTGGGGTCCGATGTGTTAGAGGCAGTGAGGTTTGCTTCATATAGGGCAGAATTCAGAGCTATTGCTCATAAGGTTGCTATGAGTCATAGTCGACTGGAGGGCACATAACAAGAATAATAAAAGGTTCTTGAGGGCAAACATTTGTCTTGTGGCTTTTCTTCAATTATATAGCATCCCACGTGTCTGACATTGTAAGAATTCAATTAATCTGTTGACTAAATCAAAAGCCCACTTCCCTCCCTCAATTTATAGCCAGATTATTCCCTAAATGTGATCACAAAGATAACATCTCCAGCTCAGTCCTTAAATGTGAGTTCTTCTTCCTGTTAAGTAAGAATAGCAAAACAGGAGTTCATGCTTTTCTATGCAAGAATAGAAAGAGTTTTATTAGGAAAAGTATTTTGCAAAGGGAGACATTGAGGTGTCTGTAGCCCATGACTCATCTAACAAAGGAAAATGAGATCCTTTTTTTTGTTCTGGAAGTGTGGAAATTATATAATGTTTGTTTTATAAGAAGGTGGGGTTTTAAGAGTTAACCAGATCATCATGTTTATTCATGAAGCGGGAGTGGATCATCTGTGATTGGCCTATGTAAGAGGGATTAAGATAATTATGCCCTCCAGGATCTCCTGGGGAGCATGAGCAGATTATTAAATTGGCCTTAGTTATGCACGATTCAGCAACACACATGTGTAGCTTTAAAGATGAGTCACCAGGTATGACGCATGGTTATCACAAATCATGTCTTTTCAAGATAGCTGCTCTTTAAGAGGATGTTCTGGAGTCACATGTGTGACACCTGAATCTCTGAATGAAGTTATTGCATGTTAAGAAGGAACACCAGGAGGTGCCTAGGCTGCTCATTTATGTTGTGTCTCTGGATTTGTTTTATGTTTACATAAACTGAATTCTGCCTTCCTGATCTAAACCATGAAACGAGAAAATTCTTTCATTCAGCACATCATGTAATGAGGGAAATATGCTCTGTAGTTCAGAACAAAGCTAGTAATGACCTAGTTAAAGCTTAAAACAGTTAAATTTCTTTTTCATAACATGATACAAGGTCGAAAGGTACATGAAGGAGGGATACATAGCTATACTGCAAGATTGTTGTTATGTACCTACTGTCAAGTCCATTCTAGCATTCAACCCTTATATTTTTTAACCATACTTTTTCTACTCCATTAATGGGCACAGGTCTGATATTTCATAAAAGCCATAGATTTTCCCAGAAATAACTGTATTCTTCTCATGACTGATTATCATTGTTTTCCTATATATTATAAAGGAAGAATGAATTGTATCTGTGTAGACATTGTGTTTAAAATCCTTTTGACAACAATCGACCAGACAAATAGAAAACTTTGCAGGGCAAATACCTATGCTTTAAGACTGAAAATGTATGTTGCAGAAAGTTATCTATTCTGCTTGCTCTTCCTATAACCTTGGGATCAGTGACCTGGCCTTTGCTCCCTTCTCTTTGCTAAATAATTGATCTAGGTGGGAAAGACAGGAGAGGATGGTGCCCAAGCTACTGAAGCAACACAGTGTACAGCCGTTTCAGTGGCTCTAGAAAGAGTCAACTTGAGTGTACAGCATGGGAGACCCTTCACATGGTCTCTGCTGGTCTTGCTCATAATAATCCCAGTGTAGGCTGAGGTCATGGTGGAGTGCTAAGGCAAGAACGTAGGCCAAGACTTTGTCAGAGCACAAGGCTGAGAAGAATGGCAAAGGGGAAGAAGTGAAGGTGAAAAGCTAATGAGCCTTTTTCTAGAAAAATATATGCCAAAGGGATGAACCATCCTCCCATTAGAGAAACAATGGAGAAGGTAGGATACCATTGAGGTAGGATCATATGTTAAGCTTCTTGGTGCATCCGAATGTGCTTTAGGGCTGGAGCATGGCCAATAAATTTTCATAGAGAGTTCAAAGTTTGATGGGTGGCTCTTCCTCTGATCTCCTGTTCTTTCATGTCACTCTTGTGCCTGAAATACTAATTAGGTAGCTTCCTGTGGTGAGAAGCCTTACCATACCTGAGTCTCAATGCCTAACACTGTTTATATTATGCTGAACATGATTCTTTGCCTTTTTTATTTTATTGGTATTCATCTTAACATTTTTCTCATCCAGTTTTGATTCATTTATCTAATTTTGACCTTAACATTCTTCTTTTTGAAGTGAGGCCCCAGTTTTTTGGTCTACATGTTATTAAACTCTCTAGAAGCCATCAGTAGTATCCTAGGAAAGAAGGTATTAATAAATGTAAGCAGATGAACTGACATGGTAACTGGAGCAGAAGGGGTAGGTGTGTTGGAGACAATGAGACTGGCTCAGGATAGGGCAAGATACAGAGCTATTGTACATAGGGTTGCTAAGAATCACAGGTGACTTGATGACACATAACAACAGTCTTGCATTGGTTTACTTGTTCCAAGGTGGGAAGTTTGGGCTTAACACAATAAAGGTCTAAATTGAATATTTGTGTATACTAGAGGAAAGAAACTAGCGGCTCAGGAGCTACAGAAATTGATGTATTGGCATTACTGAAAAACGTTATAGTGATATATAGAATACTTCCCTGACTGTCTCTCCTCCTCTCTCTCATATTCCTATTTCCACTTTATTTTTAACTATCTCTTTCTCTCTCTCTTCCTCTTTATCTATCTCTCCCTCTCCCAAATTTGAAGGATGAGTTACTAATGGATGTAAAAATTTCCAACAGCGTTGTCCACATGTAAAAGGAGTGATGGCAATTAGATACATGTGAGTGGATTGTAGTAGATAAATCCTGAGTTGTTCACAAGCAGAGGTAAGAAATATTTGTAAAACAGTTCCATTTAAAAAAAAAGAAAAATAAAATGGTGGTGTTTAGAATGAATTAACAGCTTTCCTAATAGGGAACTATTTCCTAACAGAGAATTATAGGCTTCTGCCTCCCTTGTCTCATGTTCTCTA
>NW_006399919.1:1176186-1177771 GCF_000299155.1 Elephantulus edwardii | reverse complement strand
CACAGCTCGAAGGCGTCAATTCTCCTTCTATCCTCCCTAGCCATTGTCCAACTCTCTGATGCATAACAAGAGATTGCAAAGACCATGCCTTGTATAAGACACACCTTAGTCTCCAGAGAGACCCCATTGCTCTTCAGAACTTCGGAAAGGTCCCTAACAGCGGACTTTTCCATTGCAATACGTCTTTTAATTTCCTGGCTACTGGTGTCAAGAGTGTTGACTGTGGAGCCAAGCAAACTAAAGCTGTGAACAATCTCAATCTCTTCACAATCCATCCTGATGCTGCCAGTTGGCCCACTGGTGAGAATTTTTGTCTCCTTGATATATTAAACCTCAATACATACTGAAGGCTGCAGTCCTTGACCCTCTGCAGCAAGTGCATAAGGTCCTCCTCAGTTTCAGCAAGGAGGGTTGTGTCATCTGCATAACGCAGATTGTTGATGAATCTTCCACCAATCCTGATGCCACACTTCTCCTCAAACAGCCCAGCTAATCTATGTTTTACTTTAACATTACTATATTTTCATTTTGGACCTATCTTTTAAGGAGAAGTTAAAAGATTTCAAGAAGAGAGTAGAGAGAGTGAGAAAAGAAAAGATATATTTTCATTCTATTGGGCACTTAATGTACTAATTAATTGATCAGTAGTAATATCCAGGGATTATGGTAAAGTAATAAAACAGGATTTAAGAGTAAACAGACCTGTTGTTGCTATGTGCTATCAAGTCACCTGGGACTCATAGCACCCTTATGTACATTAGCTCTGAGCCCTGCCCTATCTTGAGCCAATCTCATTGTCTCCAACAGACATAATCCCATTTCTCCAGTCACTGAGTCAATCCATCTCATCCTAGGTCTTTCTCTCTTGTGCTGTACCTCCACGCTTTCAAATATGATGTTCATTTCTTCTTTAATAATCTCCAATTTTTCTACATTTATACTTCTCACATTCCAGTCAATTGTCTCTCTTTGCAACTGTGATTCCCAGTAAAACGGTTGTGTCTCTGGTGTCATATCTGTGCCTAGAGTCTACTCTAAATGTGCACTATTGTATATAGGATTTTCTGAGGCCTGCTATTTTGGGAGTGGATGGTCAAAACTTCTCCTTACTCTCTATTAATTTGGGTGTTCAACTCTACAGCAATATTTGACGGGAAAGAATTTTTCCTCCAAAAAACAGATGACTTTTCTCATTGTTTTCACATAATTGATTGGGTGTTGGCCCTGCTCATCACACTGTTAGGCACATACATCTTGTTTCCACTCCCACCCCTGCTTTGTTAGCATCCAGCTCAGTTTCCTCTTCTTGCCTCTCCAGAACCTTCTACCCTTTGCCCCTAGACAGACCTCGTTTGATGGCTTAGGCCTCCTCCCACCTCTGTCCACATACTTCATTTCCACTCCCCTGTGATGATGGTGTTTCTATGCAACACAAATTGGACAGCCACCTGATCATATATTCTTTCTTGAAGTCTATTGTCTTCCTTTGTAAAAAGATTGAGTTTGTTAACAGTTTTAGTTTGCTTGATTCCATAATCTACACTCTTGGTACCAGCAGCCAGGAATTCAAGAGATAAAATGTATC
>NW_006399919.1:1168316-1175696 GCF_000299155.1 Elephantulus edwardii | reverse complement strand
CGCTGTAAGTCACAAATGACTCAAAGGCACATAACAACAAGAACATGTGTTGAAGTGTGTACTGCCCAAATACATATTAGAACCTTCTATTCTTCTTTCAATTTAGAGACAAACAATTTGAGGGAAGCCTGTAGTTAATGACAAAGGCAAAACAAGTATATCAATAGAACATTATCCATAAAGACAATCATCCATTAAATAAACTTATTCATAAAGGGAATATCTTTCTTGACTATATAAAGGTATTGACTGCATGGATAATAACAAATTATGGCTAACATAAAGAAGAATGGAAATTTCAGAAGACTTAATTGTGCTGATGTAAAACCTGTACCTAGAACGAGAGATTGTTGTGCAAACAGAGCAAGGGATCACTGCATGGTTTGAAATTAGGAAAGTTGTATGTCAGGCTTGTATCAATTCTCTATACTTATTTAATCTATTTGCTGAGCAAAGTCTTTGAGAAGCTGAACTCTATGAAGAAGAATGTGGTATCAGGTTTGGAGGAAAACTCATTACAAACCTTCATTATGCAGATAACACAACTTTGCTGAATGTGAGGAGTACTTGAAGCACTTTCTGGAAAATATCAAAGACTGCAGCTTTAAATATAGATTGTCTCAACGTGAAAGGGAAAAAAAAAACCAACAACAATGAACCGATATACAAATTTATGATAGATAGAGAAAAAAATGAGACTATCAACGACTTCATCTTACTTGGATCCACAATCCATACACATGGTACTAACAGTCAGTAGGTCAGGAGATGTGGAAGTCTGTATTTAGGGACCTCTGCAAATTATGAAGCAACAATGTTAATTTGAGGACTAAAGTGTCTTTGATTCAGGCCATGGTCTTTTCAATCACTTGCTGTGCTTCTGAGAGCTAGACAATGACTAAAGATGACTAAAGAAGATTTGATGTCTTTGAATTATGGTGTGGGAGAAGAGTGCTGAACATACTGTAGCCTGACAGAAGAACAAACAGATAGGTCTTGGAGAAGATCCAGCCAGAATCCTTTTTGGAAACAAAGCTTTATTTCACATATTTTGCATATGTTACCAGGACAAGTTATTCCTTGGAGAGGGATATCATGCTTGGGAAGATGAGGAGAGGAAGACTCTCAACCACATGGATTGACAACACAGTGACTGCAGCAATAGGCTTGAAGGTGTTGGAGATTGTGAGAATGACACAGTCTAGGACAAGGTTCAGATCTGGTGTTCAGAGTTTCTGTGTGTCATACTCTTCTTGATGACACCTAACATTAACATAGGGAATGTAGCAGTTTGGATATATATATTTTTATAAAAATAACCACAATTTAAAAAGCATTATTTGTCTTTTAAGTTTCTGGTAAAAAACTGTACATTTTATTTAAAAGCTCAACTCATTGCTCCCCAGTCTTATCAATTCACAGTGAGTTTAAGAGGCTGCCATTTGCATAGGAAGATATTGTCCACTTTTATCCTCCCAAGCATCTGGTAGATTTTACTCACCTTTGTTTGGGTTGATAGTGCAACACCTTATCTACCAGACCCGTATGAGGTATGAGTGAAGATAAAGTATGATCAGTTGCAGCACTTTTCCTAAGGTGGCGATGATTTTCTTGAATTAACACTAAAAGTATTCATTTACAGAAAATGTGGTAGCAAACTTAGGGATGCTGGCTCTTCATGAAAAGTAATGATGTAGAAAATCCAGCATTTCATATTGATTTCCAAGCTTGGTACAATTAACATTATATGCTTGATAACTTGTTTTCTACTTATTGCTTGTGCAGTGTATTATAAAGGTGCCTGGGTGTCACAAATTATTTATGGCCTAGTGGTAAGAAGCTGTGCTGCAATCTCAAGGGTACATTTTTTAATCCATCAGCTGCTCCATGGGACAAGGATGGGCAATCTCTTTTCATGTGATTAATTGCCTCTGAAAACCCGCTGAAGGGTCAGCTATGAGTTGGTTCCTACTGATGACAGACAACAACAATAGCTATTAATTAAAAAGATGGTGGTTTGAATTTACCCAAAAAGGTCTATTGATCTTCTTTAAGATTACCACCATTGGCAACCCTGTGGAATACCATTCTGTTCTGACACATACATTGTTACCATGAGTTGATATTAATGTGACAGTAGTTTTTCTTTTGTCCTTAATGCTCTATAAATTACATTTTGTACTCCATTTCTGTGAAGAAAAAATGACTTCATTTTTGTCAAATTAAAAATTAAAATATTAGAAATTTTTCCTCATTATTTTTATCTTAGTTGTTTATTTTACTGTATACATTACATCACAGTGAAAAGATACATAACCAGGAAGCATGAAAAGCGTTAGCAGATACAAAATTTTGGATTATTTAACTCTATGAATATTTTTCTTAAACTTTGGAGTATGAGTTCACATGAAATTATTTTGTAACAGAAAACTTGAAAAGGGAAGCTTTTGTTTTGCTGACAAACCCAATGACTGAATTATCCATATATTTAAAAAATATGTAGAATAACAGAACAATAAATAAATATACCAAATTATGGAATAGATATGTATAGTATTAAGGGCTTAGTATTCAAAATGACTTTCCTAGCCATTGAATTTGACTTACCATGCGGATAGGTGAGAATATATGAACAGCATGTGTTAGCCTATCCACAAGGGGTTGACTAGTCTCACGATTAAATTGAGTGGACCCAGCATTAGAAAGGAAATCTTCCCCACAAGAAAAAAAAAGACGCAAGAGGATGTAACATATCGTTTGGGCACAGAAATTCTTGCACTAGCCAGGCTAGGAAACAATAGCCATAGCAGAGAATCAGGCCTCACTTGATATGGAGCGGACCTTGGGACTGCTACACCATTGAACCAAAGCTTTTGAACATTTTGGTCAAGTTTGTTAGAGGACTCTTGGGGTAGAAGGAGATAGCCAAAATTGGCAGGACTACGAACTTTGTAGCATTTCCCTAAAACCATAAAGCTCGAGACTGAGGTGCCGTGGGCACATTTTAGAAGTTGTCTTGGCTGTATTCTTCTATTAACCTGCAATATAACCTGTTGACTTCCCCAACATGGTTCTGTATGGTCTGTGAGCTATAGACTTAGATTTTGGACCATTAAGCAGGAAGATTGTTGTTTGGATGAGTAGAAAGAGTGTGAGAGTATGGGGAATATGTCTCACCTCAGGTTAATTGATTTTGTGTTGCTGATGTTTTTCACAGGGACAGTTCTCCTAATGAAGTTAGTAAAAGTCAGATATAGTCATTCTAACATGGCACTTGGTCTTTTTACAAGATGGCAACCATATTTATTGATTTCTAAGTTTGTCTATAGGGAAACATTGCTATGAATAGAGTGTATGTGATTTATGAGTTTGTGTCTACATGTGAGAGAAAAAAAAAGTAAGGGCAGGAAATAGATGATTCCTTTGAGCTAATGAGATTTGGACCAAATTATTAATTTCTCTAAGTCATCAAAGCGTAGGACTTCACATAGACATTCATCATTATTTGTTGTTGTCATTAAATACCATTAAGCATTGAGTCAAATACAACTGATGGTGACGCTATGAACAACAGATCTGAATCACATCCTATCCTTACCGTCATCATAATTTCTGACATACATGTTCTTTTTGCAGTAGTCACTGTATCAATCTACCTGGTTGAGGTTCTTCTCTTTTGCTGACCCATCATCTTTCCAAGCATGATGTACCTCTCCAATGAACAGCCTTTGCTACCAACATGCCCAAAATATGAGAGACGAAGCTCTCTGATCCTTTCCTCCAAACAGTACTCTGGCTGTGCTTTCTCCAAAACATATCTGTTCTTTAGGTAGTTCATGGGATAGTTCATACTCTTTTTCCAACCTCACAGCCAAAAGTCATTAATTCTTCTTATTTTTGTCTAGCTCTCATATGCACAGTAAGTGATTGAAAAGATCATAAGATCTGAATCTTGCAAATAAATATTTTGACCAAGAAAAAATAATATCCATAACACTAAGTGTATTCCAACATCTCTGGGTGTGCAATTCACTAACGACCTCACTTGACAACAAAAAGATTAGAAATTTGAGTCCACCTAGAAGTACCTTGGAAGAAAGGCCTGAAAAAAATCTACTTTTGCATTATCAGCTACAGAAAAACTTTATGAAGTGTAATTCTATTCTGGCACACATAGGATTCCTTTGAGTTAGAGTCAACTCAATGAGAATTATTTGCTTTTATGTTTATATTAACCAACCATTACTATACATTACTTTTATCATTCAATCTTTTAAAATAAAGTGTGTTATTTCTTTCTTGAGCCCAGAATTAATGAGTTAGAGTTCATTTATATTTCTGTATGGATAGGATGAAATGAAACAAAAATAACAAAAATATGAACTGTGCCAGGCTTCCCTCTATTCTTCTTTTCCTATGACTATGATTTGAACAAACTTCTTGATGACTCATTGGAGCGATGATGCATTCTCGAGGATTCTGTAACTCCCAATGTCTTTTCAAACACCATGGTCAATAATACATTATCTTGAAGTTTTCCACAGTGGAAACTGATTCAATAGTGTGAAGATAATAAAAGTAAGGGTTATCTGTGAAGAAAGGAAGAAAAAGACAAGGCCTCTACTGAAAAAAAGTCCATCGATGATAGAAGAGGGAAAAAATGAAATAGCCAGAAGGGAAATCTCTAAACAATATTTCCGAGAAAGGCCATTCCAAATGATGTAGGTTTTTTCTGTTAAGAATTCTTTTTTATGTGATTAGCTGTTGAATCTTCCATCTTAAAATAGACTTCAGTTTCACCATGGAATAATGCCCTAACTCCTACAAATGGTCAGTTTCTACATATGTATTTCATTTTATGTTGTGTGTTCTTTTCTCATGCTGTTTTTCTTATTAAGTGCCCAGCTATAGGAGAGTGCCCTTAAATGTCATTGTGTGAATGTGTATTGACATCCTTTTGTGTAAGTGCCTCAGGGACATTCTTTCTTGATAGATGTTCCAGATGTCGGAGTTTATACCTGTTCCTATGTGTAAAATGTATGCGTTAACCAACAAAAATAAAGTTTTACAAGACTAATATGATTTTAAACTCAGAAGTTCATGTAAATGGGCACAGCAAGACGTAGAAATAGAAAACATATATTTAATTGAAAAAAATGTATAATTTAGATAAGAACACAAATACAGTATTTGGAGGAAAGATTTGGATTAAGTATCATCTATTTTATGATTAAATGGAAAGCTGAAGTGAATGGCTTCCTGCTTCCCACAGGATAGTAATTTCTCTCCAGACTCTGACATTCAGTTTTTGGAAAGAAGAAAAAATATAGCATAATTTTGAATCATTTGCACGTATAATAATTATTTGCATTCTTATAAATTGTTTACATTTAATATTATTTGCATAATATATAAATTTATACATTATTTACTTAATAGTTAAGTTTTCATGATAAGAGACACTATATGCTTGGAAATCACTTTAACATCTTTGAAGCTTACCGCCTGCCTGATCTGTGATATGGATAAAATATTTTCTAAGTTAGTGAGGACAAGAGGAGAATAAGATACCATTTTACAATTAATTTATAGTCTTTTTAAGGCTCTAATTGATATTGCTGCTGTTAGGTGTTGTCAAATCAACACTGGTTCACAGCAGTCCTTTGACCAGCAGAAAGACACTTGCTCGTCCTGCACCATCCTCTGTCTTTGCCATGTTGTAGTCACCACTGCCGTAGTTACTGTATTAGTCCATCTCTTATGGGGCTTCCTTTATTTTGCTGACCCTTGTCATTTCTAAGCATGATGTCTTTTTCCAAGGACCGGACGGTCCCTCTTGACAAAGATCCAAGGCAAAGGTTCACCATTCTTGTCTAAATATCTGAGGAGCAGCTGAGTTGTTCTTGACCCAAGAAAGATTTTTTGTTGTTGTTTTGGAAGATCACTCAATAATTGTCACCAACATAACAACTCAAAGGCATCCATACTTCTTTGGTTTTCCTTATTGCCCAACTTTCACTTGCATATGAAGCAGTTGAAAATGAATAGAATAGAATAGAATAGAATAGAATAGAATAGAATAGAATAGAATAGAATAGAACAGAACTAGAGTAGAATAGAATAGAACAGAAGTAGAGTAGAGTAGAATAGGAGAAGAGTAGAGTAGAATAGAATAGAATAGAATAGAATAGAATAGAATAGAATAGAATAGAATAGAATAGAATAGAATAGGAGTAGAGTAGAATATTTTCTACAGTCTCATCTTGTTTCCCTTTCATAAACAATTACAAGCAATCAGAGGTGATAGTAACCACCCAAAACAACATAACCATGAGAAATCATTCCTACAGAAATTGAAATTCTATAAGCTTAGGAGTTCAAAGTGGATCCAATAGCTCAGTGGAAGAGATAACTGATCTGGGAAGACAAGCAAGAAAAATTTAATTTAGGAATGTGCAATCTGAGTTAAGAACGGTTGTCAAATCGAAACTGACCCCTAGCAGATCCTTTTCCCATGAGTTAATAATGACTATGAAGTAGTTCTCTGAGTTCAAAACTTCTGCTTTTGTTTTATTTTCTTCTTCACACATAATAATAATATAGAGCAAATGAAATGAAAAATTGTTTGCAAACAACTATAAAGTGTCCCACAATGTGATTTTAGTAAATGAGCTAAAATTTTGATTTGAATTGCATACAATTAACAGTTGCCAAGTAAGTGCAAAATGATTCAGTGTTGACCAGCTACTTTGATACAGTGACTCTATACTCCTTCCATCTTCTTTGGCTGCTTGCTACATTGTTCAAGATTTTCCCCAAAGAATCCTTTAGTATTGTAATTTGAAATTTGAAATTGTTCTTCAATTTTTTCAGTTTAAGAAATTTTGAACATTGTCCATCTTTTTGGCTTTCTAACTCCACTTCTTTCTCCTCGAACATTTCATTATAATATTTTGCTTTGTCTACTCACGTCGTCCTTTGGAATATTCTGTTCAATTTTCTTATTTCAATGTTTAGTCCCTTTCAATGTCTCTTTTGACATATAGTTGTGTCGTTTCTTTCTTCACTGTCTTTGTAATGACCTTTTGCTTTCTTTATGGATAATATCATTGATGTACTCACAGCAGTTCTCTGGGCTTTTGTTATTAACATTCAATGCTGCAAATTTATTATTAAGATGGTTTTTAAATTAAACTATCATATTAAGGTCATTCTTTGGTTTCTGATAACTTGCTTTCATTTTTTCCAGCTTCAATTTGAACCTGTTGTTGTTGTTGTTATTATTATGTCCCGTCGAGTCATTTGCAACTCATAGTGACCCTATGTACAACAGCCCTAAACTCTGCTCTATCCTGTGCCAATCGCATTACCTCTGACACA
>NW_006399919.1:1162225-1166177 GCF_000299155.1 Elephantulus edwardii | reverse complement strand
GAAAAGAATTGGCAGATACAGAGGAATTTAATGAAATAGTGTTTGAGCCAGAGCCTATGGTGATTAAGGCAGAAGTTCAAGCTGCTCTGAAGGAAATAGCAAAAAATAAGGCCCCTGGAATAGATGGTATACCAATTGGCAATTTGAACCTACACATGAATAATTGATAGTCTCTGGTGGCATAGCAGGTAAAGAGTTGCACTGGCAAACCATGGGAAATTTTTTGAATGTCCTAACTTCTAAATAGGAGAAAGATCAGCACTCTCCTATCATATGATTTACAGCCTCTGAAAACCTGCTTGATGATTAGTTATGAGTCAGTTCTGGCTCATCTCAGCTATGAGAAAGTTCTGATCAAGGTCAGATATGAGTCAGTTCTGATCAAGATCAAATATGAGTCAGTGAGGAACATTTTAATCTGCACACATTGACCATATGGGACAGGGAAGAGTGAATATTGTAAGCTCTCTGCTTTCATTTTGCTTTCTTTTAAGCCAAGGTAACAGACAGAAAAAAAGGATAACAAATACACAGTATAATTTTAGAACCTACTTGGAAAAAATTAAAGGTGAGAGAAGAGAGAGGAAGTAGCATTCAGCCTGATACATGAATGGGAGATGACAGTTTGGGCAAAAACCATAAAGTAGAAGGGGTATGTTCTAGGAAAAGAGAAAATAAACATCAATGAAATATTCTAACGGACAATAGAGGATAAAGCAAGAACAAAAAACAATGAGTTCAGAACAATCAAGATGTAAATGTATATATGGAGCATGTGTTTTGAGTGTAAACATCACTTAAATCAATGTATTTAATTCAGGAGTGTTAAAAATCTATGATTCGCTATTTTCAAAAGATTGCACAGAGTAGGGAGTGGCCTGTATGAGTAGGACGATGAACATGGTACCAATTAAAAGTGTATTGAACCATTTTTATTTGCCTTTTAGAGAAACAAAAAATAGCATTTAGAAATAGAAACAATAAGAATAAAAATTTTGTAGTTAAGAACATATATTCTTAGCAATTTAATATTTTTGTTGAGGTTATATGCCAAATTTACTGCAATTGATAATGACCCTATGACCAACAGATATAAATCTTGCCATAATCTGTGCCAACCTCACGACCTCTCAACCCTTACTTTGAATGTATTATTTTGGTAACCATGACGTTTCTGTGTAGCAAAAATGCACTTTGTAATTTTTTGTTGGTTTTCATTCAGTCACTAGTATATATTCTATAGTTTTAATATGGAACTCTGGTGGCCTGTAGAAAGAAGCTGCACTGCAATGCTGAAGGCACACAGTTCAAATCCACCAGATGCTCTGTGGGAGAAGAATGGGTAATCTCTTCCCATGGGATTAACTACCTCTGAAAACCCATTAGAGGGTTTGGTCAGCTTTGAGTTGGTTCTGACTATGTCACACAACAACATAACTTTAATAACAGTTATACGATACTATTATTTACAATATATCATCAAATCTTCACTGTACCCTTCCTTTCTCTTCACTCAACCTGTCCATCTGCTAATCTCTGCTCTGTGTCCTTCTCCTCTCTGTCAAACCTCCATGACTTTTGCATCTGTGTGAAAAGCTTTACTTAGCTTTCCCAAGTTGACTCAGTTATACGACTCCAATTCCAGATTGTACATTACAATATACACAATGTCTAATTATCTATTCCTTTCTGAGTGATTTTATTTTCATGTACCTCAATACAATGTCATTAACTGTGCATTCATTTTCTGCACTCTCCCAACTACCGTAAACACTCTGTTTTTGTAACAATGGCAGTACAAAGTATTTGCCTTTTTGTGATTAATGTCATTCAGCAAAATGTCCTGCAGACTTATCCATGTTATGTAGTGTTTCACAAATTCTTCATTATTTTTCAAAGCTGTGTAATACTCCATTGTATGAATATACCATAATCTCTTAATCTGTTCACTTGGTTATCGTAACTTGGGCTGCTTCCATCTCTTCAATATAGTATATTGCAATAAACATCTGTGTGCATACATCTGTTCATGTCACAGTTCTGATTTATTTAAGGTATATTTCTACTAGTTGAGTAGCTGAATCAAATGGTCCTACCACGTTTAACTTTTTTGAGTAAATGCCAGACTGTCTTCCATAGTTGTTATTGTTGTGATGTGCCATCAATTTGTCTGTGACTCATAGCGACCCTATGTACAACAGACTTAAACTCTGCACTAACTTATGCCAATCTTATTGTTTCTGATACACTTACTCCCATTACCCAGTCACTGAATCAATTCCTCATTGAGGGTCTTCCTCTCTTGCTCTGTCCCTCCACCCTCCCAAGCATGATATCCCTCCCCAAGGACTGATCCCACCTTGCAATATGCTCAAAGTATGTCAGATGAAGTTTCAGAATCCTAGCTTCCAAGGAGCATCCTGTCTTTACCCTCCCCAGGATGAACTTGCTTGTTCTTTTAGCAGTCAATGGTATATTCAATACTCTTCTTCAGCACCACAGTTCAAAGGCATCAATTATCCTACTATGATCCCTAGTAATTGTCAAGCATAACAAGTAATTGCAAAGACTGTGGCCTGTATCAGGCACACTTTAGTCTCCAGACTGACATCCTTGCTCTTCAATACTTTGGAGAGGTCTCTGACGGCAGACTTTTCCAATGAATTCCACCTTTTAATATTCTGGCTGCTGGTACCAAGAATGTTAATTGTAGAGCCAAGCAAATGGAAACTGTTAACAATATCAATCTCTTCACCATCTATCATGATGCTGCCAATTGGCCTGGTGGTGAGAATCTTTGTCTTCTTGATGTTGAGCTTCAATACATATTGAAGATTACAGTCCTTGACCTTCTGCAGCAAGCACTTCAGGTCCTCCTCAGTTTCAGCAAGCAGGGTTGTGTTGTCTGCATAATGTAGATTGTTGATGAGTCTACCTCCAATCCTGATGTCACTTTTCTCCTCATAGATCCCAGCCCCTCTAATAATCTGTACTGCAGATTGAAAAGCTATGGAGATAGGACACATCCTTGGTGTACACCCTTCCCAATTTTGAACCATGCAGTGTTTCCTTGCTCTATGCAGATGACTGTTCTATTCTGATGGTTTCCATAGTAGTTGTACAGTTTTACATTCCTCCTAGCACTACATGATAATTCTAAATTCTACATATCCTATCCAACATTTGATCTTACTGTCCTGTTGAACTTTGTTATTGTTACTTGAGTGAAATGATATATTGTTTGATGATGAAATTTTGCATATTCAATGATTTATTCATAGCAACTATGTTACTGAAGTCTCAAGAACCAAAATGTGTTTTTTAATCTATTCCACCTGAATTTAAAAATTATCTTAAGGATAGCTTTGAAATATTGAACATTAATGAACGGAGACCAGATGAGTTGTGGGAAAGATTAAGGATATTATCCATGAAGGGAGAGGAAGATCATTACAGAGACAGGGAGTGGAAAAAAGAATGAATGCAGAAGAGACTCTGAAAATTGCACTAGAATATTAAGAAAGCCAAACCAAAGAGATGTTGAAGAAAAAGAGCAAAACAGAAGATTCAAAGGACAGCTTAAGAAGACAAAGCGAAGTATTGTAATGGACTATTTGCTATAACAGACTAAATGCTAGCATTTGCTAAGAAAGATCAAAGATTGCAGCCTTCAATATGGATTACATCTCAACACCAGGAAAGTCTCACTAATAGCCAGCATCATGATAGATGGAGAAAAGATTGAAGTGGTCAATGATTTCAACTTATTTGGACCCACAATCAACACCCTTGGTACCAAGAGTCAAAAAAATCAAAAGATGTGTTGCCTTAGGAAAATCTGCTGCCCAGAACAGGTGTAAAGGAGGAACAATGTCAGTTAAAACACTAAGGTGCACTGGCGCTGGCTGAAAATCGCCTGTGACTTCATCCATAGCCACTGGTGAGAGTCAGC
>NW_006399919.1:1126166-1161327 GCF_000299155.1 Elephantulus edwardii | reverse complement strand
ATCTACGCCCCTGTTCAGCATGAAGAAGGCAGAGAGTTGGCATCCAATTCCCAAATCAATAAGACAGTTGGTTTAATTACTATTGGGAAATGCTTGTCATTCCTCTGTAGCATCTGGTCCCCACTGGAACCTCATCATTTCCTTCACCTGTTCCCCCCACCGACCAAACTGTGCAGCTCTGCAACTGCATCCTGGCCCATCCTCACCCTTCTATCCCCAACCCTGACCTCCTTGTACCCCCAATATGTTTTTCCCAAAAAAAAAAAATTTAAAAAAATAAAAAATAAGACTAAGGTGCACCTTATCTAAGCCTTATTCTTTTCTATTATTATTATTATTATTATTATTATTATTATTATTATTATTCATCTGAAAGTTTGGAAGGCCAAGGATGACAGAACAAGAGTTAGTACCCTTGAATTACCATAATGGAAAAGAATTCTGAATCTCCCATTGACAACACACAAAATAAAAATGTCTGCCTTGGAGAAGGTGTGATCAGGGTGCTTTTTGTAGGCAAGGATGGAAAAACGTCATCCCACACACAGGTTGTTGGGAAGGGCCAGTCCTTGGAAAAAGACATCATACTTGGAAAGATGGAGGGTCAGTGAAAGAGAAGGAAACTTTCAACCAGATGGAGCCGCACAGTGGCTGTAACATTGGTCTTGAAGATATCTGAGATGCTGAGGGTGGCCTAGGACAGGGCACGCTTTTTCATAGGGTTGTTATAGGCCATAGTCAACTCACTAGCACCTAACAACAGCATAAGTCACATAAAAAGAGGTTGAGGAGACTTTGCATCTGCCTGAAAGTCACCGTCTTTGAGGTAGCAACATAATCCCTGCTCACTATGACATCAGAGCTTCATAAGAGAGTTAGTTAGAGGATTATAGTATCCCACATAATGAACTGAATACATTTAAGATGCTGGAGGAAGCTCTAAAGACAGGTCTAGTGAAGGATGGAATATGCAGAGTAGGAGGAAAAAAAAATCTATCACCTAGCAGTCCTTGGGTAGAACAGTTAAGTATTTGATTACTAATTACATGAACTCCAGTAGCCTCTTGGTGAGAAGCTGCACTGCAATCCCAAAAGCATGTGGTTCAGATCCACCAGCTGTTGCACGGAAAGAAGATGGGCAGTCTCCTCCTGTGCAATTATCCGCCTGTGAAAACCCTCTGGAGGGTCAGTCAGCTATGGGTTGGTTCCAAGTCAAAGGTACAGAACAACAATAGAGGTGCTGCAGGGAGGTGTTATGGCCAAGGATTACCATAGGGATTTGCACTGCTCGGCCAAAGGCATAGGGCTATTCTGGCAGATCTGATCCACTAATTCCCCCTAGAGAGAAAGATGAGCATTCTTCTTCCAATTGATTTACAGCCTCAGAAACTCAGTGAACTCATGGTGACGTCAGTTCCTGCTTGATGGCAATGAGAGGGAGTGATTGCTAGCCCAGTTACTTGTGTTGTGTGTGATATCTCAGAAGGCAGTTCTCTCTCAGTCAGGCAAGTGGTTCAGAAAGGTTACAGCTTTGAACACTCCACGGAGGAGTTCCACTCTGTGCGCCTGATATAAAAAAGAAATATAAGAGAAGAAGTAAAACCAAAACCAAAAGTCACAACCATGATCATCTAAAAATGTCTCCGATTACAAGGAGTGATAAAATACTTAAGAGGCTGGAGAGTGGTTGAATATTGTATGGAAATGCTACGGAATTTAAGTTCAGGTTACTGAGACATCTTGCCTGAAGTCTAGGCCATAAGAATAAACATTTAAGGGAGCTCCGGTGGCCTAGTGGCAAGAAGCTGCACTGCAATCCTGAAGACATGTAGTTTGAATCTGCCAGATGCTCCTCTGGAGAAGGAGGGGGAAGTTCCTCTTGTGCCAGTCAGATCCAATTCGATCGTACATACCACCAATACAAGAAAAGTTAATTACGGAAATAAAATCTAATTTAAAAAACTTAAAAAGAATAAACATTTAAAATACATTTTCAACATTATACTTCTTTGATATTTTATTTTTCTTAATAAAGAACTTTTGTTTTAAAAAGGTTGATTCTAGTATGCTGCTTTAGTGATTTAGATATGAAAAAAGGAATTGATTTAGATAAGAAAAATGGAATTCAATATGAATATTCCAATAAATTCCTTTCAAAACAACTTGATCTATTTAGTTTTGTTTTCTTCCATTAACTTCTATTATTTTCCAAAATGTTTACCCTCATTTGATATAGAGATATAAAGAAAATACCAGATTCCCAGGTCACAGTACTGCCTTTGCCAGAAGGGAGGGGGGAAGCAAGATTGACTATTGTGAGCTCGCTTGTGAATGAGAGCACAATAATTTTAACCTCTTTGTTTTCAATCCTCTATTCTTATCAATTATCTATCATAAGAGATGAGACATGTTTACTGACACATGAAATTTCAGAACAGAACTGAAGATAAATGCTAAATTATATA
Organism: Elephantulus edwardii; assembly: GCF_000299155.1. Taxonomy (NCBI): domain Eukaryota; kingdom Metazoa; phylum Chordata; class Mammalia; order Macroscelidea; family Macroscelididae; genus Elephantulus; species Elephantulus edwardii. Next base: position 1,158,862 of record NW_006399919.1, on the reverse strand, counting down.
TAACGTAATCTGTCTGCATGGAAAAATGTCATAGTAGATTATGTTTTCCTCTATTACAAACACTTATCATCAACAGAAAACAACAAAGTTAGCTATGGAGTGAAATCTGCCCATGACAATTTTGTTATTTCATGTGCTGCTCTCAAAGCAATGACTTTGGAAGACATCCAAACGAAATCTCAATTCAATAGCACTCTGTGTTCCAAAGAGTTCATGAGGAGATGAGAAGTATAACAAACGCGACTTGCAGGCACACTGTTCTAAGAAGGAAAAAAATGATATATTGCATATAAAAGATGATCTGATTATAACTAGTAGAGGACAAATGATAGTATGCACAAAGATGTTCTGATAAGTTCTAAAAAAATCAAAATAATTACAGCTGTATAAATTAATGCTATTCATGCATTCTAAGTATGAAATTTCACTATCTGATTTAATTTAAGACCATTTCCCTAGAAATTTATATATTGAATTTTACTAATCTCACAACTTGTTGCTTTTATTTCTCCTTCCTTAGAAGATTTTTTTTCCTATCTCTGTCTTATTTTGAAGATTAATTGAAACAATTGTTGGTGGATCAGAAGCATACTAAATAATTTGTTTGGGCATATAAGGAAATTTTCTTAAGAAACATTACTCTCCTGAGATAATAGAACGCTATTACCTAATTAATAATTGTTTTATCACTTAAAATTGCAGTAAAATTCAAACACTTTTCATGATATATAGAAAATAAGAGACCAGGAAAAGGTGGTAAGTTTATAGTAATATTTTCATAGTTATAAATTTATAATATTTAAATGGAAATGTAATGAGTTGAATTTGTTTGCTTTGAAATTTCATGCAACGTTTGTCATGCAACTCACACAACCATTCTTCTTTTCTAACGTAACACATACAGACAAACACAAAAGAAACTAGTTCCAAATGTAACAAGGAAACACAGTATGGTTTCAAATCAGGAAGGATGTACCTTGAGATTATATCCTTTCTCCACACCTATTCAACCAGTATACATGGAACCAGACTCTATAAAGAATGTGGCATCAAAATCAGAGAAAGACTCATCAATAACCTGAGCTATGTAGATGACACTGTCTTACTTGCCTGACATGTTTATTACAGAAGATCAAAGAGTACAGCCTTCAATATGAATTACATCCTAACAGCAAGAAAACAAAGATTCTTACCACTAGGCCAATGGGCAACATTATGCTAGATAGAGAAAGGATTTAAAGTGTTAATGATTTCATCCTGCTTGGATTCACAATCAACAATCATGGTACCAGCAGTCAGGAGATAAGCAGATATAGTCCTTTGGGCATGTCTGCTGTCAGGGATCTCTCTAAAATGCTGAAGAGCAATCATGTCAGTCTGAAGACTAAGGAGAGCCTGATTCAAGTCATGGTCTTTTCCATTACTTGCTTTGCATCTGGAAGCTGTACAATGACTAAGGGTGGCAGAGAAGAAGTGACACCTTAGAGTTGTGGTGTTGGGTAATAGTGAACATCCCAGTGGTTGATTGCCAAGAGGATGGACATGTACGTCTTGGGAAAGGTGCAGTGAGAGATTTTTCTTGGAGGTAAGAATGGCAAAGCCTTGTCTCTTGTACTTTGGACATATTGCTAGGAAAGGCTATTCCTTGGGGAGAGATATAATGCTTGGAAAGGTAGAGGGTAAGCAAAAGAGATGAAGACCCCCAATGAGATGACACAATGGCTACAACATTGGTCTCAAGTGTATCAGAGACGGTGAAGATATCACAGGATATGACATGATGCAGATTTATTATAGGGTCGCTATGAGTCATATTTGACTTAATGGTGACTTGACAGCAATCAACAACAACAATCACAACAACATACCACAATACTCAATGGGTAAATGGTAGTGCAGCAATGGAAAATGGCTAACCCCTCTCCTTTTCAAATATTTTCCGTTTTCACCCAGATTTCTCTTTCTTTGACGCTTGATTGTAACTGAAACCTGCATTTCTGGTACCTATCTGGTGGTGTTCTTGCTGCTGTCCTAGTTATGTGTCCTTGAGTGGCTAGGACTCAGAATGACCCTATGCCCTGTCCTACACCATCCTCTCCACCTATCCGTTAACAGGGTCTCATTTTGCTTCTTAGATATGAGTTACTTCAACCCATCCTAACTCAAAATGCTAAGTTTTTATCTTAAGAATATCTTCAACATCACCTAATCCATACCTAAGTAAGAAAAATAAGGAAAAAAGACATAGTTTCCTTTTCTTTCTTTTTTATTTTTTTAATTTATCTATATTTTATGAAGTCTAAAGTGTGTTCGCTGCAGAAGCTCTTGTGGCTTAGTGGTAAGGAATTGAGCTGCTAATGCAAAGGTATGTGGTTCAAATCCTCCAGATATCCTCAGGAGAAAGATAGGAAATCTCCTCTCCTGCGATTTACCACCTCTGAAAACCCAACTGGAGAGTCAGGTATTGGCTGGTTCCAACTTGAGGGTACACAACAATAGCATCAACAAAGTTTATATCTTAAACAACAGTATTTTCAAAATTGCTTCATATGCATGTAAAAGTTTGATGAAGGGGGGAAAATGTCTTTAAAATCTGTTGGTGAAGAATATTGAATAAATCAAGGCCTTTCAAAAGAGCGTATACTTCTTGGAAGAAATACTGCCAGTGTGCTTCTTAGTGACAAAGATGGTGTCTTGGTTATCTCTGTTGTTATTGTTGTGTGACATCAAGGGCAGAACTGACTCATTGCTGACCTTCAGGTGGGTTTTCAGAAGCTATAAATTATATGGGAGAATATTGCACAACTTTCTCCCAAAAAGGCATTACAAAGGATAGGGTGGGGTTCAAATTGATGTCCTTAACAAACAGAAATTGATTCTCTTGCAGTTTGGGAGGTTAGAAGTGTAAATTCAGAGTGCCAGCCCTCGGGGATGATCTACGATCTTTATTGGTGATAGAGAAAGATTTTTGTTTCCTTTAGCAACAGTTGGTTCAGGATTCCTTAGAGAGCTCCACATGCCTTGGCCTTCACAGGTGTCAGGAAGTTTCTCTGCACCAAGACCCAAGCCCAAAGGGATGTATATTGGACTCCTGAAAATGCATTCTTTCTTGGTGATGTTGAAGTCCCCTCGCTCCTTTTATTTTGCGTGAGATAAAAGATGCTACAAATCACACTCTGAGCAAAACTTCCTTACACCTAATCAGACATAAAATGAGATTAGAGGGTTTTCATCTCACCCTTAATTCTCTTGCAACTACTTGGTTTATGAGATCAGGAGGGATATTTAAATGTTGTTGTTAGGTGATGTCACGTCATGTAGGACTCATAGTGATCCTATGAACAACAGTGCTGAACCATGTCCTATTTTGTGCCATTGTCATCATTTCTGATACACTTGAGCCCATTCTTGCACTTACCGTGTCAATCCATCTTAATGGAGTCTTCCTTTCTCTCGCTGACCCTCCACTCTTCCAACAATAATATCTTTTTCCAAGGAATGGCCTCATTGGTCACATAAGCAAAGTATCAGAGAAAAAGCTTTGCCATCTTTGTCTCTAAGGAGCATGCCAGGTGAATCTTTTCTAAAACATACTTGCTCATTCTCTTGGAAATCTGTGGAATATTCAGTGCTCTTTTCCAACACCACAACTGAAAGATACCAATTTTTCTGTCATCCTTATTTATTGTCCAGCTCTCAAATGCATAATAAGTAATAGGAAAATAATATGGCCTGAATCAGGGTCTCTTTAGTCTTCATATTGACAACATTGCTGTGAGGTATTTATTATGAATAGATCCCTGACAGTTGACTTAACCAAAACAACATGTCTCCTTATCTCCTGACTGCTGGTACCAAGGGTATTGATCGTGAATCAAAGAAAGATGGAATCATTAACAATTTTAATCTTTTTTCAATCTAGCAATATGTTGTCCCTTGGACAAGTGGTAAGACTTTCATTTTCTTGATGTTAAGATGCAATTCATATTGAAGACAATTAATATTATAGTCTTTAATCTTCTGTAACAAGCACATCAGCAATCAAGGTTGTGTCATCTTCATAGCGTAAGTTTTGGATGAGTCTTCTTCTGATACTAATGCCACATTCTTCTTCATGAATCTGGCTTCATGACTTACTTGCTAAGAATGTAGAATGAGTAGATATGGAGGGAGGATGCACCCCCAATGCACTCTCTTACTTACTTTAAACCATATAGTAAACAGCTTCCAGTTATACCAACCTGTATATTGGAGAGACATAATTAAATCCATGCCAAATGGTGAGACTTTACATACTTTTAACATGTTATCAGGAAGGGCCAGTGCCCAGGGAAGGACATTACTCTTGGAAATGAGAGGAAGACATTTGCAAGATGTATTCATGCACAGCCTGCAACCTTGAATTTAACTACAGCAGAGATTGTGAGGATGTGAGGATGGAGAAGGAGCAAGGTTTCCTGAAAGGGTTGCTATGAGTCAGAGTTAACTTGGCACTATCTAAAAGCACCACCAACAGCAAAATGTATACCACTGCTCCTCTGTAAACTATTTTATTGTAGTACCATGAATATTGCAATGATACTTGAAGGTATGCCAAAAGCATTTTAAGTACCATCAGGTTCATCAGTGCTAGACAGGATTCAGTAGAACTTCCAGACCACTACAGATTATTAAAAGTATACCAGGGAATACCAGAGGAATGTCTATCTGTATTTCGTTAACTATGCAAAGGCATTTCACTGTGTGGACTGCAAGACACTGTAGCTATACTTGGACCAGGAAGCAGTCATCAGAACAGAGCAAGGAAAAACTGCATGGTTCAAAATTGGGAAGGGTGTATGCCAGAGATGTGTCCTATCTCTATATCTTTTCAATCTATATGCAGAACAGGTTATCCAGGAGGCTGAGCTCTATGAAGAGAAATGTGGCATCAGGGTTGGAGGAAGACTCATCAACAATTTGTGTTATGTAGATGGCACAACCTTGTTTGCTGAAACTGAGGAGGACCTGAAGTACTTGCTGCAGAAGGTCAAGGACTGCAGACTTCAATATGGATTGAAGCTCAATATCAAGAAAACAAAGATTCTCACCAATGGGCCAATTAGCAGCATCATGATAGATGGTGAAGAGATTGAGATTGTAAACAGCTTTAGTTTTCTTGAGTCCACAATCAACACTCTTGGCACCGAGAAATTAAAAGACATATTACATTGGGGAAGTCTGCTGTCAGAGACCTCTCCAGAGTACTGAAGAGTAATGATGTCAGTCTGGAGACTAAAGTGCACCTGACACATGCCATGGTCTTTGCAATCACTTGCTATTCATCAGAGAACTGGACAATGACTAGATAGGCAATGATAAAAGAATTGATTCCTTTGAGCTATGGTGTTGGAGAAAAGTATTGAATATACCATTGACTGCTAAAAAACCCAAACAGGTTTGGCCTAGTGAGGGTTAAATCAGGCTGTTTCTTGGAGGAAAGGTTTCTGAAGCTTCACTTGACATACTTTGGACATGTGCCAGCCCTTGGAGAAAGATGTCATGCTTGGGAGGGTGGAAAAACAGCACAAGAAAGGAAGATCTTCAATGAAATGGATTTATTCAATGACTGGGGTAATGGAGGTAGTCAGACACAATATAGTTGGACAGGAGCAGGGTTTAGGGCTGTTGTACATACGGTCGTTGTGCATCGCAGGTGACCTGATGGCACATAACAACAACAACAACATATTTAACTTAATGATATGGATATAATAAAGATTTTAGGGTCTTTATTTGGTCATGAAGCACGGCTTAAAATGAGATGAAACAGCTGTAAACAACCACTAAAAGTAAGAAAATGAAATTAAAAGTGTGACTTTAATAAATCCAAAGCCATAAATAATTAAATGAGATGCATAAAGATCAATAGTCTAGCATCCGTGATTTGATGGGGATTGTATTGATAATTATGAATCAGATCTATAGTACTTGAAATGACAATATGTTGTCGCATCAGAACCAATCCATAGCTGACTGTCCAGTGGGTTTTCAGAGGCAGTAAGTCGTACAGGAAGAGATTGCCCGTGCTTCTCCAGCAGAGCACTTGGTGAATTCTAATTGTTAACCTAGTTGAAGAGTAATGGCAGCACATTCACCATCACAAATAATTTAAAAATCTTCTTTGAAGTGTAACACTATCCATGATAAGACAATATCCATAAAGGGCAGCCAGCGTGCTCTGTGAGGCAAAGATGGCGAAGCTTTGCATTTTCTTACGTTGGACGTGTTTCTAGAAGAGACTATTTCTTGGAAAGGGACATGATGCTTGGAAATGTGAATGGTCAGGGAAAAAAAAGAACCCCAACAAGATGGATTGACAGAGTGACTACAGTAATGATCTGTTGTTCACAGGGTCACGGTGAGTAGACTTTTTTTATTAATAATTTTAATGAGCATTTACAGAGATTTTGCATTTCCATTCATTCACTGCTGAACTTCTCTCCCCGCCCAGCCCTCCCCCACCCCCTGCCCATTTCACTCCTCTCTTTCAAAAGTAAAAGAAACACTCCTTCGCTGGTACACAATCCCCTCGCACCCCTCCCACCGACCCAAGTACATTTAACAACAACAATATACATCAATGAGGAATACTTGTTAATATAACTATTATTTAAGTTTATACACCAACCACTAACACAAATATTACTGAAAAGTAACATTATATTAACAGCCAAATATAATTTGGTTGAATTAAGAAAAACAAACACAGCAGTGCATTGACAGGAAATGATTAGAAATTTAAATCAGATTCAGAAAAACGTGGAATGAAAGATATAACATGTCACACTTTTTCGAGTCCATAGAAAGTAAATACAGTCTGCTGTTGTTTGGTGTCTTCTTACGGTAGAGCACAATGAGATTCTACTTGATTCTACATAATTCACTCCTGTGCTTATTAAGGCCTTTGTTGCAGTCGCTCATCAGTTCACTTCCTTGAAAATCACTGTTGTTACTCTCTCTTTCTTCTTTTGGCCAGACAATGAGTTGACTGGATAGCTAGTTACATCCACAGCCATTGTGCTTGCTATATTCACATCTCCCTGCTTTCGCTGTTAAGCCTCTCCCATTTCTTTTAAACTCAGAGATGATGCTTTAAAATATATGTCACATTGTTTCTCCTTTACTGTCCAGGACTTTCAATCTTCTTTGTGATTCAGAATAAAACCCAATTAATTTCTTTGCAAAATATTTCATGATGTGCTTATTACTCTTTATTAATGTTTGATTATAATTTCCTCTCATCTTCTAGTACTCCTTTCTTCTCTTCCACCTTCAAATACCTTTCCAAAGAGCTTTCACATTTGCTATTCTGTAAGTCTGCCATAGCCTTCCACTGGATATGGACCTTTGTCCCCTCACTTTGTTCAGGGTTCTCGTTTGCTCAGCTGTTACCTTCCCTGGTCATCTTATGTTCAGCCACACCCTAATTTAATTAATTAATATATTTTCAAGGTTTATTTTCCTCTTTATTTCTTATATTCATATGAAAGTGTTATTTGCTTGTATTGCTAGTCAAATCAACACTGATTTGTACAGTTCCTAAAGGCTATTCTTCTCAGGAAGTTCAAATCTGTCAGCCATTCTTTTTTTTTAAGTTTTATTTTAATAATTTTAATGAACATTTACAGAGATTTTGGATTTCCATTCATTCATTGTTGCACTTTTCTCCCTGCCCAGCGCTCCCCCCCCGCCCCCATCATTTGCTTCTCTCTTTGAAAAAGTAAAAGAAAAATTATTTCCTTGGTATACAATCCTCCTGCACCCCTCCCACTGCCCCAGGTCTTTTGGAGAAAAATGGACCATCTCCTCCCAGGTGTACTAATTTCCTTTATTAGTTATTTTCTTCCAAAAGAATGTCTCTTCCATGAGCAAAGAGAGTTTTGTGTTATATTAACTGTTGCGTCTCCGGAATTTAACATAATACCTAACACGGAGTAGGAAATCAGTGAATATTTGCCAAATGAATGAATAAGCAAGTGCCTATATAAATGCCACCATGCTAAGAAACTGGTGTATGGCAGGAGAAAAACCATGTAACATGCAGCCTTTATATTCAAGGATTTTAAGGAATCTTAGAAAAGGGATTTGAGAAATAATAGAGGGCATAATAAGGAGAATTTGTTAGTTTGATGTTTATTATAGAAAAGGGCTGTGGTTTATATATGCAAGTTACATTTCTGACCAACTGTAATTTAAACTTAATATTTTGTTTGACTTTTACTGAGTTTTGGGTTCTTACTGACTCTAAGGTGTGAAAATACAGTTACAAGCAGAAAGCCTAAAGATTTGATGTCATAGTAATAAGAATTTATATGGAAAGATAATGACAATTCCCAAGATATAATAAGCGTTTGAGTGCAGAGATGTCTGAAGCTCCAAGTTAGACTAATTTGTACAACCTGTGCCTGCAACCATAAGATTAAAACAATGATCTAGCACATATGGGAATTTACTTAGCCTCGTTGCCTCAGTTCCACTAGAGAATGATATTAGGAAATACGTTTAACAGGATGATGAGAAATTCATTTAATAAGAAAAATACCTCCACAAAATGTTTCTCAAATTAGAGTAAGAAGCACGCATGATAAAAAGAAAAGCACAGCAAGTAAACAAAGGTAATCAAAATATGCTTAGAATAGCGAGCAACAAAGAAAGGGTTATGCTGGGGACAAAGCAATGTAATTGGATTCCTCTGCCAACTCTGGTAATTAAAATGGAGACACTCAGTACCTTAGTTACTCTGCAATCCCATAATATGTTTGAAATTAACAACCCTTGAATCTTGGTTTTACTGCTGTATTATTTGAATACACAATACATATCTCTTGCCTTTTTCAGAACACACAAATTAAGGTTGCTTCAGAGTGGTGAGGATTTAAAACCAGCTAAGCAGCAAATAAAAGACAATCTTGTGTTCTCCAATCACACTTCCCTTGTTGCTATCAATATTTGATCAAATTTGAACAAAATGAGAAACAAAGGCTGGGAGGGGGGAGCTAGGTTTGCAATGATTGAGAGCACTGTTAGCCTGTTTGAAGGGGAAAACCAGAAAGGTTGTTCTAAAACTTTGTGTAGCTACTTCTCTGTTGTGTCAATTCTAAGTTTGTTTTTAAGCCCTTACCAATGACTTTTAAAGATGAAAATTGCACGTGCATGTGAACACACACACACACACACACACAACTGTTGGATTGAGTTGCCAGGAAAGAGCTCAGTTGTCTGTAAAAGGATTATTGGATTCCTCAGTGATGGTGTTTTACACGCCTGCAAAACCCCTGTGTGTCAGATCTGTGCTTAATAGTCATCAAAATAGGAAGCCGGGGGACTTGAGTCCCTTATATTTATGTGTCCTTACTGACTGAGGACTGCAGGTAACCCACAGCTGGCGAGCCATGCCAACAAGCACATGTGTGTGCTGCTGAAAAGTTTTCTGAGTCTGTAGACGGTAATTTTGACTAAATTCCTCCTAGCAAAGTGATTATCGTTCTCCAGATTCTGGAGGAGTTGCTTGCCAAGTCACTAATAAAAGCATTACACTGGGATCAGGAAGTGCATACCAGTAATTATCATTCTATCTCATTTCCAAAGATATTCTATTCCCTTTATCTGTTTCCTGACTGATCTTCTCACTCATCTGAGAAGTACTGATGAAGTTAATACAATGATTGAGGTTTAAACTCAATTTCCGATAAAAAAAGGGGAAAGAAGAAATAAACTCACATAGAGTAAGCATGGCACTTTTTTACAGGAGGTAACACTGTTCAGTTGACTGCTAATGTACATCAAATGCATTAACCACTTGTCCATCAATGAAGAATGTGTGACACTATGATGTTAAATAGGTTTGCAGATTAAAAGTAGACTAAGAAATTATCAAAACTTGAGTCAATGAGAGAATAATTCATTCTGGTACCTATCAAAGGTATTCAAGAAATTGGTTTTTATGACTGAAGAGATTGTTTTATGACTAAAGAGATTTGCCTATGGTAAAAGAAATTAAAAATATCCTGGAGGAAATGGAGTTTGTAAAGACTTAAAATGGGAAGGAAGGAAAATTTTTCATTATTAAAATTCAAGTTTGTTCCTAGATGTACATCATTTGCAAATAAAAAACCGGCCAACACATACTCAACATTATTTCCCAATGGCATGGCGTGAAATCAAGTCCAGATTCACCACGTTGAGAGAAGGAAGAAGAAGAGTAAATAAAAGATTGTTCTTACCTCAATACAAACATCCATCTTTGCAATATCTAAGACCCAAAAATATCATTTTATAAAAATTACTGATACATCAATGAGATCAAGAGTGGTTCTTAGAAAGGGTCAATAAAGTGAACAAGCCATTAGCAAATCTAACAAAGGAAAAGAAAGAAAAGACTCAAATACTCCAAATAAGAAATTAATGGTGACATCACAACAGAACCAACTGAGATAAAAAGAATTTTAGGAAAATTTCTAACAATTACGAAAACTTAGAGCGTTGAAATGGACAAATACTTAGAAACTCAAAATCTACCAAAATAGACACAGACTGAAGTAGACCATCTGAACACACTCACTACAAAAGAAGAAATTGAACGAGTGATAAAAAAACTAAACCAAACCAAATCAAAACAAAAAAACCCCAAAAATTCCCAACAACAACACAAAGCCCTGGAATAGATGGTTTTACTAATGAATTTCCCTAAACATTCAGAAAAGAGGTGTCACTAATGCTACATAAACTCATTCAAAAAAATAGAAAAAGAAGGCATACTCTCAGATCTATTTTTTATATTTTATTTTATTTTGGATTTCCATTCATTCATTGTTGCACACTTTACTGCCTGCCCACTCCTCCCCTCAGTTCACTTTTCTCTTTATCAAAGAAAAATTCTTTCATTGTTATTCAATCGCCTTCTGCCCTCTCCCCCAAGTCCACTCCACTATGCAGGTTTCATTCTGGACTCTCTGGACTCTTGTCATGACAATAATACCTAATCATATATTCCTCCTAAACGGTACTCTACCTCATCTGTTTCAATGCAGTATATGTTATTTATCCCCTCTTAGTTTCCCTCCAACTCTGATGGTCAGACTCACTTTATAACATGTGGCACTATTCAGTATTTGTCTTTTTGTGACTGAGATATTTCACTCAGCATAATGTCTTCCAGGGTCACCCATTTTGTATAATATTTCATGAGTTCCTTGTTTTCCAAAGAAGCATAGTATTCTATTGTGTGAGAACCATATTATCATCTCAATTAATGATAAAAAGGCTATTGAAAAAATCCAACATGCTTTCTTGATAAGAAGACTCAACAAAATAGGAATAGAGGAGAAAGTCTTCAGTATACTTAAGGAGATATAATCTAAGCCGACAGCCAATATTATCTTCAATGGAGAGAGGTTAAAAGAATTATTTTTGCAAAGAAGAACTAGGAAAGACCTATTGGACATAGTCAAACAATTCAGTAAAGTAGAAGGATAGATACAAGATCAACATTATAATAAACAATAGCAAAGAGGACATAGACAAGGAAATAAGAAATATAAAACAATTACACTAACAAACAAATCTAACCGTAAACAAACAAACAAAGACCTATCAAAAGAAAATTACAAAGCACTGCTGCAAGAAACGAAAGATCTAGAAAAATGTGACATCTAGAGAACTATGTTTATGGACAAGAAGTCTGGGTATCTTGAAAATGGCAGTTCAAAAGCAATTTGTACGTCTAATTCAATCCACAGATGAAATCTAATTCAATCCACAGATGAAAAAGACAATTACAGTTTTGTATGAAAAGGAGAGAGACTCTGAATAAGATATGCACTATTGATAAAGAAAAACAAAGTATGAGGCTTCACACTCCTTGATCTCAAATCCTACTATTGTTGTTGTGCCTTTGAGTTGACTGCAACTCATAGTGACCCTATGCACAATAGCTCTGAACCCTGCCCTAACAGTTAATCTCACTGTCTCTGTCACACCCACTCGTATTATTCCAGTTACTGTATCAGTCTATCTCATTTAGGGTCCTCCTCTCCTAAACTGTCCCTCCACCCTTCTGAGCATGATGTCCTTCTCCAAGGACTAGTCCCTCCTGGTAACATGTCCAAAATATGTGCGACAGAGCTTCAAAATCCTTCCCTCCAACTTAGTTTCATCCTCTCCAGGACAGATCTGTCTGTTCTATTGGCAGTCCATAGTAGGTCCCTTCAACACCAAAATGCAAAGGCATTGATTCTTCCTCTATCATCCTTAGTTAATGTCCAGCTCTCTGATGCATAGCAAGTAATTGCAAAGATTATGGCCTGGGTATATAGCTCACCTTATTCTCTAGACTAACATCATTGATTTTTAGCACTCTGGAAAGGTCCCAGACAGCAGATTTTCCCAATGCAATTTATCTTTTGATTTCCTGACTGTTGGTTCCAAGAGTGTTGATTGTGGAAACCAATCTCAATCTTTTCTCTATCACAGTGCTGCCAATTGACTCACTTGTGAAAATCTCTGGTTTTTTTATGTTGAGCAGCAATCTATTTTGAAGACTACTGTCTTCGATCTTCTGCAGCAAATACTTCCGGTCGTCCTCAGCTTCAGCAAGCAAGGTTGTGTCATTTGCATAACACAAGTTCTTGATGAGTCCCTCTCCAATCTTGATGCGATATTTCTCCTCATAAAGTCCAGCTTTCTTAATAACCAATTTCACATACAGTTTGAAGAGGTAGATAGGATGCACTCCTTTCCTAACTTTGAACCATGCAGTGTTTCCTTGTTCTGTTTGGACAGTTGGGTCCTGCTTTAAGTATAGGTATCATATGAACACAATCGTGTGGTCTGAGATTTCCATTCTTCTTAGTGTTAGCCACAGTTTGTTGTGATCCACATAATCAAATCCATTGTCTGTCAATGAAACAAAGATGGCATTCTTCTTGTATTCTCTGATTCATCTCACATTGGCTATGATATCAATTGTGCCACCACCTCTTCTAAACTCCGTTTATATTTCTGATAGTTCTCTGTCCACGAACTGATTTAGTAATTTTTGGATAACCTTCAGCAAGATTTAGCTTACATATGATGTTTGTGGTATTATTCAATAATTTCCACCTTTTTTTTGAATGGGAATAAACATGTATCTCTTCAAGTCAGGTGGCCAGGTAGTTGTCCTCCAGATTTCTTGGCACAACTTGCTGAGCCTGTCCAGGGCCACATATTTGTTGAAATATGCCTACTAGTATGCCACCAATTCTTGGGGTCTTGTTCTTTGCCAATTTCTTTAGAGCAACTTGAACATACTTCTTTATCACCATTGCCTCTATATTATATGTTGTTTCATGAAATTCTTCTGTGTCAGCCAGTTCTTTCTGGCACAGTGACTCTGCTACATTCCATCTTCTTTGATGCTTCCTCGGTCATTCAATATCCTTTCCATAACATCCCTAAGTATTATCATTTGGATCTTGAATTTGTTCTTCAGTTCCTTCAGCTTAAGAAATGCTAAGCAAGTTCAGTCCTTTTGATTTTCTGACTCCAGCTCTTTGCAACTTTCATTATAATGCATTGCTTTGTCTTCCCAAGCTTCCCCTTGAAATCTTCTGTTCAACTGTTTAATTTCCTGATTTCTTTCCTTTACTTTGGCTTCGCAATATTCAGAATCTTTGCTAAAATCTATCTAGGTACTTTCTTCCTCCACTGTCTTAGTAATAATCTTTTGCATTCTTCATGAATGATATTTTTATGTCCTTTTGCAGCTCTTCTGGCTTCATTCATTAGTGTGCAAGGCCTCTAACCTGTTCCCAAGTTTGTTTTTAAACTTAAGTGAGAGAGACTCCAGTTCAAATTTTGGTTCTTTTAGATTTGTTTTAATTTTCTTTAGCTTCATCTTGAATTTGCGTATGAGTAGTTGATGAGTTTTTTTTTTTTTTTGCAAACAGCATCTGGCCTAGTTTTTCTGGCTGATATTAAGCTTCTACAACCATTATTTCCACAGATGTAATCAATCTGATTCTTGTGTAGACTCTCAGTTAGGTCCATCTGTAAGGTTCTTGTCTGTGTTTCTTATAAAAGGTATTTACAATTAACAAATAATTGACTGCATAAAATTTTATCATTCTCTCTCCAACCTCATTTCTTTCACTAAGTCCATGTTTTCCAAATACTGATCCTTCTTTTTTGTTTCTAATTTTCTAATTCCTGTCAGCCATTGTTACTATTGCAATTTGATCGCAAGTTTAACCAATTGCAGACTGAAAAATTTGGTAGAAATCATCTATTTCCTCCTCTTTGGTTCTGGTTGTTGGTGCATATATTTAAATGATAATGCTACAAGCTGATCTTCCTTATATGTGTATGGATATTATCCTGTCACTCACTACATTGTATTTCAAGAAGGATTTAGAAATGGTGTTTTTACTGTAAATGAGATCTGTTTTTTCTCACCTTTCATTCCCAGCATAGCACATTTGATTTTCTGGTTCAAAATGTCCAATGCCTTTTTTTTTCCCATTTCGCCAGTGCCTAGTATGTCAGTATTTATACATTCCATTTTTTCCTTAACAATGCTCAATTTTTCTTAAATTCATACTTCTCACATTCTACATTCCAATCTCTAGTGTCTGCTTGCAACTCTTCCTCCTCTTTTGTGTTTTCCAATATGAGGAATCAGCCTCTGATGTCATAACTGCTAGTCTAAATAAAGTACGCTTTATGGTACATAGCGGTTTTAACGGCCTGCTATATTGGAAGTGGATGGCCAGTCCTTCTCTAGTCGATCTTACTTTGGATGTTCAGGTTTAGAACATTATCTGATAGACTAGTATTTTACCCAAAAGAGATGATACAGCCAATCAAGACAGCATGGAATTGGTACAGTGACACATAAATCAATGGAATAGAATCAAGAACTCGGAAATTAATTCATCAACCTACGGTCAACAGATCTTTAACAAGGAGACAAAATCAATTAAATGGGGAAATGGTATTCTCTTTAACAGTTTAGGAAAAATTGGAAAACCATCTGCAAAAAACTAAAGCAAGATTCACACCTCACAACATACACAAAAACAACACAAGGTGGATCAGGAATCGAAAGTAAAACCAAGGACTAATTTAAAGTTCATTAGATAAAATTTAGGAACAACTCCAGGTGCCCTAATATACAACATGAACTTTATACTTCCAAGTATAATGAAAAACATACAAGAGGATAAAATAAATGAATGCAATCATCTAAAAACAAAATTATTATGCACATCAAAAAAACCTTCTCCAACAGGATTAAAAAAAATTCCACAGACTGGGAAAAAATTGAAAATGACACTAAAAAGTGTCTCATAAAAAATTTATTGAATATTTCAGCACCTCAACAAGAAAAAGGAAAACAGACAAATCACAACATGGGCACAAGATATACGTAGGTACTTCACCACTAAAGAAATTCAAATAACCAATAACATATGAAGAAATATTCAAAATCACTAGCTATTTATTATTATTATTATTATTATTATTATTATTACTATATGAAAATCAAAACAGTAAGATATTATCTCACACCAACAACAATAACAAAATTCAACAAAAGACCAAACAACAATTACTGGCAATGGTATGGAGAGATCGGAACTCTCATTCACTGTTCTGGGAACCTGAAATAGTACACTCATTATGGAAAGCTAATTGGCCTTTTTTCAAAATGTTTGCAATAAAAATAGCATTTGATTTAGCTATTCCACTAAAGGGACTAATAAACAAAGAAGTAGGAGTTGTAATACAAACAGATATATACACACTCACTCATGTTTATTGCAGTATTTATTGACAATAGCAAAGGTACAGAAGCATCCAAGTACCTATGAAAAATTAACGGATAGAAAAACCGGTACATTCATATAATGAAATACTATGCAGCACTGAAAAATTATGAACTTGAATAATACTACATAACATCGATGAATCTAGAAGATCATATGCTGAGTGAAATATCTCAGTCAGTAAAGGACAAATATTGCATAATGCCATTGTTATAAATAAATAAGATGAACATGAGAGGGAAGAGCAGGAAAAATGTGTAGAATACTACATTGGGATAGGTGAATGGAAGGACTATTTGAAATGAATGGATAACTAGATGTTTTAATAATTAATTTAGAACAAGACATGTTTTACCAAGTCAATTTGAGTAGAGTGAGAGAGGAAAAAAAAGTCCATCACTGAATAAATGAAAATTTGTTCTTTCTGTAAACTATCATTAAAATTACAAATTTTTACAAAGAGGAAAGAGAGTGAAAAAAAGAAAAAATATTATTGAGTAGTGGCTCAAGGTATCAGTTTAATCACAATCACAATGCTATCTCCCAACACAGCAAAGAACTGAGAAATCAATGGGACTAAGTACAGATGTCAATCTATGGATCCAGAACAACAAATGGAGGAATGAAGAATTAAACATTGAAGACAATGAGGGTATTTCAATGAAAGCTGAATCCCCATTCAACTATTGGTGTGTTACATGCCAGTCTAGTGCAACATAGCCGGCTTTACAACAATAATTGACATACAGAAAAGAGAGACATTCTAAGAGAAAGAAAATAAAGCTCCAGGCACATCAAAATAAACAAACAAAAATCAGTGCAAAGCAAACATTAGCACAATCAATCAATCAATCTTAATTATTTATAGACAGCAGACAATAAATAAGCCTATGAAGAAACAAGATGAGTCAGAACAAGCCAACAAAATGAAAGGAAAGAGAAATTTCCTGAGCTAAAAATTATATTGAATGTACCTGAAAAAGAATGAAAAACATATATAAGATTCAGAAAGAAATTAAGAAAACCACAGAAAAAATATAGAAATAAAAAATAACATCAAGAACAAAATAGAGAAACAATAGAGAGAATTAGAAGTTATAAAAAAGTAGCAACTAAAAAAAATAAATCAGAAGATTAGCAATAAAATGCCCAAGATAGATGACTTATTGAAAGATGTAAGAGTAGAAATTAATCAATAAAAATATTAGCAGGAAAAATTTAAAAGCAGCAAAATAGAAGTCACTTAATATTAATTCATCTGAGGAACAATCAGGGGGGGAAATGAGGATTGTCTATCAAAAGGCATAATTTACAAATAATAAAAATTCAAGGAAAGAAAGGAAAAAATTACAAAACGAGAATATTTTCCTCAAAGAAACTCAATGAACAATGAACAAGTATAGACTCTAATAGAAAGCCATAAAGGACTATCACAATCAAAGTGTTCAATAGTGAAGAAAAAGAATTCTGAGAGCAACTTTTGAAAAACAGAATAGTTGCTAAAACTAAAAATAAAACCAAAACAAAAAAAACATAACAATAAAAAATCCCACTCAAATTTCTTTCAGATGTGTTGAAACAAACTCATAGCTGACCCTCCTGTAGGTTCTCAGAGGCTTAATTGTACCGGGGGATATTGCCCATCCATGGAGCCACTGGTAGATTTTAACCACCATATAACTGTGATATTTGAGTTGTTGTTGTTGTCGTTGTTATGTGGCAACAAATCAACTATAACTCATAGTGACCCTATGAAAAATGGCTCTGTATTTTTCCCTATCCCTAGTCAATCTCACCTTCTGCTACAAACTTAATCCCATTGACACGTGTTGCTGTATTGGTATATCTTAAAGCTCTTCTTCTCTTGCACTCACCTTCTACATTTCCATGGACGATGCTCTCTAAGGACAGATCCCTCCTAATGATATGTCTAAAGTGGTGAGACAGAGTTTCACCATCCTTGTACACCATGGAGTACTTTGATTTCACTTTCTCTAGAACAGTTCTTTTTGTTCTCTTGCAAATCCATGGAATGTTCAATACTCTTCTCCAGTGCTACAACTCAAAGGCATAGATTCTTCTGTCACCCTTAGTCACGGTTCATGCATAGCAAGCAATTGAGATCATGACTTTGATCGGGCACTCCTTTGTCTTTAGACTGCACTCTGGAGAGTTTCTTGAGAGCAAATTTTCCCACTATAACATGTCTTGATTGCCTAAATACCATTGCCAAGGGTGTTGATTATGGATCCAAGTAAGATGAAATAGTTACAAATTTAATCTATTCTCCAGTCGTCATGATGCTGCCTACTGGCCTGGTAGTGAGGAGTTTTGGTTTCTTGACGTTTAGAAGCAATCTATATTGAAGGCTATAGTCTTTAATTTTCTCACTTTTGTCAGGTAAGATTTTTGTTATCTGTATAATTCAGGTCGTGGATGAGTCTTCCTCCAATCTTGATGCCACATTCTTCTTCATAATGTAAACCTTCTTGATTTAATTTGTTCATCATATAGGTTTAAAAAGTATGGGGAAAGGATGCATCCAGAACACACTCCTTTCTTTATATACTTAATAAGTACCTTATTTTTTTTTTAAATCTCTCCAGGAAGAGCTAACATATTTAAAGCTCAAGATTTTAAATGTTAGTATTCTCTACCTCTTATCATTACACACACACACACACACACACACACACAGAGATTAAATTAAAATCTTCTTAACAAATATTAGTGACAACTGTACAACAAAAATAAATATAATTGCTTTAATCAGTCAATAAATTGAACATGTGAGAAACAGTTTGACAAACTGTAATATGTTGTTATTGTCCTTCGGTGCCTTTGAGTTGACTCTTAAGAGATCCTATGAAAAATAGATTAGAACTTTATGTTACCTGTACCCACCTCGCAATCTCTGCCGTGCTTTAGGTCTTTATTAGAATCACTGTGTCAAATCTGCCTGCCTTTGAGTTCACAATGCAACTCCTTATCCACCGAACCCTAGAGCTCAAGCTTTCTAAGAATGTGGTCTTTTTGCAAGGCCTGGTCACTCCAGCAAGCACGCCCAAAGTAAGTTAGGCAATGTTTCAGTAGCACTTCCTCCAAGACAGACTTATTTCTTCTTTTGACACTTCCTGGGATATTCGGTACTCTTTGTCAACATCACAATTCAAAGGTTTCTGGTCTTCTTTTTCTATTTCATTGTTCCATTTTTTGGTGTGTATGAAGCAATCGAAAATATTATGGTTTGAATCAAACACAACTTAGTCTTTAATTTTATGTATTTTGGTTTCTCGATTGCTACTACTGCTGATTGTGGATTCAAGTAAAATCAAATAATTGGCAACTTGAATATTTTCTACATATATCATGATGTTTCCTGTTGGTCCAGTGGTGAGGATTTTTGTTACTTGATTTTAAGTATATTGAAGGCTGTAATCCTCGATCTTCAACAGTAAGTATTTCAAGCCTACTTCATTTTCAGCAAGCAAGGTTATGTCATTTGAGATTTATATATTTAATAAATGCATTACTTTTTTTTAATCTCTCCAGGAAGGGCTAACTTTTTTTTATTATTTGCATAACACAGGTTGATGATGAGCCTTTCTCCAATCCTAAGGCCACGTTCTTCTTCATATAGTTGAATTTCCAGGGAGTTCACTCAGCCTCACTCATACAGTTGTACTTCTCAAATTACTTGCTCAGCTTACAAACTGATTATGCATAGAGAAAAGATAGAATGCTACAATATTTATGGTTGTTGTTGTTGTTAAGTGCCATCAAGTCATAGATGACTCATCACAACCATATGAAAGAAAGACCTGAACCCTTGTATAACTTTCATTGTTTCTCCATATTCGTAGAGTTTCCAGAGGTAAGCTATTTTGGAAGTAGATGCCGCTCCTGCTTCCAAGCTTGTTTTAATCAGGAAACTCTACCAAATGCTGTCCACCATGGGTAACCATTATCGCATTTGACACATAAGCGTCACAGTGTTTAGCATTACAGCAACCACTTCTGTACAGCAAATGGACAGACCAGTGCTATATCACATAGAAGAATGTTTGGCCAAAAACAATTAAACCAGGCCTGAGTATATATAAATGTGTGTGTGTGTGTGTGTGTGTGTACACATAATAGAAATCATTATCAAACAATGACTGCAACAATGGGCTCAAGCATTATGAGAGATTGCCAGGTTGGAACAAGATAGAAGATGGTTCAGATCTCTTGTTCATAGTGTCATTATGACTTTTAGTTGACTTGAGGACAACTTACAACAACATATATACTTATGAACATAAAATAAGAATTATTAATATTAAACTGACTAGAACATATTCTTAGCAGCAGTCTATGGTACATTCAATACTCTTCTCCAGCACCACAGCTCAAAGGCATCAATTCTCCTTCTATCCTCCCTAGCCATTGTCAACTCTCTGAAAAATAACAAGTGATCACAAAAACCATGGTCTGTATCAGGCACACCTTAGTCTCCAGAGTGACACCATCTAAGAAAACAAACAGGTTCATCCTGGAGGGGGTTAAACCAGGCTGATACTAGGAGAAAGGATTCTGAGGCTTCATCTGACATACTTCAGACATGTTGCAAGGAGTGACCAGTCCTTGGAGACGGACATCATGCTTGGGAGGGTGGAGGGACAGCGCAGGAGGGGAAGACCCTCTATGAGGTGGATTGATTCAGTGACTGGGGTAATCAGGATGAGTGTGTCAGAGGCAGTGAGATTGGCACAGGACAGAGGAGGGTTTAGGGCTGTTGTACATAGGGTCGCTATGAATCACAAACGACTTGATGACACATAACAACAACAAGAAGAACTACATTTTGTCATTAACATAATAAACATAATGTGTTTTGGTGATGGAGTGGTTAAGCACATAGCTGTGAACCCATAAGTCAGTGGTTCAAATTCACCATTTTCTTTGTGTGAGCAAGATGTGGCAATCAGCTTCAATAAATATTATAGCTTTAAAAACCCTGTAAAGTAATTATGTCTGTCATAGTGAAAGGGAAACAACTTGGGTTGCAATAGATTGAGGCTGAAGATTAATGTCTAATTTAAACCTGTGAAAATCCTAAAATGTGTCCTATTAAACATTAATTTCTTCTATAGTGGCAAGAAGCTGTGCTGCAATTCTAAAGGCATCTTGTTCAAGGCCACTAGATGCTCAGAAGGAGAAGGATGAACAATCTCCTGCCATGAAATTAACTGCCTCTGAAAACACAAAAACCCACCAGAGGATAAGCTTTGTGTTGGTTCTGGCTTAATGGTAAACAACAAGTGTGATGAGCTTTTTCAAGGCATTTGACATTACTGGGAAATATTTAGGTGAAAATGATTGTTCTCAACAAAGATTATATTATTGGATAATGCTTACAAAAATATAAAGAAGAAAACAACTCAGAAATGCAAAAAAATAACATTATTACTTTAACTGGAGCCTTATAACAGAACTACTAACTCTAGACATTCTATTTGCTTTTGTTGTTATATTTTTAAAGAGAAAATGAGATTTTCCCCCACCTTCTCTCAGAATCTATGATAATTTTCAAAAGACTCAAGTAAGATTTTGTGACGAGAAACCCCAGCCTTATCACAGTTTATGACTACTAAACTTGAGTACAAACTTATTTGCTCCATACAGGAGCAATACTTTTGTAAATTACTACCTATCTTAGGAGGAACTGGAGAGCATTATGTTGAGTGAACTCTCTCAGTCAAATAAGGACAAATACTGTATAAGACAATTATTGTAGAACGTGTATGAGGATCCAAGGGGAGGGGGAAGGGTGAGGATGCGTTGGTTGGGTTTGAGGGAGTGTTATTCATAGGGTCACAAAATTTGATGGTGGAGGAGAGGAGAAAGACCTGATAAGAAAAATAATGTATATAAATTTTCTAAGTAAAGCAGTATAAAATAAAAATTTTACTTTAATAAAAGTAAAAATGATCTCAGAATATCTTCTCATAGAAAAAATACATTCTATCTTTTTCATTTAATTTTATGGAAAAATTTAAAATTTTGAGATTTCTGGATTATGTTCAAATTTTTCAAGGAGGTCAAGTCATCTCGCGATCCTGTATGGCTAAGTATTTCTAATTTATGTAGACTATACAATAACCATCAAATTGATGTTGTTTTCTATGAGGATGAAGGAGAGGGATTAAAAAAATAAAACCACTAAAGGTGTGCTAAAAATTCTCCAGATTAACAATCTTTGCACTCATATCAGTTTTAAGAAAGAAGATATCATTTCTTTCCTACTTACTAGAAAAAAAGAATTAAAATTTACTTTTCTGTCAGAAATGTCACTAACCTATTTCCAGCAGAGGGGAAAATATCATAAATGAGAAAAAAATATCATAAATGGCAAAAAGGAAGACTAGCTCTTCTGTATCCCAGTATTGTTCCAATAGCTGTCAGTGCCTGAGTATTTGAAATCAAACACCAGTATTTTAGGGTCTGAATGTTTCAGTGGGGAAAAAAGGCACAAGTTGAGGCCTACATGTGCTCAGCAGGGGTTATGCTTCACAGCAGATGCTCCAAAGGGAACAGAGAACAGATGTAGCTGTGGAGAGGAGCCCACCTCTGCACAGGGATGCCTTTCCTCATCGCTGTGGCTCCTGGTGGCAAATCTGGGAGCCGATCTGCATGATGGTGGGTGCAGCGGTTCAATTGTTATTAGTGAGCCTCATTGTGTCCTGATTGCAAGCACTCAAGTGTTCAGACAAGGAATCAAGGAGACCAAATGGAAGAAAAACAATACACAGGAGTCTAATATCCTTAAATGGGTAAATTATCTTTTCCTTGAGAAAGCAGAAATGTTAATGGATAAATCTGTCAAGACATTTTATAATAGAGGTAAATAAAGAAACAAAAGATTGTTCCGGTACTTTTATGTGCTATTAAAGTGTGCCATACAGTACCCTGAATTAATCTGGCATACTGGCGTGATTTCTGGTTACGTCATCAAAGATGCAATTTGGCTTGAGTACTTATTACAGAAATCCTTGGTAATTGTAGGTGATTTCATTTGTGCAGTTGCATTTGACTTAGTATTTGAAACTATTTTATTGATAATTAGAATATAATTGTAAATGTATTTGTGTATCTGTTTACAGTTTTCCTCTTCAAATTCATTTTAAAGGGATTATTTTGGCATTAATATTAAATTTGATTAGTCAAAATTGTTGTTGTTGTTGATTGCCTTTGAGTAGAGAATGACTCATAGCGGCCCAATGAACAAAAGGCCTGAAGCCCCTCTACAACTATCGACATTTATCAAAGTTCATAAAGTTTCCGGAGGCACGTTATTTAGAAAATGGATGTTACTCCTTCTGGTTATTAATTTAGGAAAATGTATTAGGCAAGATATTGTAAAGTATGTGGAATAAAGGGTCATAAGAAATGGCAGAATTGAGTAGTAACCTGAATGATGCTGATCGAGGTCCTGTCCCTGAGTTTATCTGGTGTAGAGGTGCCATTCTCACCTGGTATATACCAAAGCATTAAAGTGCCTTCATCTTTACATTACTCCATGGCACACTGAAGAAGTCCATGACGTCTGGCTTAAGATCTACTCCTGCTTCTACGCACCTCCCTTGGGAAAATGGTGGTTGTGATTAGATGCCATCAAGTTGACTAGGATTCACAGCAAATCTAGGAACAATGGATATGAACGCTGCTCTATCCTGTGCGGTGCTCATGAACCCTGCTATCCTTTAGCTCATTGTTATACTTACTGTGCCAATCTATCTAGTTGGGGGTCTTCGTCTCTTTCATTGACCCTCCACCTTTCCAAGCATGATGTCTTTTTCCAAGGACTGGCCCTTCCTTGGCAACATGCGCAATGTAAGTGAAATGAAGTTTCACCACACTGGCCTCTAAGAAAGGCCTTGATTTCACCCTTTACAAATTGTATGCTTTAGTTTTGTTGGCAGTTAGTAATCTACTTCAACATCATAATTCAAAGGCATCTATTCTTCTGTCATCCTTATTCATTGTCCAACTATCTGATGCATAGCAAACGATTGAAAATACCATGATTTAGAACAGGTGCACTTTAGTCTTTAAACTGACACTGCTCTTTAACACTTTAGAGAAGTCTTAGCGGATTTTTCCCCAATGCAACACCTTTTGATTTCCTTGCTATTTATACCGTGGAGGTTGATTATGAATCCAAATAAGACGAAATCATTGAAAATTTTTATCTTTCCTCCAATGATCACGATGTTGCCTTTTGACCCAGTGGTGAAGATTTTTGTGCTCTTGATGTAGAGATGTAATACGTATTGAAAGATTTCAATCTTTGGATTTCAAAGTCTTAGTATTTCAGCCTTTAGAGTTCTAATGGCCTAGTGGCAAGAAGCAGCACTGCCATCGCAAAGGCAAACTATATGAATCAAGGAGCTACTCCACAGGAGAAGGATGGGAAATCTCCTCTCATATG
Source organism: Elephantulus edwardii (assembly GCF_000299155.1). Taxonomy (NCBI): domain Eukaryota; kingdom Metazoa; phylum Chordata; class Mammalia; order Macroscelidea; family Macroscelididae; genus Elephantulus; species Elephantulus edwardii. Next base: position 1,134,541 of record NW_006399919.1, on the reverse strand, counting down.
ATTTATAGACTCCGAAAACACATTGGAGGGTCAACTATGGGAAGGTTTCACTTCAAAGGCACACAACAACAAAAACAATCCTTGATCTTCTGTATCAAGTGCTTAAAGTCCTCCTCACTTTCAGAAAGCAAGGTTATATATACTATTTATACATAATGTGGGTGGTTGGTAAGTCTTCCTTTGAACCTGATGCTTGATTCCCAAAAAAAGTGATCCAATAGAATTAAAATTATGTAATAATATCATTGTTGTTGTTGTTAAGTGCCTTTGAGTTGTATACAAGTAAAATTCTGAAGAAGATTGTTTTTAAAAAAATGGCTAGAACAGTACTTTTACAGAAGAAAACTGACAGAAATTCATACTGGATTTAGAGGAGGACAGGCACCAGGGATATCACTGCTAATGTTTGATGAACCTTGACTGAAAACAAAGACTACCAAAGAATGTATGTTTTTGTATAGTTGACTACACAAAAGGATATGACTGCATAGATAACCAATCATGACTGACATTGAGAAGAATGGGAATCTAAGAAAATTCAATTGTGCTCATGTGAAATCCATAGTTGGACCAAGAAGCTGTTGTTCAAACAGAGCAATGAAATACTGCATGTTTAAATTAGGAAAGGAGTTATGATGAAATAGTAAAAATCAACAAATAAAATTCACTAGTTGATGTCACAATGCAGATTTATTTACCAGATTAATCTTCTAGGTGTCCTGCTCTGAATGCTCTTAAAAATGGTTGTAAAGAAACAAGTCTACCTTATCCTTAAGGACCCCTTGTCATGAATTTAGGCATTCTCTTTGAACAGTTGTAAGTGACAAGCCATCTAACCATTCTGAAACTTGTTTCCAAATTTTCTACAGAAGAATAAGACATCTGTCACCTATTCAGATGAAATTTTGTATAATAAAATGGGAAAATGAATATACAACCACGTTTTAAACCCTAACAGCATAAAATTAGTTTCTACTACTTGATGTTGGAAACAATAAGATTGGCAGATGAGAGAGCAGGGTATGGAGCGGTTGTACATAGCGTCGCTATGAGACACAGGAAGCTTGACAGCACATAGCAACAATGCTTTCTTGTAAACAATTGATTCCCAATATATACACCTTAAAGAAAAAATTAAGTATGTTATTAAATTCCCTTTGGGCTGTATAAATGATGAAATAATTTTACGTTCAAAAAACTTAAGAAAAAGGAAAAAGAACAAATAATGCAATCACTTCTTCCATATATTTGACAGACTGTATTGAAGTTGAATGCTAATATGTAACTCCAAAAGTGCACTCCTAGATGTATATTTAGGACGTATATCCAAGCATTATTGTTAGATAATATTGAGTTGACTCCAAAATTACATACAACATAATGAAACCGGGCTGGATTCTGGACCATCCTCACCATCCAGGCTTATTCCCATTGTTTCAGTTCCCCTTTTTGAGTGCCACCTTCTCTTTTGTTGACTCTCTACTTCTCCAAATACGATCTCCATGCTCATGCCAAAGTACGCAAGGTATTTTGCCATCTTTGCTTTTGAAGAGCAATATGGATGGACTTTGTAAAAAAAAAAAATAATTGTTAGCTCTATTGAAAGTCCATAATATATTCAGTATTCTTCATTAACATTGTCATTCAAAAGCATTCTTCATTCTTTTTTATTTTTTTAACTCATTCATTGTCTAACTTTCACAGACATTTGAATCAATTGGTAATATCAAGTCAGCCCACTTTACTCTTTAAAGTACTATCCTCACTACTGGTCCAATACACCATATTATGATAAATAAATTTTAAACATATCTTTGGCAATAGATTTACCCAATACAAGAAATCTTATGATTACCAGTCTGCTGCTTCTAAGGCCATTGATTGTAGAGTTAAGTAAAAATAAATTCTCATCAACTTCAATCTTTTCTTCTTTTATCATAATGTTGTTTATTGGTCTAGTTATTAGTCCAATTAGCCATCAATATCTCTCTCTTTTTTTCTCTCTCATTGATGTCAAGTTGGAACTGATGTGTTGTTGACCCTTTAGTGGGGTCACAAGGCAGATGCTTTCCTGTCATTCTCCCGTGGAACACCTGATGAATTTGAATCATCTGTCTTTGAGTTGTCAGAGCAGCTAACTATTTACCCACAGAACCACCAAATCAAAAGGGTTCATCAATTGTTGGTATAATTGTTGAGTTATGATAAGCTAATATTTGACCCTTTAGTTCCTAGAGTTTCTAGAGACAGTAAATCACATGGAAGCAGATTACCATCTTTCTCCCATGGTGTAGATGGTGGATTTGAACTGTGCTGACAGAACAAATCCTTGCCTTTAAGTCATCAAAGGTCCCTCTCTTTAATCTATAAGCATGTTCAAAATCTATAGCAATACTATGAATAACTTTAACTTATAAACATTCAAACACCTTTCAAGAGACAAATCGTTGTGTAAATGAAATGTAATATGTTTATTGAATGGAAGATGACATATCATTGTGATAATATCAAAGACTACGGCCTTCAATATGGATTATTTATCAACATAAAAAAAACCCAAAATCCTCCCCTCTTATCCAATAGACTATATTATGATAAATGGAGAAAAGAATAGAGATTATAAATTATTTCTTCCTGTTTGGACCCACAATGGATACCCATTGTAACAACATGGGAAAACAGATGCAGTTCTAGACATACTCGTCAGGAAGTGGGAAAAAAAAAAAAGAAAAAGAAAAATGTGGAGCACAGCTACCTGGTCAACTGACTGGAAAAGATCTGTATTTGTTACCATTCACACAAAAAGGTGATAGAACAGAATGTAGCAATATCAATGTTGCATGTAAGTAAACTATTGTTGAAATTATTAAAAAGCTTCTAGAACAGTACAACAGAGAACTGTCAGAAATGCAGGCTGGATTTAGATGTGGATGTGGCAGCAAGGATATCATTGCTGGTTATCAGATGGATCTTGGCAGAAAGCAGAGAATATCAGAAACATGCTTATTTGTGTTTGTTTGGGTATTCAGAGACATTTGACTGTATGGATCTTAAGAAATTATGACTAGCATTAAGAAGAATGGGAATCCCATTGTGATGGAGAAAAACCTATACCCAGACCAGGAAGATGTTGTCCAAACAAAGCAAGGAGAAACTGCATGGTTTAAAATCAAGGAAGGTATGTTCCAGGGCCATATTCTTTCCCCATACCTATTCAACTGGTATGCTAAGCAAATAATTTAAGAAGCTATATTTATAAATAATTTAAGAAGCTATGAAGAAGAATGTGGCATCAATATCAATGGAATAGTCATAAACAGTGTCATGAATAAGACACCACCTTATTTGCTGAAAGTGAGGAAGTCTTGAAATGCTTGCTGCAGAAGATCAAAGACTACAGCCTTCAATATGTATTATTACATCTCAACATCAAGGGAAAAAAATCATCATCACGGGGCCAGAAAGCAACATTATGATAGATGGAGGAAAGACAAATTGGTAGTGTCTTCACCTTACTTGAAAACATACTGGCTCAGTGGTGAGAATCTTTGTTTTATTGATATTGGGCTTAATCCATATTTCAGACAGCAGTCCTTGACCCTCTACAGCAAATGTTTTAGGTTCTCCTCTGTTTCAGCAAGCAAAATGTGTCATCTGCGTAACACAGATTGTTGATAAGTCTTCCTCCAATCCTGATGCCTCATTCTTTCTCATAAATCCCAGCTTTCTGAATGATCTATTCCGCAGACAGATTGAAAAGGTATGGAGATAGGACAGAGCCCTGATGCATGGCTTTCCTGATTTTAAACCATGCAGTGTTTCCTTGTTCTGTTCTGACAACTGGCACCTGTCCAAATATAGATTACACATGCACACAACCAAGTGTTCTGGAATCCCATTCTTTTCATGGTTAGCCACAATTTGTTGTGATCCACATAGTCAAATGCCTTTGCGTAATTCATTTGACATTTGCTGTTCTATCCCTGGTGTCACGGCCTCTTCTAAACCCTGTTATAGGTAGTTTTCTGTCAATGTACTGTTCCAGTTACTTTTGGATGATCTTAGCAGGATTTTTCTTGTGCGTGGTATCAGTGATTTCATTAATTAATTTTCCCACTCTGTTGTGTTACTTTTAGGGAGATGGGAATAAATGCAGATCTCTTCAAGTCAGTTGGCTACGTGATTGTCCTCCAGACTTCTTGGCAGAGCCTGGAGAGAATGCCCAGGGCTGCATCTGTTTGTTGAAACATATCCAAGTTGTTTAAGTTGTATCCCATCAATTCTTTGGACCTTGTTTTTTGTCTTCTTTTCCACCCCCTCACCCCACTCTAGAGCAGCTTGAACTTCCTCTCTCATCACCATTGGCTTTTTTCATGACATTTTCTCTGTCAGCTAATTCTTTTCGGTACAATGACTCTGTGTATTCCATCCATCTTCTTTTGATGCTTCGTGGATCATCATGTTCTGTCCTTCTGTTCATAGTATCCTTAAGTATTGCAACTTAAGGCTTGTATTTGTTCTTCAGTTCCTTCAGCTTAAGAAACGTTGAGTTAGTTTGTCCCTTTTGATTTTCAAACTCAAGTTCTTAGGACATTTCATTATAATATTTTGCTTTGTTTTCCCGAGCTATGCTTTGAAATCTTCTGTTCCTGAACTTTCTCATTTCTTCCCTTTGCTTTGGCTTCTCAGCATTCTAGTGCAAAATTCAGAATATTTTTCTACATCCTTATCAGTCTTTTCTTGCTCTGTCTTTGCATTGACCTTTTACATTCTTCATGGATAATATTCTTAATATCCACTTACAGCTAATCTGTGGCAGATTCTGAGAAGAATGGGAACCCTAGAACATTTCATTATTATTATTATACTTATGCAAAACCTATAATTGAACCAAGAGGTAGTCATCAGAACAAAGCAAGAAGACACTGCAAGTTTCAAAATTGGGATGGGTGTCTGCCAGGGATGTATTCTGTCTCCAAACCTTTTCAATCTATATGTGGAATAGATCATCCAGGACTCTCTGCTGTATGAGGAGGAATGTGGCATTCATTAACAACCTGTGTGCTGAAACTGAGGAGGACCTGAAGCGCTTGCTGCAGAAGGTCAAGGACTGCATTTTCAGTATGGTTTGAAGCTCAACATCAAGAAAACAAAGATTCTAAAAAAAACACCCCCAAAAAAACCCCAAAATTCTCACCTCTAGGCCAATGATGGATGGTGAAGAGATTGAGATTGTTAACAGCTTCAGTATGTTTGGCTCCACAATCAACACTCTTAGTACCAGCAGCCAGGAAATCAAAAGATGAATTGCACTGGGAAAGTCGGCTGTCAGAGATCTCTCCAAAGCACTGAGGAGCAACGACATCAGTCTGAAGACCAAGGTGCACCTGATCTGGGCCATAGTCTTCGCAATTGCTTGCTATGCATCAGAAAGCTAGACAATGACTAGGGATGATAGAAAATTGATGCCCTTGTGCTGTGGTGCTGGAGAAGAGTGTTGAATATACCGTTGACTGCTGTTGTTGTTAAGTGCCGTCGAGTCACAGGCAATAGCGACCCTATGAAGGAGAGTCCTTAATGCTTGGGTGTCTCTCATCCTCTCTCCAGGTTCATAGGGTTTCCAGAGGCAAGCTATTATGGAAGTGGGTGCCACTCCTCCTTCCAAGCTTGTTTTAATCGGGGAGCTCCACCTCACTCTCTGTCCACATTGGGTAGCCAACCATTAACGCATTTGACATATCAGGTACACAGTGTTCAGCCTCACAGCAAACACAAGTGACCGCGGGATGGCAATTTACACCAGGGCTATATGACCTAGAGGAATGTTTGAACAAAAACAGTGAAAGACAGGCCCGAGGGCCACAGATTAAAAGTCACCCACTTTCGGCTTGGTAGCATCTCCTGTCCACTGAGCCAGCTGATCTCTCTATGATGATGTGATTGTTGTTAAGTGTTGTCGAGTCACAGGCAACTCATAGCAACACTATGAAGAGGAGTCCTCAACGCTTGAGTGTCTCTCATCCCCTCTCCAGGTTCATAGGGTTTCCGGAGGCAAGCTATTATGGAAGTGGATGCCACTCCTCCTTCCAAGATGGACTTCTAAGAGAATAAACAAGTTTGTCCTAGAGAGGGTGAAACCAGCCTGCTCATTGGAGGCAAGAATTCTGTAGCTTTGTCTGACATACCATGGAGATGTTACAAGGAGAGACCTGTCCTTGGAGAGGGACATGATATTTGGGAAGGTGGAGGGACAGTGCAGGAGAGGAAGACTCTTGATGAGATGGATCAATTTAGTAACTGTGGTAATGGGGGTAGGTGTGTCAGAAACAATAAGGTTGGCACAGGATAGAGCAGCAAATAGGGCTCATGTACATAGAGTCGCTATGAATCGCAAGTGACTCAATGACACATTACAAGAACAACAACAGCTAACCTAGCCTTCATTTGTTAGTATTCATGGTCTCAAACCTTGATTCTGAAACCTGTTTCTGAAATGAATATTAAATCCAGGTGGCATAGATTCAAGGTCAAATTTTTGTTCTTGGGGATTTGGTGTAATTTATTTAGCTTCAGTTTAAACTTGTGTAGTTGATAGTCTGTTCCACAATCAGTACCTGGCTTAGTTTTCAGAGCTATATTCAGTTTCTCCAACAATTATTTCCATAGATGTAGTCAATCTGATTTCTGTGAACACCATCAGATGAGGTCTTTGTGTATAGTCATTGCTTATATTTCTTACAAAAGTTATTTATTTGTAAGCAATGAATCCTAGACTATACAAAACACTATCATTTTATCTTCAGCCTCATTGCTATCCCTAAGCCCATATTTTCCAAATACTGATACTTCTTCTATCCTCCCAATTTTGCATTCCAGTCACCCAGTATTATTGATGCATCTTGGTTGCATATTCAGTCAATTTCTGACTACAAAAGCTCATAGAACTCTTCTATTTTCTCTTCTTTCATGCTGGTTGTTGATGCATATATTTAAATGAGGTGATATTAACAGGTGTTGCTTGTATGGATATTGTCCTGTGGCTCACAACATTGCATGTCAAGATGGATCTGGAAATGAATGACCTTTTTAACCACGAATGAAACACCATTTTTCCTGACCTTTTAACTTCTGGCATAGTACATCATAGGACTGTCTGATTAAAAATGTCCTATATCAATTAATTTCATTTTGCCAGAGCCTAGTATGTCAATATTTATGTGTCCCATTTCTCACCTAACAATATCCAGTTTTCATGCATTCTTGTTTCTTGCATTCTGCATTCCAGTCACTAGTGGGTTCTTGCAAGTCTTCCTCCTCCTTTGGGTTTGCCAACCAGATGTTTTGGCCTTAGGTGTCGTATCCTTTAATTTAACCTAAGTGTGTGCTCAATTGAGCATGGATTTTCGAAGACCTGTTATTTTGTCCAATCCTTCTCCCTAGTATGTCTTAAATTAGATGCTTAGTTTTAGAGTAGCATCTGGCAGAAAAGCATTTAGCTCAGAAGAGCAGATGAAAAGACACTGCCCATTACAAAAGTAACCAATTAGGTGTTGGTCTCCCACCCCACTGTTTGGAGCCTGTGATTTGGTTCCACTCCTCCCCTACTCTGCCAGCATCTACTTCTTCCAGCATTCACTTCCACCCCTCCCCATTTGACCTCGTTATTCCTGAAAACACTCCCTTTATGCTTCCCCCACCCCAGCCAACCTTAGATAGGGTCTCTCAGGCCTCCAGCCACTTTGATGACGCTGGTCTCTCCCTCTGCCACTGCTCCACTCTCTAGGGCAGCTGCTACCTGCTGCCACTCTACTCACTTGTGTGACTACCACTCTGCAGCATCATCCCACCATGGCCTCACTCTGCTGCTGCTTGTTGGATGTGTTGTGTTGTGTTGTTTTGTGCACCGCTGAGTTGGAACTGACTCAGATTTGACCCTGTGCTGATTTTCGGAGACAGTTAATCACAAGGGATAAGATTACCCATCCTTCCCTTGAGGAGCAGCTGTTGGATTCCAACCATGTTGCCTTTGGGATTTCAGTGTAGCTTCTTTCCACTAGGCCACCAGAGCTCCCTTGTTCCACCACTGTTGTTGTTATATGCTGTGTGCAATGGCTCTGAAGCCTACCCTGTCCTGAGCCAGTCTCACTGACTCAGACACAACTACCCCATTGCCCTAGTGACTATATCAATCCACTTCATCCCATCTGGGGTCTTCCCCTCCTTCTACCCTTTTGAGCATAATGTCCTTCTCCAAGGATTGATCCCTGCTGGCCACATGCCCAATGTATGTGAGCATGGTTTGACCCTTTCCAAAATAGACCTATTTGTTTTCTTTGTGGTCTATGATATGTTCAAGAGTCTTCTCCAGCACCAAA
>NW_006399919.1:1068691-1124001 GCF_000299155.1 Elephantulus edwardii | reverse complement strand
ATCAGGATGGGTGTGTCAGAGGCGGTGCAGTTGGCGCAGGATAGAGCAGGGTTTAGGGCTGTTGTGCATAGGGTCGCTATGAGTCAGAAACGACTCGACGGCACATAACAACAACAACATGGCCTCAATCAAGTGCACCTTAGATCTAGACTGACATTGATGCCTTTCAGTACTTTGGAAAGGTCCTGGACAACAGTTTTACCTAATGAAATTTGTCCTTTGATTCCCTGACAGCTGGTGGCAGGAGTGTTGATTGTGGAGCCAAGCAAGCTGTAACTGTTAACCTCAATCTCTTCTCCATCCATCATGGTGCTTCCAATTGGCCCATTGGAAGAGTTCTCTAAAAGTTCCTGTTTTTGTTGTAATGTGCATAGTGACCCTATGAATAATACCTCTGAATTCTGTCCTATATTCAGCCAATTTCAGTGTTTCTGACATGCCTGCCCCCACTGTGGCAATGTATCACTCACTATATGACTGTTGTTGTGTACGATGGAGTTAAAACAGACCCATAGCTGACCCTCCAATGGGTTTTCAGAGGTAGCAATCACAGGAGAATAGTGTTCATCCTATAAACAACAGATTAGTTGTTTATGTTGTTGTTGTTATTGATAGCCTTCGAGTCAACCACAACTCATAGTGACCCTATGGACAAAAGACCTGAAGCCCCTCTACAACTATCTACATTTATCAAAGTTCATAGAGTTTCCGGGGGCATGTTGTTTAGGAAGTGGATGCCACTCTATAGAGAACCTATAAACAAAAGATCTGAACTCTGTTCTATCCTTACCAACTTGAGCCACTTGCCATAGTTTTCAGAGGCAGAAAATCAGATGGAAGGAGATTGCCCATCGTGTTGGAGTAGATGGTGGATTCAAACCATATACCTTTGTGAGGGCAGTACAACTCCTTGCCATTAAGTTACCAGTGCTCCCTTTTTGTTTAATAGTTTGTGAAAATACCTCCAAATATTAGCATCTAATCTGAGTCAGTTGAGTTCTTCTTAGACTTATTTTTCTAGTTTGTTGTCTTAATGGCTTTAGGGCAGAGGATCCTTTGCTCTTCTTGTTTCTAGCCATGTTTACAGAACTAGATAAAGATTGAGCAAACAATAGCTTTCCCTTAAACTATGCATTCCATCAGCCTACGATTTCTTTAATCTAACCATGTTGTTGTTGTTAGATTCCCTCCAGTTGAGTAGGACTCATAGTGACCCTATGAACAACCCATCTAAACTTCTTACGTGTGCCCTCCTCACAATCTCTGACATACTTAAACCATTGCCATGTCAACTCACTCACCTGGTATAGGATATTCCTATCTTCCTAACTTTCGCCATCCCTCCACCTTCCCAAGCATGATGTCCCTCTCTAAGGAATAACCTCTCCTATTTTGAATCTCCATCTCACATACTTTGGTCATGTTGCCAGGAGGAACCAGTCCTTGGAGAATGACATCATGCTTGGAAGGTTGGAGGGTCATCCCAGAAGAGGAAGACAAAAGATGAGCTGGATTGGCCCAGTGGCTGTGGCTATGGGGTCTGGTGTGTCAGACACAGTGAGGTTGGTTCAGAACCATTGTGCTTAATAGTTGCTTTGGGTAATAGCTGATGACACATATAACAACAACAAGCAACATACTCAAAGTTTGTGAGATGAAACTTCGTCATCTTTGTCTCCAAGAAATATTCTAGCTGCACTTTCTCTAAGACGTATCTATTAGCTTTTTTGGCAATCCATGGAGTCTCGGTACTCTTCTCCAATACTACAGTTCAAAGACATCAATTCTTCTTCTGTAATTTTTTTTAGTCATTGTCCAGCTCTCAGAAACACAGCAAGTGACTTTAAAGGCCATTGCCTAAATCAGGAGCACCTTAATCCTAAAACTGACCCTGACTACAGACTTTTCCAGTGTATATGTCTCCTGATTTCCTGACTGCTAGTACCAAATATACTGATTGTGGATCCAAGTAAGATGAAATCACTGACAATCTCAACTCTTTCTCCATCCATCATGATATTGCCCATCAACCTATTGGTCAAGATTTCTGTTTTCTTGACATTGAGATGCAACCTATATTCCATATCCCAAATGGCAACATCTAAACTGAGTTAGCTGAGTTCTCATAATGAGAAGGTTGTAATGTTCACCATTCTGCAACAAGTACTTCAAGCCCTCCTTCTCACTTTTGGCAAGCAAGGTTGTGCCATATGCATAAAAAAAGTTATTGATAATTATTCCTCTAACCCTGATGCCACATTTTTCTTCATTGGGTCTAACTTCTTGAATAGTATGCTTAGCATATAGATTCAAAAGCTAGAAAGAAAGAGTACAACCCTTTCTAATTTTAAACGTCTCAGAGTGTTAAACCATGGTGTTCTCTTGATCTGTTTACACAACAGCCTCTTGGTCTAGGGATAGGTTTTATGTGAACACAATTAAGTGCTCCAGAATTTCTGTTCTTCTCAATATTAGCCATAATTTGGGGGTTATTTGTGTAAGGGGGAAAGGATTACTTCCAACACAGCAGAAGATTCTCCTGATAGACTACCAACAATACCTTGTAGCACACTTAACCCTGGTCAGCAAGGTTCTTATACAAATAAACAAAAAATAAGGTCTTTTAGTATGTCTCCAGGTTAGTTTTTCAGTCTGTCTTGTAAAATTAACGTTCAGAGATTTTCCCCAGATTTTCCCCTTAAGCATTCATTGATACGAAAAATGATTCAACTAATGCAATTATCCCTACCTGTTTTAACGTCTGAACATGGAAATTTACTCAATTTATTTTATAATGATATCTTGTACAAAATTAAATAAATGCTATTTTATTATGGCAAAAATATAGTGAATTCAACTACTAGAAAATAAGAAATTGATCTAATCATTCTACAGCACAAGTTAAGTCATAATGAAATAATGTGAATTTAATTTGAATGTAATAACCCATTACATCTTCACATTTATCTCTTTTTAATACAGCTGTCTAATTACTTTCTAAAACTTTCATATAATAGTATTTTTAAGTACCAGAACAATAGTCTACAATCTGAACTACAAAAATTTTAAATGTGAAAGTGTACTTAGGAAAATTTTAAAAATATTTTAATAAGCTATTTTAACAACATGCATAACATTCAAATAATATTGAGTGTAGTGTTTATTATATTTGTTTAGATTTTCCAGTCACCAGTGTTTATTTTCATAATTTTTTTCTCTATGATATTCTTCCATTTCCCTTCCTTCTCTGCTTATTTTTAAATCCTCTGGTGATTGAAGTGTGTAGCTTCATTTAATTTTACTTGAGTGTGCTCTTATAATTGAAAAAACACGAATTATTTTCAAAGTACATTATTCCAAATCAAGGTATTGATTTGTTTCTACTTTCATTGTTATTATTGTCATGTACCATCAAGTCAAGTGGAACTCATAGTGAACCTATGAACAGTGACTCTGGACCTTGACCTATCCTGAACCAGCTTCACCATCTCTGACACACCTGCCACCATTGCCAGTCCCTGTGTTCATCCATCTCATCCAGGTCTTCCTCCCCGGTGCTGACCCTCTACTCTTTAAAAAGCAAGATTTCCTTTACTAAGGTCTGGTCCTCCTGGTAACATTCCCCAAGTATGTGAGACACAGTTTCAAAATCCTTGCTCCCAAGAAGCAACTTAGTTTCACTCTCTCTAAGACAGATCTATTTGTTCTCTTAGCAGTTCATGGTACATTCAATACTCCAATAACACAACTTAAAGGCATCAATTCTTCTGTCATACTTATTCACTGTCCAGCTCTCAGATACACAGCAAGCAATCGTGAAGACCATGGCCCGGGTCAGATGTATCTTAGTCTCTAGACTGATATTGTTGCTTCTTGGCACTCTGCAGAGGTCCCTGACAATAGACTTTCCTAAAGAAACTCACAATGTCTGTTAGTACAACAGCTTCCTGATCTAGGTACAGGTTTCACATAATCACAATCAAGTATTTGGGATTCCCATTCTTCTCAATGTTGGCCATAATTTGAAGAGATCCACACAGTTAGATATTCTTCTGGTATGCTCTGCTTTCAGCAAAGGTCCATCTGACTTTGGCAATGATATCCCTCATGCCATATCCTCTTCTCAAATTTTACTCATTTTTTTGGTGTCACTGTGATATAGTGAGTTTGTTGTTCAAAATTATTTTCCTAGCCCATTGCCTTTGACTGTGTCACGTGGATAGGAGAAAATATGCATATACAATGGGTTAGTCTATCCATTGGTGACTTGTTTAATTTTGTCATTCCACCAGGTTGAAATTGAGCAGATTCACCAGCACAAATTTGGAAATCTCACTATTGTTCTTGTGTGCCATGGAGCTTCTTGTGACTAATAGCGACCCCATATACAACAGCTCTGAAACTTGCCCTATTCTGAGCTAAACATATTGTCTCTGACACACCTACCCGCATTATCCCAGTCACTGAATCAATCCATTTCATCTAAGGTCTTTCTTCCTCTACCCTTCCGAGCATGATGTTCCTTCCCGGGGACTGGTTCTGCCTTGCCACATATTCAAAGTACACCACATAAAGTTTTAGAATCCTTGTTTCTAAGGAGCAGCCTGGTTTCACTTTCTCTAGGATGAACTTGTTGGTTCATCTAGCATTACTAGTCAAAAAGAAGCAGAGACTACAGTGCACATCTCTGGATGTCAGCAGTTCTTGCCCTAGACAGGCTTACAGAACAGTACCAGCACCATAGCCTCCAACGAGGGCCCTGAAATGACTCAGAGCTAACTTGGGAATACTGCCCCAATAGAATCAGAGCTTGGTGTCATGTCCCACATTTGCTGGAGGACTAGGAGGAGACGCTAAGAGAGCTGTATGACAGGGAGCTAAAGGCAGAAGACTGAAAGGCCTGAAAGCAGCTTCAGAAGAAGTCCTGACTGAGAAATTGTGTCCTGATACTCACCTGACTTATAACCTGCTATTGTTATTGTTATGTGCTGTCTAGTTGTCTGTGACTCACAGTGACCCTGTGTATGACAGCTCCGGTCCTGAGCCAGTCTCACTGACTACTCAGATACCCTCATTGCCCCAGTTACTATACCAATTTGTCTCACCCAGGGTCTCCCTCTCCTGAACTGTTCCTCTACCCTTGCGAGCATGATGTCCTTCTCCAAGGATCAGTTCCTGCTGGCCACATGCCCAAAGTATGTGAGACAGAGCTTCAAAATCCTAGCCTCTAAGGAGAGACTTGGTTTCAACTTCTCAAGATAGAGCTATTTGGGATTTTTTTTTAAATTTTTTTGCAGTCCATGATATATTCAAGACTCTTCTCTAGCACCACAACTCAAAGACATTGATTCTTCTTCTGTCATCCTTAGTCATTGTCCAGCTCTCTGATGCATAACAAGCAACTGTGAAGACTGTGGCCTAGATCGGGCTCACCTTACTCTCTAGATTGACTTTGTAGCTTACATTACTCTGGAGAGGTCCCTAATAAGCAGATTTACCTAATACAATGCGTCTTTTGATTTCCTGACTGCTGGTGCTAAGAGTGTTGATTGTGGAGCCAAGCAAACTGTACTTGTTAACAGCCTCAATTTCTTCTCCATCAATTGCTCCAGTGGTGAGTTCCATATTGAAGACTACTGTCCTTGGCATTATGCAGCAAGGGCTTCAGATCTTCTTTAGTTTCAGTGAGCAAGGTTGTGTTATCTGCATAACATAGGTGGTTGATTAGTCTTCCTCAAGTCCTGATGCCACATTCCTCCTCATAAATCCCAGCCTCCCAAATGATTGGTTCTGCATATAAATTGAAAAGATCTGGAGACAGGATATATCCTTGACACACTCCTTTCTTGATTTTGAACTATGCAGTGTTTCCTTGCTGTGCTCTTAAGACTACATCCTGGTCCAAGTATAGATTTTTCATAAGCAAAATCAGGTGTTCTCAGATTCCCATTCTCCTCAAGAATAGCCACAATTTGTTGTCATCCACACAGTCAAATGCCTTTGAATAGTCAATGAAACACAGATATTCCTCTGGAACGCTTTGCCTTCTGCCGAGATCCATCTGAGATTGATGATAAGGTGCTGATTGCAGAACAGACTATCAACTACTCATATGCAAGTTCAAATTAAAGCTAAAGGTCAAATCAAATCCATAAGATTAAAACCTTGATCTTCAGTCTATCCCATCTGAATTTAAAAACCGACTTAGAACCATGTTTAAAGCCTTGAAGACTACTAATGAATGAAGAACAGATGATCTGTGGGGGATATAAAAAATATTATTCATGAAAAACAGAAAAGGTCATTATAAGGAGGAAAAGCAGGATGAGGAGGAGGAGAAGTAGCCAAAATGGATGTCAGAAGAGACTGAATATTGTAGTAGTGCCCTGAAAAGCCAAAGCAAAGGGAAGAAATCAAGAAGTTTAAGAGCTGAGTAGAAGATTTCAAAGGGCAGCTTGGGAAGACAAAGCAAAGTACTGTAATAAAATGGGCAAAGCTGTAACCTGTTAACTTCCCTAAAATTAATCAATAATCATAAATATGTTTTTGTGACAAATGTGTACTATTACAATAGATTTATGAACCTGTAAAATGATATAAAATTAGTGTTGGAATTAGTTGAAGCATGTAGGGGCCTTGAGAGACATGTCTGATCTCATAGGAATTGGTTTTGTGTTGTGGATGCTGCTGATGGGGAAGTATCCCCTTGTAGAGTTGTGGTTGTAGTAGTTAGGTGCCGTAAGTCAAGTATGACTCATAGTGACCCGATGAACAGAACATCTGAACCCTGTTCTATCTTTCACCATCCTCACACTTCTTGACAATCATCATGTCTATCCACCTGGTTGAGGGTCTTCCTCTCCTTTTCAGACCCTCTACCCTTCTCAACATCATGTACTCCTCCAGGGAATAGCTTGCGGACCCTCACCTTTCCCAACATCATCTCCAGGGAGTAACCCAGAATATGTGAGGCAAGGTCTCATCATTCTTGCCTCTAAAGAGCACTCCAGGTGTTGTTGTTGTTGTTGATTGCCTTCAAGTCAAGCACAACTCATAGTGACCCTATGAACAAAAGGCCTGAAGACTTTCTCTAACTATTGTCATTTATCCAAAGTTTATAGAGTTTCCAGAGGCATGCTGTTTAGGAAGTAGATGCCACTCCTGCTACTAAATTCCAGTTGTTGTTATTGTTGATTGCCTTCGAGGTGAGCACGACTCATAGCCACCCTATGACCAAAAGGCCTGAGCCTTTCTATGACTATTGACATTTATCAAAGTTTATAGAGTTTCCGGTAGCAGAGATCAAATATTGCCTTGCTCATCCAGCCCTCAATGAGAAAAGGAATGGACAATCTCCTCCTGTGAGATTAACTGCCTCTGAAAAACCACCGGAGGGTGGAAGCAGGAGTGACATTCACTTCCAAACAACAAGCCTCTGGAAACTATGAGCTTGAGAAATGATGATAGTTGTAGAAAGGGTTCAGGTCTTTTGTTCATAGGGTTGCTATGAGTTGTGCTCGACTCGACAGCAATCAACAAGAACAACAACAATGTTAAGATTACCTTCCAAAAGAATGCTTTCTTCACCATGAAGTTCCGTTATCATTCCCATTGCAAAATGCTATTCTTCAGCTTTGTAACTTTCTAATAAGCAAAACTAAGATGATAATGTGGAATACATAAATGGATGGGTGAAGACCGCCCCTTCCCCAGTCTTTCCCAGTGCTTTCTGAGGGAAAAAAAATCATTCCTTTTCCCCTGCAATTATTTGCCTCTTCTTTAGAATTAACCTTTCCATTAATTCTCTTTTTCCAGAGTTGCTGAATTTGTTGGTGTTGTTCATAACAGGTTTGTGGGATATACTTGTAACATTTTTTAGTAAAACACCCAGAAGATATAGCATGAAAAACAAATGATCATTAATAGTTTTTGTGTCAAGAATTTAAATCATATTCTACTTATATTTAAATATAATGCAAAAAATTTATTCTATATAAAATGTATTTTTTTAATTCATTTTCATCTTAAACAATTTCAGTAATTAAATAATATATATAATTCTGTATGCAACTTCTTCATTCTGTAAATCACAAAGTTGGTTTAAAAACTCATGCATTTGAGATTGCCTGTTCAATACAAGTTTAGTTTTAAGAGGCATTATTACTCATATTGTCATTTCTTATGCTGAACACAATTCGCATTACACCAATGCTACTAAAAGGCTAGATTATGTAATGGAAAAATGTTCCCCAATACTTAAGAACAAACATTTTCTAATTAGCTTTTCCCTTGTAACTTTTGTATTCTAATATTGAATAATTATCAATGTGTCTTGATTGCATACCTAGTAAATATTATATTGTGAAAATTGATTATCCTTAGCATTAATGTTTGGACATATATTTGAATAATTGTTGTACTAACTGATCTTACTTGTATGTGTATAAATTTTGTACCATCACTGATAACTTGTATATTAGCATAGGACTTGGCAATTTTCTTTTTTTTTAACAATAAATATAATGCAACTTTTCTATTTCTTATTCCAAACTTAATAGATTTTATGATTATCCTATTCAAAATGACAAATAGATTTATTTTAGTTCACCATCTTAAGATATTGGTCATAATACATTACTTTTCATTTTAACAACATTTTTTAGTTTTAAAATGACTTGAGAAATTAAGGAAGTTATGAAAAATAAGTAAATATTCATATTTATAAAACTTTTTGGAAATTTCCCATCATCTTTTTTAGTAAGATGAACATTATTGCTATCTTTTTTCCCTAGCAGCCCCATAGAGGTACCTGAAATGTTTTCTTGTGTTGAGTCTCTCTCTTCTGTACTCTTCTAGATTCACTCTTTGCTCATCCTACTTTCTGACTATTAATGAACATTTGAAGCTATTTCTTCATGTTTTGACCCATGTCACAGTAAATGAAGATCCTAAAAGCTTTCCTTCTTACCTGCTATTCATGAATATAATACTTTAAGGATTTGAACTGCATTTCTTCAGGATCGCAGTGCAGATTCTTACAGTGGGCCACCAGAGCTCCCTATACTTTAAGAAAGTAGCCCTTTCCTAGTTGTATTTTGAGTGCATTCCAAGTTGAAGTGCTCATATTCTATACTGTGTCAGACTATATTTCACTGCTATTTATCTTCCCACTGATTTTTTTTTCAGAAATATATCACTATTTCCTAGTCTGGTATCTTTATTAAAACCTGTCCACCATACACAAGCCTGTTTTTATTTGAAATGGTGGTGACGTAGCTTCCAGAATCACAGTTAACATACAAGTTACCACAGTTCCACAAATTGATGGGTGAGTGGTGAATTAAAAGTTAAGTATATAGAATTCATAGGATAATGGCATCCACTTACCAAACAACATGCCTCTGGGAATTTTATGAACTTTGTTTGATGAGTGGTCATAGGGTCACTATGAGTTGTGCTAGACCTGAAGGCAATCAATAACAATATAGACTATATCTTTTTTTTAAATTAGAACTCTATTGATATAATTCTGTATTTGTCTTGAGGGAAATGCAATTATACTACTCCTTGGAGGCAAAGTGCTGGCATATTTTTAGAAGAAATCAGACCTGGGAAAAAGATGTTGTGCGAAAGACAGAGGTTATCACAAGAAAGGAAGATCTTAATGAGTTGGACTGATGCTGTGACTGTCACAGTGAACTTGAACATGATAGAGATTGTGAAGATGATGCAGTAGAGGGCAAGGGTTAGGTCTGTTGTACAAAGGGTTACTATGATTCATAATCAGCTTAATGGCACCTTACAAGAACAATACGATATAAAAAAATATATACACTGATGTGCCAAATGAGATAATGGTTACCCATCATGAACAGAGTTTGGTGGAGCTCCCTGATTAAAGTAAGTTTGGGAGCAGGAGTGGCATCAACTTCTGAAATAACTTGCCTCTGGAAACCCTATAAACTTGGAGAAAGGACGAAAGTTATACAAGTGTTCAGGTCTTTTGTTCATAGGGTCTCTATGAGTCATCTTCGACTCGATGGCACTTAACAAAAACAACATACATTAAACACTTGAAGGAAATTTGATTTGTGATTCTTTTGAAGACAAATTGTGTTTTTTTTTTAATGTTAGTAGCATTATTTTCTAAAAGCTCAAAACTTTTTTAAAAAGAAGAGGCATCATTAGGTCAAGTTTTATTCTTTGCCAGGATTGTAAAAAAGTTAGGTTAAATTAAAAGTTGGGTGTGTTTCATTTGTTATGTTTACAGTCACATTGCCATTTTAAATTATGACTTTATGTTCGCTTGTTCTCTGTCTAACCATTTTATATTGATCCTGCCATTCTTTTCCATTTTGAAACCTTAGCATACAACATAGTGCTGGGTACAACCTAGCTCTTAATAAATATTTGTTGAGTGAACGAACATGAAAGCAAATGGAGTCTCTCTCCAAATTCCAATTTTAAGCTAAGCTCCTCCAGCTGAAATTCTTAAGAGAAAACAAAATCATACAAATGTTCCTGTTTTAAGTAAGAGATATACATTGGGAGGAGGGAAGATAATTAAAAGTATAGATTTTTAGGAAAAGTTAGTAAATAAAATTGATGCAGAAAGTAAAATCATTGTTTTAAACCCCCCCCAACAACAATAACAACAACAAAAAACCAAACCCAAAAACCCTAGCTACCAACTAATAAGATTGAGTCCTTGCTGCCATTTATATATACTTGTCCCTTTGATGGATATTTCCTTCATGTTCAATGGTAGATTAATTGCTATGCCTTATCTTTCCTAGGAGTATCTTGCTTTGTCCTTGCAAGTATAAACAATGATGTTTGTTCCTAAGACACTCATTCTAAACTCCTAGATGCTTGAGCTAAAATCTATCCTAAGAAGAAAATTTTAAAAAAATTCTATCCTAAGCTATTCTTTCCCCCCAACACTGTGTGTAGATGGAAAATTTTCATGTCATAGCCCCAGGAAATATGCAGAGAATGCCTATTGTTTCCTGAGTTTATATTCAGTATCCATGCCTTTCAAAGCCTCCTATTTGCTAGCGCCATGCTCTAACTTTATAAAATTTCAGTCTATGATGGAAAATCATAGATTCACCTTGACTTCAGTTCCTGCTTACTCAATACATTTCATGTTCCTTTTTTATTTCCATCTCTGACAATACTGCCCCTCCCACCCCCAGACTTAGAATTCTTATCTTGGGAGAAAAGATTGACTCTGCCAAATGTCTGCGGCTTCTGGATATGTAGTAATCTTTCTATTTGCAATACCTCCTCAAATGCATGCACTTAGTCACTCCTCAATTAATGACGATTGTATTGTATTGTATTGTATTGTATTGTATTGTATTGTATTGTTCTCATACGTGTACAAAGCACACAGCTCTCTCATATAATGAGAAAAAAAATAATAGAAAGCATTAAGTCATAAACTAGCAGAATAGAGAATCAAGGAATCATTTCCATTATTTCCAAAATTTTCTTGTCACTTGATTTATGCTGTTGTTGTATGACCCTAGGGCCTGAATTTTTCCGTATTGATGCTTTATTCTTTTATTATGCTTTATTTTTTTGCTCTGTAAAGCTTTTATACTCTTCACTAAATATACTCTAAAAATTCTACTCAAACTGATGGGAATTGCCATCAAAAAGAAATTGTAAATATGCCATGTAGTACAAATTTCTAGTAGCAAATTTCCCTTGATAATACCACCAGCTTGACAAATTTGGATCGTAATGCAGATATAGAAGTTTTTGGCAATGACATCAGTTTTCTCCCAAACAAAAGCTGTGTGTTTACCGCTTTCCGGATGTATAACTCCCTCTGGTTAATTTTTACAAATAGGGTTTCCATTGTTAAAAACAAAAACAAAAACAAAACCCAAACAAACAAAAAACTGAATCGGAACAACATGCACAAATTTCTTCTTTTTTTCCTTTTCTTTATTGTTTCATGTGATAAAAAGCAGTTTATCTCTCTAGCACATACATTGCACTCAAAGAATACCTTGTGGCAAAGTAGTTTTGTTTTCTCAAAGTACATTTGCTAAATTTAATGTGTTAAGATAATCCTTGCTATGGAGGTGGATAATAAAGATAAAAGAAAGAAGCATTAAGCTCTTTCCCCAACTAGCTCTGAATGTGCCTCTGTGCCTGTAATATCCCATAAACACCAAGGCAATTCAGCCAGCTGCTCTTGATTCTCAGAGGGGGTGATATTTTTGCTCATTTTGGCACCAATCACCACCCCAAAGGAAAAATACTCTCACCAGCCAGAAGTAGCCAGGCAGAGCCTTGGCTGGTGATGTAAATAGTTGGCCCTGAAAGCTCTCTGCTGACAGTGAGTGCTTATCTTAAAAAAAAAAAAAGTGAAATACAAAATGATATGGTAGACTTTATCTTCCATGCAATCATTCCCATGCTCTATGTTTTACTAAACCCATCACCTTTGGGCCTTGCCCATCATTACCTGATCTTTTCAGGTCCCCGACAGATTCTTCCCATTTCTTCTCCCCCTTCCTCTAGCCACCAAATTGTGCAACTTTGAGATTTCATGCCTTCCCACCCTCTGCCCTCTACTCCCACTCCCTCTCCCTTGGGTCCTCATACATGTTTTACTCGTTATCCTTCTTACCTCAGTAGCAGCACCAAAGCTTAGCAAGGCAGTAAGCAATAAATGTTGGCGAGTATGTGGAGAGGTGTGAATACACTGTCAGTGGGATTGTAAAATGGTGCAACCACTCTGGAAGACATTTTGGCGTTTCCTCAAAAATTTGAACATAGAAACTCTGGGTGATCCCACTACTAGGAATATATCCCAAGGAAATTAGAAATGAGATATTGTTGTCGTTGCTATATGCCGTCGAGTCGCTTGCAACTCATAGCGACCCTATGCACAACAGCCCTAAACTCTGTTCTGTCCTGTGCCAATCTCATTGTCTCTGACACATACATCCCAATTATCCCAGTCACTGAATCAATCCACCTCATAGAGGGCCTTCCCCGCCTTCACTGTCCCTGCACCCTACCAAGCATGATGTTCTTTTCCAAGCACCAGTCTCTCCTTACAACATTACCAAAGTATGTCAGATGAAACCTCAGAATCCCTTGCCTCCAAGGAGCAGCCCGATTTAACCCTCTCTAGGATGAATCTGTTTGTTTTTCTAGCAGTCCATAGTACCCTCAATACTCTTCTCCAACACCACGGTTAAAGGCATCAATTCTCCTTCTATCCTCCTTAGTCATTGTCAGAACTGAGATACAAAAGGAGATCTGTATACCAAAGTTCATAGCATTGTTATTCACCAATGCAAGATCATGGAAACAACCCAAATGTCCAACTACAACTGAGTAGATTGAGAAATTGTGGTACATTCACACAATGGAAAGCTATGCAGTACTCAGGAGCAATGTTTGTTTTTTGGTTTTTTTTTTAAATACTACTTAACTTGGGAGAGACTGGAGAGCATTATAATGAGTGAATTAATGCAGTCTCATAAGGACAAACTGCATAATATCATTATTGTAAAGATAGGACGCCTCATTTTTTGGCAGTGTCTTCATTTCAGCTTGAACTTCTTCCTTCATTACAATTGACTCTTTATTATATAGTCCTTCAAGAAATATTTCAGGATTGGCCTAGTCTTTTGTTTTGGTAACTGTGTTTTTCCTTTAATACTTTTGCCATCTTCCTTTAATACTTTCGGGATCATTCACTATTTTGCCTATAGCATCTCTCATTATTACATCTCAACTTATTTTTTCAGTTCTTTCAGCTTAAGATGCCTAGTGAATTTCTCCCTTTTAATTCTCTGATTCCAACTTTCTACACATTTCTTTACCATACTTTGCTTTGTTTTATTGACCTGCCCTTTGAAATCTCTGTTTAGATTTTTAACTACAACATCTCTTCCCATTGTTTTGACATATTGACACTCTAGTAAAAGTTTTAGAGTCTTCCTATATCTATTTGGACTTTTTCTTTGTCCTCTGTTTCTGTAAAGACTTTTTGCTTTCTTCATGGATAATATCCTTGTGTCATTACACAACTCTACTGGTTGTCAATCATTGGTGATCAATGTCTCAAACCTGTTATTTTTTTAAATTGTTTATTTAAAATAATTGTTTTATATTGGTTTGCTCACCAAGTTCATATACATTGTGTTTCACATTATTCTTCGTTCACATTGTGTTCTGTACACTCATTCCCCCATTCATAATGTGTTCTAAAATTAACCACTATTAGACTGTGCCCATCATTACCTTGTCTTTTCAGGTGGCCATGGGATCTTTCCTATTTTCTTTACCCCCTCTCTCCACTCACCAAATTGTGGAACCCTGTGATTTTGCCCCTACCCATCCTCAACCCTCTTCTCCCACCCCATTCCCCCTTGCATCTCCATAGTTTCTCTTCTATTTGCTTTTCTTTTATATCGGTTCGCATGCAAAATTTGTATATATTGTGTTTCATTAATATACATTGTATATCACACATTTACATTGTATTTTATACAGTCATTTCAAAGCATTGTATTTTATAAAATTAATCACCATTGATCTGAATGCCAACTAGTTCCCCATCTTTTCAGGTCTCCACTGATCATTCCTAATTTTTTAACCCCCCACCAAACTCAGCAGCCACGTACTTGTCCCCCTCCCCAGCCTCAGTACCCTGCCTCCTTTTATTCCATAGTTGGCATTTTTATACATCTTACTAATTATCCTTGTATTTTTACAACAATGGGCCTATGCAATACTTGAGACTGAGTTAGTTCATTAAGCATAATGTTCTTCATCTATCACTTACCTCCAAGATTAACTCCTCTGTTCTACTGTGGAAAGACTAGTTATGGTTATAGTCTAGTAAATACATGATAATCACTTGTCTTTTACATTTCTGAATCATCAATAAGACCGTTACAATGTCAACTGTGGCTCTTTCAAAAGCACATAAAAGCTTCAGAAACTAAATCAGAAAAAGAAATAAAACACAGAAAACCCTAGATTCAAATCTTAACCCAATAATTTAGGAGACTGGATACTTGTATTAAAATATTTAAATCTCTGTTTTCTTTCTGTAGAATATGAATAATAACAGTTGACCTTTATTCCTAAATAGTTGCTAAGTTAATGTATGTGATCAATCAAATAACATAACGGCTGTGAAAACATTTAATATTGATTGTGAAAGTAAGGTTTATGACACTTAACATTTGATAGGCATAATTAAGGCTTGTATAGAATTCAATGTGTCAGACATTACTTGTAGTCAAACTACTTCCTAAATGTGGTGGCCAAGGAATTGTTCCAGTGTATTCATTAAATTCTTACTCCGGAATAACAAAACAAGAATCCAGGATTCTCTGTTCAAGCAAATAAAGAGGTTTATGAAGGAAAATACTTTACAAAGGCAGACATGAAGGGTAAGGTGTCATTAGCCATGACTCATTGGACTGTGATTCTTGAAAAGTGTTTGGAAGCAGGGAAAGGATTTAACATTTATTCATGAAGAAGGATGGGTTTTAAGAGTGAACCAACTAAAAAGGAAAAGATTATCGTATTAATTAATGAAAAGCAGAGGATCATCTGAGATTGAGCCATGTGTGAGGGATTAGGATAATTCAGCACATGCACAATTGTACTTTCAAGACGACTGTCACCAGAAGACTATTTTGGTCTTATAGGGAGCGTACACAGATAATTAAGAGAGCTGTGCATATGCTTGATTCAGCCAGTTACAGAAATACATGTGTGCTTGTGGTTTTAAAAATGGCCAACTGCACATAGGATTCTTGGTCATCAGGCAACATGTCCTTTCGAGATGTCTGCTCTCTAGATGGTCATTTAGGAATCACCTAGAGCCTGAAATTTCTTAGCATAGCTAAACATTGCCAAGAGGGAACACTTAGAGTTGTCTAGTCTACTCACTTGAGGAGTGTTTTTGAGTCTTTTAATGCCTATGTCAGCTGAATGCTGGCTTCCCTGATCTACACTTTTTGAAGGGAAAATAATTCAGAATGTTTTATAAAGAAGGAAAGGAGACCAGGAAATAAAACAATCTGTGAATCAGAACATAATCCAGTTAAAGTTTAAAACAGTTGAAATTTTTCCTCTCATCCCTGATACAAGGTCAGAAAAATGCCATTACAACATTTATGGAAGGGAATAGACTTCCTTCTACTAGAAGCTTCTATTAGAAAGGGGTCTTTGTTGTTGTTGTTGCTATGTGCCATCAAGTCATCTCTGACTCATAGCGACGCTATGTACAACAGCTCTGAACTCTGGTCTATCCTTAGCCAATTTCATCATCTCTGGTAAATCTATCACCATTACCCCAGTCATCTCATCCAGGGTCTTCCTCTTTTCTGCTGTCCCTCTACCCTTCCAAGCACGATGTCCCACTCTAGGGACTGGTCTGGTCTCTCCTTGCAACATGCTCAAAGTATTTCAGATGGGGCTTCCAAATTCCTCCTTCAAGGACTAGCTTGGTTTCAGGCCTCTCTTAGCAGTCCATGATATATTCAATAGTCTTCTCCAACACAACATAAAGGCATTGATTCCTCTTATATCGTCCTTAGTCATTGTCCAGCTCTCTGGTGCATAGCATATAATTGCAAAGACCATGGCCTACATCAGGGGCAATTTAGTCTCTAAGCTGACATTGTTGCTCTCCAGTACTCTGGAAAGGTCCCTGAGAGCAGATTTTCCCAGTGCAATTATCTTTTGATTTCCCGATTGTTGGTATCAAGAGTGTTGATTGTAGAGCCAAGCAAACTAAAGTTGTTAATAATCTCTTCACTATCTATCATGACACTGGCAATTGGCCCATTGATGAAAATATTCATTTTCTTGATGTTGACCTTCAATTAGAAGCTATAGATTCATATATATATGGTGGACAGTGTATGGTAGAGCTCCCTGATTAAAACAGGCTTGGAAGCAAGAGTGGCATCCACTTCCAAAATAGCTTGCCTCTGACAACTCTATGAACGTAGAGAAATGATGAAAATTATAAAAGTATTCAGGTCTTTTGTTCATAGGGTCACTATGAGTTGTCAACGACTTGATGGCACTTAACAACAACAATCTCAGCTTGCAGAGAGGACAGAAACTACAACAAAAGATTTAAACTTAGTGAAGAGGCTTTCCCCAAAACTCTCTTCTTGGGCTAAATGATACTTCACCTTTTTCAAATTTAAATAAATATTAGGGTATTTTAAAAATTGCCTATTATGTTGTTTGGGTTGAAATTACTGAAATGAAGCAAGGTAAGAGATGAAAGAATGTTTGGGTCAATACAAATAAGATCAAGAAGGCAGAAACTCATTATAAAGGCAAAGGTTAATCTAAGTAGGTAAAACCAGATGAAACTCATGTTAAGAGGCAGCTTGTTGTTATATGCCTTCGAGTGCAGTACAACCAATAGCAACCCTATGAACAACAGATCTGAATCCTGTCCTATCCTGTGCCATCCTCATACTTTCTGACACTGTAGAGCCACTGTGGCAGTAACCGAGTCAATCCACCTGGTTGAGAGTCTTCTCCTTCGCCGACCCTCCACCCTTCCCAGCATCATGTCCTTCTCCAAGGAATAGTCCTCCCTAGGAACATGTCCAAAGTATGTGAGGTGAAGACTCATCATTTTGGCTCAAAGGAGCACTCTGATTTATTTGTTTGTTCTCTTGGCTGTCCATGGGATGTTCAGTACTCTTCTCCAACATCACAGCTCAAAGGCATTAATTCTTCTTCTGTCATCCTTATTCATTGCTCAACTCTCAGATGCATGGCAAGTGGTCAGAAAGACTATGACCTAAATCAGACTCACCTTAATCCTCAAAATAACATCATTGCTTCTCAATAATTTGGAGAGGTTCCTACCTGCAGACATTCCCTGTAAAATATATCTCCTGATTACCTGACTGTTGGTTCCAACGATGTCAATTGTGCATCTAAATAAGATGAAGTTGTTGACAGTTTCAATGTTTTCTCAACTTATCATGATTTTGTCTATAAATCTAATGGTAAGAATATTTGTTTTCTTGACATTAAGATGCAATCCATATTGAAGACTCTTTTCTTTGATCTTCTGCAACAAGTACTGCAAGTTAAGTAAGAGCCAGTAGAGGATAAGAATCAATTAAAATAGCCAAAACCAAACCTTACTTAAAACCAAGGTACAAATAGCATTGAAACTATGCACTTCACAGTCCTAACATGCATAGGAAAGGTAATCCCCAAAGCAACTTAATTAAAATTTTAGGTGCTCTAAAGACTTGTCATGTAACCAGAGATAGTAAGAAAAACAGATCAGAGTGAGAACTGCCTACCAACTTTTGAACTTTCTGCATCATCTCACTGGCCCAGACTCAAGTCCTGAAGATAAATAAATGAGCTAGTAATATTAACTCATAACCTTCATGGCATTACATCCTATCCATCTTCTTTTTCTCATATGATGACTTATTTATCTTTCAGGAATGCAACTATGTTTACATCCCCTAATATGCCCTATATGTCTAATTCCCTATATGCCTCCCTTACAACAGAGAACAACTCATTCCTTTTTCTAGAATGTATCTTTGCTAATAAATTGCTTTTACTTTCACCTCTGCTCTTGTCTCTTCAACTTTCTTTTTAAAAAGCAGGGTGTCCCTATGGAGTCCACATGTTCTAAAAAAAGGCTCAAGCTACAGTAAAACTATTTCAAGTAACACGAACAGCAGCTCCCTTTATAGGCCTCCACATTTGCTACATGCTCTAATAGTTTTGTTTTCTTTTTAAGGGCCACTAAAATTCTATATAGTGTGCTACGCCTGTAACTCTGACATCATCCTCATATTTTCTCCTGTTGTTGTTGTCATGTGCCATGGAGTAATTTGCGACTCATAACGACCCTATATACAACAGGCCTAAACTCTGCTCTATCCTGTGCCAATTGCATGGCCTCTGACACACCCATCCCGATTACCCCAGTCACTGAATCAATCCACCTCACAGAGGGCCTTCCCATCCTGTGCTGTCCCTGCACCTTACCAAGCATGATGTCCCTCTCCAAGGACCTGTCTCTCTTTACAACATGTCCAAAGTCTGTCAGACGAAGCCCCAGAATCCTTGCCTCCAAGGAGTAGCCTGGTTTAACCCTTTCCAGGATGAATCTGTTTGTTTTCTTGGCAGTCCATGGTACATTCAATACTCTTCTCCAGCACCACAGCTCAAAGGCATCCATTTTCCTTCTATCTTCCCTAGTTATTGTCCAACTCTCTGATGCATAACAAGTGATTGCAAAGACCATGGCCTGTATCAGGTGGACCTTAGTCTCCAGAGAGACACCGTTGCTCTTGGGTACTTTAGAGAAGTCCCAAACAGCAGACTTTCCCATTGTGATACGTTTTTTGATTTCCTGGCTGCTAGTGCCAAGAGTGTTGACTGTGGAGCCAAGAAAACTGAAGGTGTGAACAATCTCAATCTCTTCACTATCCAACCTGATGCTACCAGTTGGTCCAGTGGTGAGAATCTTTGTCTTAATTCTTTAACTGAGTGAAGAAAATCTAAGTCTGAATGTCAACCCCTTGGTAGTAACACTACTAGAAGTAATTTAAGTATTCTGACTTATTTAGTTATCAATGAAAATATGTAATTATGAAATAATTATTATCTCATTTTACATAATAACAAGTTGAGATTAATAAACAAAGTCATTAAATATTCTGCTAATCCCTACAGTAAGGTTGCTTCTGTTTGAATTAATACTACGCTATATTTAAGTTATGGAGGCATAGGGTAGCATGTAAGTTGATAAATGAATACATTATTGAACATTTACCAAAGGACTGTTTTGAGATAAGGTGATTTATTGCTCTGGACAACTTCCCTGAAAGGGACCTTATTGAATGATAATGATAAACTTACAACGATGCAAGTTTAAAGATTGAGTTGTGTCTAATTCAGTTGTGTGGCTGTGCGCCTGAGAGCTGGATAATGAATAAGGATGACAGAAAAGAAATTGATATCTTTGAGTTGTGGTGCTGGAGAAGAGCATTGAATATCACATGGACTGCCAGAAAAATGAACAAGTATGTTTTGGAAAGGGTTCAGCTGTAATGCTCCTTTGAGGCAAGGATGGCAAAACTTCATCTTTCATAGTTTGGATATGTTGCTAGGAGAGGCTGTTGCTGGGAAGGGATATAATGCATGGAAGAGTGGAAGACTAGCTAAAAATAAGAAGATCCTCAATGATATGGACTGACATGGTGGCTGAAGCAATGGGCTCAAGTGTAACAGAGTTGCAAAGGATGGTACTGGGTAGGACAGAGAATTGGGATCTGTTGTTCAGAGGGTCGCTATGAGTCATAGTCAACTCAATGGTATTGGTATCTATAATAACAACAATATTATACTTTAAAATAATTTGTGTGATGATAAAACACAGTAAAACTAAGATGACACTGAATACAAAGCCATTTACAAAGAATTGTTTAATTTAGAAAAAGAACATGTATTTGTGTAAACATTCTTTTCTGAGCACATATATGCATAAGTGTATGTAGAAAAGGTATATAAACAGGAAGAAAGCATTTGTAAGGGGGTTATTTCTGGTTAGTGAATTTATGAGTGATTTATTTACATTTTCATATGTTATTTATTTTATTTTTTACTTAGAGAATTTTTTATTGGTTTTCTTACAAAGTTCACATACATTGTGTTCACACTATTCTTCATTCACTTTGTATTTCATACAATCATTATCATGCATTATATTTTTACAAAATTTATCACCATTGGAACTTTTCCATCATTACCTTTTCTTTTCACCTGGATCCTTCCAATTCCCTTCCTCTTCGCCCTCCACTTATCAAACTATGAGGCCCTGTGGTTTCATCCTCACTCTTCCTCAGCCCTTGAGTTCTCATACATATTTTACTAGTTTTCTATTTTTACAAAGATTGTCTTAATGCAGTATTTGTCTTTATGAAACTGCATTAATTCACTCAGTATAAAGCTCTCCAGTCTCTCCCAAGTTATGCAGTATTTTTCAAAATAGTTTCTCCTGAGTGCTGCATAGTATTCCATTGGGTGAGTGTACTACAGTTTCTCAATCCATTTCATTCAGTTGTAGCTTGACATTTGGGCTGTTTCAACGTTATTGCAATGGTGAATAATGTTGCTATGGACGTTGGTGTCTTAGTTCTAATTTCCTTGGGTTATATTCCTAGTAGTAGACTATCTGGGACATACAGAGTGTCTATGTTCAATTGTTTGAGGAAACACCAAATTGTCTTCCAGAGTCATTGCACCACTTTACAACCCCATCAACAGTATATGAGAGCTCCCACCTCTCCACACCCTCTCCAACATTTATTACTTGCTGCCTTACTAAACTTTGCCATTGCTACAGGGGTGAGATGGTTTCTCATTGTGGTTTTTACTTACGTCTCTCTTGTTGTCAGTGATTTTGAACATTTCTTCCTGTGTCTGATGCCGACTGAATGTTTTCCTCTGTAAAAAGTCTTTCCATGTCTTTTGCTCATTTTGTAATTGAGTTATCAGTCTTTCTCTTTTGGAGGTCCAAGAGTATTCTGTAAAATTTTGCTATGAGCCCCTTGTCTGAGATGCTATTGTCAAATGTTTTTTCCCAGTTGGTAAGCTTTCTTTTCACCCAGTTGGGAAAAGTTTTTCATGAGCACAGAGATTTAATCCTTAGAAAGTCTCATTCATCAATTTTTATCCCCTCCAGATTGTGCATATATGACAGAGACTTTATATCATAGGCTAGTCCTTCTAAGACCAAGTCTATGAGAAGACTTTTAAGGTAAGTTCTTTACACAGAGACACCAAAGGTAAGTGGATAGACCATAGAAACTAGAAACAATTAAAAAAAAAACAAAAAACAAAAGCAACCTCAGCAACCAAAATGGCCATGATAAAACATGGTCTGTCAATAATCACACTTAATGTGAATGAAAGAAATGCACCAATCAAAAAAAAGTGTAGCAGAATGTATAAAAACAAAGTCCATCAATACGTTGTCTACAAGAGACATATCTAAGACATTAATAACTTTAATTTTTTTAGATAATAGTAAAATTTCTAAAATGCATGATAGTGAAGACATAATTTGTAATCAGAGACAATTTGTATTGTTGTTGTTGTTATGTGCTGTCGAGTCGTTTGTGACTCATAGCGACCCTATGTACAACAGCCCTAAACCCTACTCTATCGTGTGCCAATCGCATGGCCTCTGACACACCCATTCTGATTACCCCAGTCACTGAATCAATCCACCTCATAGAGGGTCTTCCCCTCCTGCGCTGTCTTTGTACCTTACCAAGCATGATGTCCCTCTCCAAGGACCTGTCTCTCCTTACAACATGTCCAAAGTATGTCAGACGAAGCCCCAGAATCCTTGCCTCCAAGGAGTAGCCTGGTTTAACCATCTCTAGGAAGAATTTGTTTGTTTTCTTGGCAGTCCATGGTACATTCAGTACTCTTCTCCAGCACCACAGCTCAAAGGTGTCAATTCTCCTTCTATCCTCCCTAGTCATTGTCCAACTCTCTGATGCATAACAAGTGATTGCAAAAACCATGGCCTGTATCAGGCGCACCTTAGTTTCCAGAGAGACACCGTTGCTCTTGAGTACTTTAGAGAGGTCCCTAACAGCAGGCTTTCCCATTGGAGTACTTTTTTTTATTTCCTGGCTTCTGGTGCCAAGAGTGTTGACCGTGGAGCCCAGCAAACTGACTGTGAACAATCTCAATCTCTTTGCCATCCATCCTGATGCTACTGATTGGTCCAGTGGTGAGAATCTTTGTCTTGACATTGAGCCTCACTCCATACTGAAGGCTGCAGTCCTTTACCCTCTGCAGTAAGTGCATGAGGTCCTCCTCAGTTTCAGCGAGCAATTTGTATTGAAGCTTATAATAAAAATAATTTTAATATTTCAAGAACAATTTCCAAAAGCCAAAACTTCTGCTTATTTTTTTAAAAAGGTGTAGTAATATGGTTTTACAATCCCACCAATAGAGTATAGGTTTTCCAATCTCTTCACATCCTCTCCAATATTTATTACTTCCTGTCAAACTTTGCCACTGCTAATGGAGTGAGATGGTATCTGATTGTGATTTTGATTTCCATCGCTCTTGTTGGCAGTGTTTTTGAGCATTTCTTTGTGTGTCTACTGGCCATCTGAATGTCTTTCTCTGTAAAAAGTCTTTCCATGTCTTTTGGCCATTGTGTAACTGGGTTATCAACTTTTTTCTTGCGAAGACCCTGGAGTATTCTGTAAACTTTTGTTATGAGACCTTTATCTGAGATATCATTGTCATTTGTTTTCAGTGAGGTTTTCTTTTCATCCTATTAGAAAAAGATTTTGATACACACACATACTTAAATTTTAGAAGTTTTCATGGTTTTTATTATCCTCTCCCAGTTGTGTATTTCTGACTTCATATGCTAGTTTATTTATACTACAGTCTAGACTTTCTAACTGGTTCCACTTAGTCTCTTATGATCTTCACAATTTGAAATTTTACATCTAGGTCTCTGATCCACCTTGAGACAATTCTTGTATGAGATGCTAAAGTTTCTGCTGGTATATGTTCAATTTTTCCTGGATCATTTGTTAAAGAGGTTGTTTCCCCATCTGATAGGTTTTCTTTCCTTGTCAAGTGCCAATTTGCCATAATTTCTGGGTTCTTGATTCTGTTCCATTGGCTAATTTGTCTGTTATCCTACCAGTACTGTACTTTTTCAGTTATTACAGCTGTTTGTGTAGTAGACTTTGAGATTAGAGATTGCTATTTCTTCCACTTCAGTTTTGTTTTTCAGAAGTGCTTTGCTTATTGAGGGTCTCTTTACAACTACTTTGGAAGGCAGTTTGACATTTCCTCGTAAAATGGAACATAGAAATTCCATATGAGGCAGCTTTTCCACTGCTAGAAATATACCTTAAGGAAAATAGAACTGAGACACAAACAGAGATCTATACACATATTCATAGCAGTATTCTTCACAATAGCAAGAAAATGGAAGTAGTTAAAATTTCCATCAACAAAAGAATGGATTGAGAAATTGTAATGTATTCACACATAAATGCTATGCAGCGATTAAAAGCAACAATTAAAAAAATACTATATAGAAGAGTCTGGAGAGTATAAACTGAATAAACTAACCCTGTCTCCTAAAGTCAATATTAAAAAATCCATCAGAACATTGTTGTAAAAAAGAGAAAGATAGCTAATAAGATGTGTATAAAAGACCAAAGGCGTAAGGGCCATGGGTGAGTGGCACTTAATCAGAGTCTTCATAGGAAATTGTGCTCCTAAACTAAAAGACAAATTCCTGGTGGTTCAAATTTGCTTGTAACTCTTTCAAAACTCACTGGAAGCTCCGCTCAGCATCAGCTCTGACTCTACTTCATGAACAACTCTAAGGAAAGGCTCTCTTTGTATCTATTCTGTGAAAGGTCTTTTACTCATCAGCTTCTATTCTCTGGCTCCTCTAGGATCTTCATGTGGTATAACATCTATATCCAGGAATTCTACTAGGTTTTATTAACGGTCAGAGGATTCAAAGCAAGACAAGGGAAACACTCCAAACTAGCTTTGGGAATTACTAAAGCTTTGGGCTTTGCAAGTGGGAAGAGTCTGGAACCAACTTTGCCCTCTCAAATCAGGTAATGCCCATCCTCCCAGATAGAATACCATATCTAAAGGAAACATTACTCTTACCTGAGAAGTTATCTTACTGTGGCAACATAGTCCTACAAATAGAAGAACAGAGGCATTAAATCACAAGAAGACAGTCCTGAGGCAGAAGTTCAGATCCTTTTCCCAGTACTACCTCAGACAGAAATGCCTCCCTAAAGCTGGCACTTGCAATATGGACTTGGAGCCTCCACATTTAAGGAGACTAAAAGTAGCATGAGAGACTGGCAGCAGTCTGAGGCATGCGGCATCACAGAAGTAACTTGAGACCCAAGCCATCCTATCAAGGGTTGGAGGGGGGGAGAGGTGCTACTGGGAGTGGAAGGAGGATGCTGCTGGAGCACAGAAAGGGACTGGGAAAGATACATGTCCCAAGGCAAGGAGGACCTACACTGAATCTGTTGGTCACTTTGATCTGCTCCTTTTGGCAATGGAAAAATGTGCCCTGTTCATAGATAGGAAGACTCAATATTGTTAAAATGGCAAGCCTACCAAAATCAATTTACATGTTCAATGCAATTCCAATACAGATACCAAATTCATTTTTCAAGAAAATAGAAAGGAAAATTATCAAATCTATTTGGAGAGTCAAGAGACCTCAAATAAGCTTCTAAGAAATACTTCTAAGAAACTTCTAATAAACACTTCTAAGAAACAAAAATTAGATTGGAGGAATAACACTCCCTGACCTCAAAACCTACTACACAGCAGTAGTAACCAAAGCAGCATGGTATTGGTACAACGACAGGCTCATAGAGCAATGGAACGGAATTGAGAACCCAGAAATAGACTCAGCTATTGATGGTTAACTGATAATAGACAAGGAAATCAAATCTACCAAATGGGGAAATGATCACCTCTTCAACAAAATAGTGCTTGCAAAACTGGACTTCCACCTGCAGAAAGCTCAAACAGGATCCACATCTCATACCATACAAAAAATCAACTCAAGGTAGATCAGAGACCTACCAGTAAAACCCAAACCATAACTTTCATAAGAGACAAACTGGGATCAAGCTTAGAAGCGCTAGTCTAAGGAAAAGAGACTGCCAAATACAACCAGAAGTGCACAATCGCAAAAGGATAAAATTGATGCACAGAACCTTCTCAAGATTAAATCCTTGTGTGCATCAAAAACTTTTCCCAACAGGATGAAAAGAGAACCTCATGACTGGGGAAAAAAAACATTTGGTAATACCATCTCAGACAAGAGTCTTCTAACAAAAGTTTACAGAATACTCCTGAGCTTCCACAAGAAAAAGAATGATAATTTAATTGCAAAATGGGCAAAAACATGGAAAAAAATTTCATAAAGGAAGACATTCAAATGGCAAACAGACACAGGAAGAAATGCAATAAGAGACATGCAAATAAAAACCACAATGAGATACCATCTCACTCCAGTAACAGCGGCAAAGTTTAACAGGGAAGCAAGTAATAAATGTTGGAGAGGATGTGGCAAGAAAGGAAGTCTTATACATTGTTGGTGGGATTGTAAAATAGTACAACCATTCTGGAAGACAGTTTGGCCCTTCCTCAAAAAGCTGAACATAGAAATTCCTTAAGACCCAGCTATTCCATTACTTGGGATAAACCTGACAAAAACAGAACTGAGTCACAAATGAAGATCTGTACACCAATAGATCAATATAGCATCAATAGATCAATAGCAGCGTTATTTACCACCACAAGAACATGGAAACAGCCCAAATGTCCAACCACGAATGGATTGAGAAATTATGGTGCATTCACACAATGGAATACTACGCAGCATGCAGGAGCAATAACTTTGTAAATTGTTACCTAACTTGAGAGGGACTGGAGAGCATTATGCTGAGTGAACTCAGTCCTATAAAGATAAATACTGTATAAAGTCATTATTAAAGAATAAGTATAAGGATCCAAGAGGGGTGGAAAAGGTTGGAAGCTGAAGGATGAGGATGTGCAGGGGGAGGGGGATTATTCACGGGGTTGTACAATTTGATGGGTGGGTGAGGAAAATGGAAAGAATTTGTTCTGGTGTGCTAGTGGCAAGAAGCTGCACTGCAATCCCAGAGGTGCATGGTTCAAATCCACCATATGCTCCATTGGAGAAAGAGGGACAATCTCCTATATGAGTCAGTTCCGATTTGACGGTACTCACACAAAAAATAGTAGAGTAAAATTAAAAAAAAATTTTTAAAGAGTAATTATTTTAGTCCAGACACTAATGTACGCCTGATATACTTTCACAATTTCTTTCTATGCATCAGAGAGCTGGGCAATGACTAAGGATGACAGAGAATTGATGCCTTTGAGTAGTGGAGCTGGAGAAGAGTATTGAATATACTATGGACCACCAAGAGAATGAACAGGTCTGTCTTAGAGTGGTGAAACCAAGTTTCTCTTTGGAGGTAAGGATTTTGAAGCTCTGTCTCATGGACTTTGGGCACATGCCCAGGAGGGAACAGTCCTTGGAGAAGAACATCATGCTTGGAAGAGTCGAGTGACAGCATAAGAGTGGAAAATCCTGGATGGCATGGACTGACACAGTAACTTGGGTTGTAGGGGTAGGTGTGTCAGAGTCTGTGAGACTGTTCAGGATAGGGCAGGGTTCAGAGTTATTGTACAAAGTATCAATATGAGTCACAGGTGACTTGATGACACATAACGACAATTGTGATAGAGCAGAACTATTCTAGAGAATTCTTGTCTCTTGTGAGATTTTAAAAACTACTTATGACCCTTGAAAATAAGCATGAAATTTTACTGAATTTAAGGAAGAGTTTAGTTTGCCTTTATGGTAGTGTTTTTAAAAGAAATTTTTCAGACAATGTGGAGACTGGCGAAGAGATTAGACTTATAAGTTCCTGGAAAGGAGAATCTTCAAATTAAACAATACAATATGTTTGATAACAAATACCATATTAATGAATTCAAAGACTTCACAAAAATATAGATTATAAACCTGGCCATGCCACTATGATGAACTGTGTAGTACTGAACAAATTGCAAACTCCCCGAACCTCTATTTCATTGTGAGTTTATTTGGATGATTAGAAAGAGCCTATATCAAATGACTTACATTGTGCCAGGCAAATGGCCTGGAATCACTAAATGGTTTCACACTTATTATCATTGTTTCTTGATTAATGCAAATATAAGCCCCATCATCTCAGCAGGCCTCATTTTAGCACTCAGATGGTAGACATGAGAACTCAAAATTGACCTTAGCAATGATTTAGTTGAATTCTCTAACTTTTGTCTTTGCATGTTTTTTTTTTTTTTTACCCCAGAGAAAATAAATGCCTAAAGAAATTTAATTACTTATTCTAGGTTACAGAGCAAGTAGTGGTAATAACAATGTCAGTCACAGAACATATGTATTCTTAGTCATTCCAGAACATGTTACCTCTCAGTGATCTTCATTAATATCAGTATACATATCTTAAGAAACATGGACTATTGAAGTGAGTAGTAAGTATATATCTGCAGACAATGAACGGAAATAGATCACATTGTCAAAGTTAACTCTTGTGGTCATGTTGAAAATTTAATTACATTTAAGACAACTCTAATGAAAGAAGACATAAATGGATTTTGATTGTGTTTAACGAATGAAATTTTACTCATAGGCCATGACTTTGCCATGTAGATATAGGATTCAGAGTGGAGATTTTAACTGAAAATTAATAAATAACATCTGAATCTCATACAATATTTTTCTTTAAAAAATGGCACTTTATTTCACCAATTGCTCCCCTAATTGTCCACATGCAAAGTTGGTATGTGAGAATCTGAAGGAGTGCATAAGAGGTCCTCTTGACCTTGTGAAATGGAGAGAGCTGTGGTGCTTAGGGTAACTCCTAAGTATTCTGGGTCATCCTAGACCTCTGGTGTAGGAAGCTTGGCCAGTTCTAGGATATTTGCAATTTCTGGAGCTGTTCTAAAGAGGAAAAAAAACCCCCATATGATTTATTGTCTTGGACATTTTGAGGTTTGGCTGTTCTTTTAGAATTAACTTCATCCTTCATTCAGGTTCTTCTTTTTTTGGCTATCTAACTTCAGTTTTTGCATATTTTATTAGGGTACTTACTTTGTTTATCAGACAGCAACCCTTTGAAATCCTCTGTTCTCCGAAGCTCTTTTGCTTCATTATTTCTTCCTTTCATTTTGTTGTTGTTATGTGCCGTCGAGTCGTTTCTGACTCATAGCGGCCCTATGCACAACAGCTCTAAACCCTGCTCTATCCTGTGCCAACCGCACCGC
The DNA here is from genome assembly GCF_000299155.1 of Elephantulus edwardii. Taxonomy (NCBI): domain Eukaryota; kingdom Metazoa; phylum Chordata; class Mammalia; order Macroscelidea; family Macroscelididae; genus Elephantulus; species Elephantulus edwardii. Next base: position 1,095,036 of record NW_006399919.1, on the reverse strand, counting down.
CTCTGACACACCCATCCCGACTACCCCAGTCACCGAATCAATCCGTCTCATAGAGGGTCTTCCCGTCCTGCGCTGTCCCTCCACCCTCCCAAGCATTATGTCCCTCTCCAAGGACCCGTCCCTCCTGGCAACATGTCCAAAGTATGTCAGATGAAGCCCCAGAATCCTTGCCTCCAAGGAGTAGCTTGGTTTAATCCTCTCCAAGATGAATCTGTTTTTTTTCCTGGCAGTCCATGGTACATTCAGTACCCTTCTCCAGCACCACAGCTCAAAAGCATCCACTCTCCTTCTGTCCTCCCTAGTCATTGTCCAACTCTGATGCATAACAAGCGATTGCAAATACCATGACCTGTATCAGGCGCACCTTAGTCTCCAGAGAGACACTGTTGCTCCTGAGTACCTTTGAGAGGTCCCTAACAGCAGACTTTCCCATCAGGATACGCTTTTTGATTTCCTGACTGCTGGTACCAAGAGTGCTGACTGTGGAGCCGAGCAAACTGAAGCTGTGAACACTCTCAATCTCTTCGTCATCCATCCTGACGCTGCCAATTGGTCCAGTGGTGAGAATCTTTGTCTTCTTGACATTGAGCCTCAGTCCATACTGAAGGCTGCAGTCCTTGACCCTTCGCAGCAAGTGCATGAGGTCCTCAGTTTCAGCAAGCAAGATTGTGTCATCTGCATAACGGAGATTGTTAATAGATCTTCCACCAATCCTGATGCCACAATTCTCCTCATAGAGCCCAGCCTCTCGGATAATCGTTGCTGATGTTAGATGGATCTTGGCTGAAAGCAGGGAATACCAGAAGAATGTCTATCTGTGTTTCATTGATTATGCAAAGGCATTTGACTGTGTGGATCATAACAAACTGTGGCTGACTCTGAGAAGAATGGGAATCCCAGAACATTTAATCGTGCTAATACGAAACCTATACTTGGACCAAGAGGCAGTAGTCAGAACAGAGCAGGGTAAGACTGCATGGTTCAAAATTGGGAAGGGTGTACGACAGGGATGCATCCTGTCTCCATACCTTTCATTTTAGCAACTCAATATTCCAGAGTAAGTTTCAGAGTTTCATCTGACTTCCATTTTACTCTTTCTTTTTTTTCCCTTTGCAATCTTTCTAATGACATTTTGCTTTTATGACGCCTTTGATGTCACTCCACAATTCATTTTCTTTTCAGTCATTGATTTTTAGTGAATTCAATATATTCTTGAGATGATTTTTCAATGCAGAAGGCTTATACTTAAGGTCATACTTTGACTTTCATGGGTTTGTCTTTTCTTCAGCATCAACCTAAACTTGCACATAAACAACTGAACAACTGTTGTGCAGTTAGTTCCTGGACTTATTATGACTAATAATATGGTGGTTTCTTCATCTTTTCTTTCCACCAACGTAAGCAACATATATTCCATCTGGAAAGATCTACATGCAGATGCTTCATTTATGTTGCTGTTGTTGTTATTTTATTTGAAATGAATAAGTAAGGCTTTAATGTTGCAATGTTCTATCATATAATCTGACTTTGTTCCTAACTCTAACGTTATCTTTCCAGTACTTATCTTTCTTTGTTTCTAACTTTTGCGTTTCACTCACCAGTAATTATCAATGCATCTTCATTGCACATTTGACCAATTTCAGACGACAGAAGTTGGTAAAAACCGTCACTTTCTCTGTCTTTTATAATAATGGACGGCATCCATTTGAGTCGTATTCAATGAACATTGCTTGTAGACTTATGAATATCATCCTATCATTGGTAACTGATTGCAACATAACCACTGCTTTAGACCATGGGTGTTCCTTATCCTACCCAGAGATCAAAGGTCTCTCATTCTCTTCTTGCCCCTTCTTCACCAAAGACACATGTTACAGAGAGTCTGGTCCTTTGTAGCAAAACCCTTTACTTACACCAATTGCTATCATAGTTCATTGTACTAAGATTTGTAGCAGACCGGTAATAAGAAGTGTTGAGTCAACATTGTCCCAGATGCTTGATTTTCTGTTTAATTCTGCGATTTCTAACATCAATATCCTCTTGTTTGTTCAGTTCCCTATCTTTTCTATGTCCCTTGGGTTATATTTTTTGAAAGTATTTTACTGGGAAGTCTATCAGGGACTCAGACCCATCAGAGGAGTGACTCACATGACTGTAGAAGTGTAAGCTGGTTTAGGCTGGTTTTACAGAGACTGGTGAGTGTTGTAGACTATCAGCTGAAGGCAGGTATCCCCAAAAAAGAACTAGCACTGAGGTCCCACGAGCTTATATAAGCCTCTAATAGGGTGGTTTATCCATTTTGATTCGTTCTTTCTCCGCTGTCTTTGTAATGACCTTTGTTTTTCTTTTTGGATATCCTTGGTGTCATCCCACAACTCATCTAGTCTTCGATAGTTAGTGTTCAATGCTTCAAACCTATTCTTAAGATGATTTTTAAATTCAGGTGAAATAGACATAGATCATATTTAGGATCTCGTGGACTTGTCTTCATTTTCTTCAGCCTTAATTTTAACTTACACGTGAATAATTGCTAGTCTGACTCACAATTTGCCCAGACCTAGTTTTGACTATTGATTTTGAGCTGCTTCAACAATTCCTTCCACAGATGTAGTAAAGCTGATTCCTATGCAGCCCATCAGGTGAAGTCCATGTGTAAAATCATATCGTGTGTTTTTAAAAAGATATTTGCAATGAATAAATAACTGAAAATACAATATTTGATAGTTCTCTTTCCAGTGTCATTTCTGTCACTAAATCCATACTTTCTACCATTCCGTCTTTGTTTCCAACCTCTCTTCTAAGTTATTAAAGAGCAATAATGCCAATATAAGGATTAAGGTGCATCCGATTCATGTCATGGTCTTTTTAATCACTTTCTATGCATCTGAGAGCTAGACAATGAATAAGGATGACAGCAAAATAAGTGGTGTTGGAGAAGAACACTAAACATCCCACGGGCTTCCAAAAGAAGAAACATATATCTTGGAGAAAGTGGATCTAGAGTGCTCCTTGGATGTAAAAATGATAATGTTTCCTCTCTCACACTTTGGGCATGTTGCTAAAAGAGACTATACTTTGGAGAGGGAGATCATGCTTAGAAAGGTTAGTGAAAGAGAGAAAGATCCTCAACTGGGTGATTGACAAAGAGACTTCCACAATAGGCTCTGGTGTGTCAGGAAGTTGGCACAAGATAGGAGAGGATTCAGACCTGTTTTGATAAGTTGGTATGGTTCCCCCTTGACTTGATGGCACCCAACCCAGCAAGTAGGATGGAGCTTGTAGCTCATCCTAATCCTCTATCTTATATACAATAAATATTTTAACACAAAGTAAATAGTTAATCGCTGGCTAGGAAAGACATTTTGAATGATAAATCTTAGATACCACAATGATAATAAATACAAAAGAATGAACTTACTGGATACAGCTCCTAAAAAGCTCAGAAACAACATCTAAATTTATATTGATGTGATGATCTCATTGCTCAAAAAGTTAGAAGCAGACTTCATTATTCTCTCCAACAAGCAATATACATCTCATGGTTCAAGATCTCACTCCTACACTCATGGTGCCATTTAAGCTAGTCAGAAGAAGAAATTTTAATCATTTGTGCCTTCCAAAGATTAGTTATTGTTATTTACAGTAAACATCTTTTTTTTACTAAATTAATCCATATTAATTACTTTTCTTTTTTCCAAGTGATTTTCTATGTATTATCTCTGAAATACCATAAGCATTATCTGCATTTTACAAGTGGAAGTGTTGTTGAAAGGGTCATTAAATCAACTATGACTAACAGCAATCCTACAAACAATGGACCAGAATCTTGCCCTATCCCATCTTGTAAAATACAGATAGTGCTTATGGAAGGCACAAATGATTAAGTCTTTAACTACTAACTGGATTGCCAGTTTGAACCCATCCCAAGATGCCTGGGAATATAGGTGTGAAAGATCTCAGCTTCAAAAACCTGATGAAGCAGTGTTACTCTGACACACACAGAGTCATTATCAGTTAGAATTGATTTGAAAGTCATGACCCAGGACAGGAAGACCCTGGATGAGATTAATTGACACAGTTATGGTGGCAGTGGAGCTAGGTGTGTCATATATGGTGAAGTTGGTGTGGAATAGGATGGGTTTCCGCACATAACAACAACAACAACAACAACAACAGCATGTTACTGCTTTGTTTATTTGTTTTGCTTCTTATTGTGTGAGCAAAGTACTGCCTTAGATGCTTTGAATATTTAATTTAATCTACACCAGAACCATATGATTTCTATATTTCATAGTTTATTGTAGTGTTGATGAAACAAATTCTCAAAGAAGGGTAACACAGTTAGAAAGTGAAAAGTCTGCCTGACCTCAAAGCTTGCTTTCCCAAAATGTCATTTCCATGATTGCGCAGGCTTTTGTATTTTAAGCTTTGGAGATTTTCATCCTTTTGAATAAAAAGCTAGCATATGCATCAGAATTCATTTCACTCAAAACTGCAAAGACTAGTCATGCAATTTGGTCAGTTGCTCATGAAAAGAAATAACTAAATTGGGACCTTTCCTGTGACTGACGGTTTTAAAATCTGTAGAAGAGTATCTTGTCACACTGTTGTTGTTGTGATTGTTGATTACCTTCAAGTCGAGCAGGACTCAAAGTGACCCTATGAACAAAAGGCCTGAAGGCTATCTATAACTATTGATATTTATCAAAGTTCATTTTTGTTTTATACTGTAGATTTGGATCTGAAACATTGCCCATCTTCCAGCAGGTTTTCAAAGGCAGTTAAACACGTGGAAGGAGCCTGCCCACACTTCACCTGCTGACCAGATGGCGAATTCTAACCACCTGCCTGTAAGATTGCAAGAAGATAGCTTCTCACCCATAGGCCACCAGAGTTCCCCAACAGGCCCTATAATAATATGATAGTCTGTGGTTTCAAAAGTTATTCTGGCTGTAGCATGTATCAATGCTTCATTTTTTTAAGGTAAAGCATTTAAAATAATTTTTACTCATTCTGATGCTAAAATGCAACCTGTATTTCAAGAGGAAAACGAGTTTGGGCCTTTTGACTTTCCGACTCTAGCTCCTCGCACATTTCATTGTAATATTTTGCTTTGTCATTCCATGCTGCCTTTTGGAATCTTCTGTTCAGCTCTTTAGTGTCTTGAATCCTTCCTTGTGCTTTGGCTTCTCTACATTCCAGTGCAATCTTCAGAGTTTCTTCTGACATCTGTTTTGGTCTTTTCTTCCTCTTCTGTCTTTGTAATGACTGTTTACACTCTTCCTGGATGATACATTTAACATCCTCACACAACTCATCTGGTCTTCCCTCATTAGTGTTCAAGGCCTCAAACCTGTTCCTGAGATGATTCTGAAATTCAGGTGGGATGAAATTAGAGTCATATTTTGGCTCCTATGGATTCGGTTTAATTTTCCTCCACTTTAGCTTGAACTTGCATATAAGTAGTTGGTGGTCTGTTGCACAATCAGCTCCTGGCCTAGTTTTCACAGCTGATATTGAGCTTCTCCAGCGGTTCTTTCCACAGATGTAATCAATCTGATTCCTACGCATACCACCAGGTGAAATTGATGTGTATAACCTGCGTTTATGTCTCTTAAAAAATGTATTTGCAATGAATAAGTCATTGATTGTGCAAAATTCATTCACACCTAGTCCATGTTTCCCAACTACTGATTCTTCCCTGTTCCCAACTTTTGCGTTCCAGTCGCCCATTATTATCAATGCATCTTGACTGCATGTTTGATCTATCTCTGCCTGTAAGAGTTGGTAGAAATCATCTATTTCTTCTTCTTTGGCTCTGGTTTTTGGTGCATATATCTGAATGATAGTGGTGTTCACTGGACTTCCCTGTAAGCATATGGATATAATCCTATCACTCACAATGTTGTACTTCAAGATGGATCTAGAACTTTCTTTTTTTAACTATGAAAGCAACTCCATTTTTCCTCACCTTTTCATCTCCAGAAGAATGTTAAATGATCCAGGAGGTATCAAAAGAAGATGGAAGGAATATACTGAGACATTGTATAGAAAGGAACTGGCAGATGCAGAAAAATTTAATGAAATAACATTTGAGCAAGAGCCTATGGTGATGAAGGCAGAAGTTCAAGCTTCTTTGAAGGAAATAGCAAAAAATAAGGCCCCCAGAATAGATGGTATACCAATTGACATATTTCAGCTAACGGATGCTGCCCTGGATGTGCTCACCAAGCTGTGCCAAGAAATCTGGAGAACAACCACTTGGCCAACTGACTGGAAGAGATGTATATTTGTTCCCATCCCAAAGAAGGGTGACCCAACTGAGTGTGGAACTAAAGAACAGTACCATTGATTTCACATGCAAGCAAGATTCTACTGAAGATTATCCAAAAATGACTAGAACAGTACATCAGTAGAGAACTGCCAGAAGTCCAGGCTGGATTTAGAAGGGGCCGTGGTACTAGGGATATTGCAACCGATGTTTGATGGATCTTGGCTGAAAGCAGAGAATACCAGAAGAATGTCTACCTGTGTTTCATTGATTATGCAAAGGCTGTGTGGATCATAACAAACTGTGGCTGACTCTGAGAAGAATGGGAATCTCAGAACATTTAATCATGCTAATGCAAAACCTATACTTGGACCAAGAGGCAGTCGTCAGAACAGAGCAGGGCAACACTGAATGGTTCAAAATTGGGAAGGGTGTGCACCAGGGATGTGTCCTATCTCCATACCTTTTCAACCTGTATGCAGAGCAGATTATCTGAGAGGCTGGGCTCTATGAGGAGAGGCGTGGCGTTAGGATTGGTGGAAGATCTATTAACAATCTGAGTTATGCAAATGACACATCCCTGCTTGATGAAACTGAGGAGAACCTCATGCACTTATTACAGAGAGTCAAGGACTGCAGCCTTCAATATGGACTGAGGCTGCCTTTGAGAGTACTTAATATCATATGGACTGTCAAGAGAGTACATAGATACATCTTGGAAAAAAGCACAGTCAGAATTCTTCACGGAGGCAAAGATGATGAAGCCCTGTGTCACATACTTTGGGCATGTTGTTAGGAGGGGCTATTCCTTGGAAAGGAACATCATGCTTGAAAAGGTGGAGGGTCAGCAAAAGAAGACCCCCAACTGGATGGATTGACACACTGATGGCAGCAATGGGTTTAACTATGTCAGAGACGATGTAGACAGCACAAGATAAAACTGGGTTCAGATCTGTTGTTCATAGAGTCATTAGGAGTCATACTGATTAGATGGCACCATCTAGTTAGAATCAACCAATAGCTGGCACTCCAGTGGGTTTTCAGAGGCAGTAAATTGCATAGAAGGAAATGGCTCATCTTTCTCCCACAGAGCAGGTGGTGGATTTGAACCTACTGCCTTTGGGATTTCAGTACAGCTTCTTACCACTAGTACTGTTATTAATGCTACCCTGACAGTGGTATATAAAGAAAATTAAGATAGAACTAGACTATCAAATTCATTGCTGTTATCATTATATCAATCCATCTCTTAAAGGGTCTCTTCCTTGCAGAGGGACATTTCACTTGGAAAGATGGAGGATCAGGGAAAGAAAGGAACCCACAATGAAGTGTATTGACACAATGACTGAAGTACTGGGCTCATGTACATCAGAGATGTTGAGGATAGCACAGGACTGAGCAGTACCAGAAAACATAGGAAAAGTTTTAGATCTGTTGTTCATATGATTGCTTTGAGTTGTACTTGGCTCAATGGTACCTAACAACAACATGTCAGACTGAAGATGCTATGAAAATAAATTGTGGAATTAAGGTCTAACTTAGAAAAGAGGGATAAAAAGGAAGTGTAGCAGATATGGGACTGGCTTTTGAGGAGGTATGAGTGGAATCCACAAGGAAGGGGTTGGGTACTTTGATGTTTTAGGCTAAGTAGAATGAATATAGACTGAGACTACAAGCTAAGAAGAATACTTAAAATCCCAGCTCTGCCCTTTTATACCTTTGTGATCTTAGCCAAACAACTCAACCTCCTTGTGGATTTATTTTCTAACTACAAGCCTTGCAGATTTACTTTAAATTTTAAGTTCATTGTTAGATGCTAAACACCTAAAACAATGCTTGGTTTTGAGTATTATCTACAGTTATTATTATTTTAAAATAAGTTATTCTTTTTTGGTTTATGAATAAATAAAAATGTATAGTCCGCAATCAGAATTTTCTGGCCAAAATATGGAGATATATGACATTTTCAACCTAAAACAAAATGATATGTGGACTTAAAAATATTGTGCAATATAGGTGAAGTAAGAGGTCAGGTTTTTAAATTATTTGTCCAATTTCTATTTTCAAGAGAATAGTCTGCTTTCTAATTCAAAAACCATTGCTGCTTATGAACTCACAGTAAAGTCAAAGTAAATAAATCCTCAGTTTTAAGAAAAGGATATTCAATTAATATATAATTTTTCTTTGTAGAGAAAAAATACATATTTAATTAATCTAATCAAATGAAACTTTAGTTAAATAACCTTACTTTTACCTAAGACATGAACACATCTGCTAAACAAAAGGAATAACATATCGTATCTCTAGGAAACTACTATACTTAATCAGCTTCCTTATTACTTCATTTCAGGCTTTTTTAAAAAATATAAATCAAAAGAAGCATCCAAGTGTAACTAAGAATGTGATGATATCATGGGACAATATTTTTAAATGGCTAAAATTTGTTCCTATGTTAACATTTTTGTTCATGGAATTATTTGAATTGTGTTGTGTATCAGTTATACAGCTATACTTAACTATTATTTTGCTATCATGCTTTATGAAATAGAATAATAGAGACCAGAATATCAAGGTGTGGGGAATGATATTTTGTGAAATAGAATAATGTTCTATTCACTTACCTATGCATTTTATTTCATTAAATGCATGCATGAATTCCAAAGGCACACAGTTCAAGTCTGTGGGCAGCTCCACGGGAGAAGAATGAGAAACTCCTCCTGAGCAACTAACTGCTTCTGAAAACCCTCTGGAGTGTTGGCTACACTTTGGTTCCTACTCAAAGGCATATAACAACAACATTACGGTTCTATAAACATGTATTTTGTGTACTTACAATATAAGCTGCTGTTTTATTTCACACAAAAAGAATTAACACATTAGAAGTGTATTTCATGGCCCCTACGTCACTGTGACAGATAGCCGGGTGGCCTAGAAGGGAACTAATTCACAGACCATCTCAACAGGCCAGTCTGCCTTTGATTCCCAGCTACCCTTCTCTCATCCCCAGACCCAACTACAGCCAGTACCTGTTTTTCTGATCCTTTCACACTTCGCCTCACTGTAGGCTCTCAGGCCAAAGGAGTGGAGGTAACATCAACATTCAGAATTCAGAAGACAATGCTTTTGTCTGGGACATCATCCTTCTGCGTCAGCCCTGCACTCTAACTCGAAGGCTCCAGCAATCAACAGATACAGGAAATGGTCCTGGAGCAGAAGGTCAGAGACAAAATTCTTCTTCCAGAATTGTGAGTGGAGAAGAGAATCAGAGAATCTTGCTGCACCACTCCACAGACCAAGGGACGACAACAGACTTCAGGAGAGAGGGCTACAATCAGAAAAGAACAAGATGCTCAACACAGAAAACTTAGCTGCAGGACCATAAAAAAAGGAACAGAAGCAGTTGGGCACCTAGTCCCAGCTAATTCTACCACAGGACCAAAGAGGAAGAACTACAGGCAGGGTGAGTTGTTCTTCCTTTTCCTACTAGTGTACTGAGCTCCTCAACTGAAGCAAGCCTTCCCTTGAGCCCAGGTATCAGACAAATTCAGACAGGATGAGCTTCCCTTCCCTCATCCGAAGCAGTGAGCTCCTGAGCCAAGGTTATCAGACCAAAGTCCAGCTAGGGCCCCAGGTAAGAAAAACTGTACCACAGAAATGACACAAATGAAGCAGACTACCTCAGACACTACATAAAACAAAAGAAAGATATCATCCCCAAAAAAGTAATAAAAAACACAGAAATCAATGGATTTCCTAAAGTTAGAAAGTCTGATGGACTATACTGGCACAGAATTAAAAAACAATATTTTCAATAAATGAAAGACAATCTCAAAGAATTATAGGATTTTCAAGCAATACCAAGAGGAATGAAAAAAAAATCCAAGAGAGTGCAGATAAAACAAATGAGATATTAGAAACTTTGGAAAAAGAAGAAACTGCATCCAGAATATGAAGACCAGTATCTCAGATAATGTCAACATGTTGGAGTGACATATGAGCAGAGTTGAAGAGATGGAACACAGAACTAGCAAAATAGAAGATAAATTCTCAGCCCTGATCTATTGAACTGAAAGTAGATTCAAAAAGAAAGGAAAAAGAAGAAAACGTATAATGTGGGAATAATGTGGGATACCATCAAAAGGAATATCATATGCATAATTGCAATCCCAGGAAGGCACTGAAGAAGGTTGTAGAAGAGTTTCTGGAAGAAAAAAAATCCAGGCATAATGAAGAATGAGAGAATATATGTAGACCAAGATGAGTGAACTTCATATAGTATAGACCCAAAAGAAAAACATCAAGGCATATAATAGTAAAATTTTTCATAATTAAAGATAAGGAGAGAATTTTGAAAACAGCTAGGAAGAAAAGAAGAGTAATCTATATGGGAGAGCAAATAGAATAAGTGCCTATTTCTCAGCAGAAGCCCTGCAACCAAGAGTGGAGGCTGCTATGAGCTGGAATTCGTGGCCTTGTGTAAATCTCAGAAAGCTGGGAGCTGCCAGTAAAACTTGTACCTGTTTCAACCACACTTTGTGTAGTTGTGCTTCAGTGTAAACAGCTCCAGATTTTTAAGAGTATCATTAGTTTCTAGTGGTACTTATGGACTTACAGAAATAAGGAAATAAATTACCGTGTCTCGTAGAAGTGGAATGACAATTCAGTATTTTGCTCTTACACTTTTTTATATTTATCACACTCCACATAATACATGTTGTTGTTGTTGTTAAGTGCTGTCTAGTCACAGGTGACACATAGAGACCCTATGAACAAAAGCCCTCAACACCTCCTGTATAACTTCTGTCCTCTCTCCAGGTTTCCAGAAGCAAGCTGTTGTGGAAGTGGATGCCATTCCTGCTTCCAGGTTTTTTTTAATCGGGGAGCTTCACCAAACACTGTCTGCCATGAGTAACCATTCTCGAATTTGACTCATCGGTGTCACAATGTTCATGTTCAACTTCACAGCAACCAAGAGTTACCTCTGTACAGCAAATGGACATACCAGGGTTACACTACCTGGAAGAATGTTTCACCAAAAACTAATTAAAGGTATATATAATTATATAATTAAAGGCAAGTAATACATAATATTAATATATGCTTTATGTCTTTGTAGTTCTGGTGACCTAGAGGCAAGAAGCTGCCCTGCAATCCCGAAGACAAGTGTCACATGCAAAGGCTGGCATTTATTTCAATTTTGCACAGATAAAGGCGCACCAGTGGCCCTGTGGCTGAGTGCATCGTTGCTAACTAATTTGGAACCCACTAACTGCTCTACTGGAGAAAACTAGGTGGGGATGCTTTAATGTGATGTATATCCACGACAGTCAGATTTGGGAGCCATAATGTGCCGTATGTATATAGCAAGTAGTCTTTAGCTGAACAACTGCTATGTTTGAGCAAGACAGTACTGTTGTGGGGAGTCAGTATTATCTAAAGCTCAGTGTAACTGCGTGGATGCATAGTGTGATGAGGTTAGTGATTACTGGGGAAGGAACTGCCATCTCTTCTCAGAACTGTAAGAACTTGGTGGGAAAATTCCCACACAACTCACAACTCGCTTCATCTTACAGTCCGTGTGATCTAAGTTTTCCGCAGCTCCTTGTGCATTTTTCACATTGGCCTCTGACCCTGAGCACCTTTGGCTGAGTCCCTCCAATGTGACAACATGTCAGTGTGCTTGCACAAAGATTGCAGCCTTGGAAACTTTGGACCGGTTCTACTCTGTGCTATATGGTTGCTATGAACCCAAACCAAACACACTGCCATCAGGAAGATTTAAGACTCATAATGAACCTCCACTAAGTTTCAAATGCTGCACGTTTTTACTGGTGGAGACTGATCACCTTTTTCCCAGGGGTCGCTATGTTTATGAATATATTCTATGACTACAGGTGTTAAGCTCTGATCAGGATTCCTTGGTTTATTTAGGCTTTGTGCTTCTCCACTTGTTATCCTAAACACAAGCTCTTTCAATCGACCCAGCTGTGCCATAAACAGAAAGACTTAGCAACTATTTCCGTAAAAATTAGAGGCGCACCATGTTTATCACGGCTTTGTTCACAATAGCAAAGAGATGGAAACAACCTAAGTGCCCATCAACAAATGAATGGATAGAGAAGCTGTGGTATATTCACACAATGGAATAGTACACTTCACTGAAAAACAAGAAACTCATGAAATATTATTAAAATTTGGTGACCCCAGAGGACATTATGCTGAGTGAAATATCTCAGTCACAAAAGGAAAATACTGCATGGTGCCACTGTTGTAAAATGGGACTGACGTCGGGGTTGGAGGGGAGACTGAGAAAGATGGGATAAATTATGATACTGCATTGAAACAGATGAGAGAAAGAATTGATTAAAAGGCATATATGATTAGGTATTATTGTTATGACATGAGTCCAGAATGAAGGCTGCAGTGGAGTGGACTTGGGGGGAGGGATTGTATAACAATGAATGAATTTTTCTTTTGCTTTTCAAAGAGAAGAATGAACTAGAGGGGAGGGGTGGGCAGGGAGAAAAATGCAACAATGAATGAATGGAAATCCAAAATATTTGTAAATTTTCATTAAAATTAATAATAATTATACAATTTTCAAAATAAAAATACTGCATAACTTGAAAAAAATTAAAGAAAACTCTGTGGATTAGTTTTAGTCTGTAACATATTTCTTTTCTTCATTCCTTACATACAAATCTCCCAAGCAATTTTAATTCTCCCTCTGAAGTAACTCTAAGATGGTTAGTTCCACCCTCATCTTTAAGCCCCTAGATAATAGTCTAAGATGTCGTCACTTCTTTCCTACACTATTTCATAGTCTCATAGGTGTTTTTTTCTTTTATGTGCTTTTGCCTGGTACTGATGCATTTATGTACATAGCAGCTAGTTATTGTTGTTAGTTGACATTGATGGAGCTTCAGCTCAACAGAAGGAAAGACAATCTAGTCGAGCTTTAACACCAACAGTCACTGCTGTCTGAAGCCCATTGTTGCAGTCATTATATCAGTCTATCTGCTTGAAGATCTACCTCTTCTTCACTGACCCTCTACAATACATCGGGAGCTCTGGTGGTCTAGCGATAAAAAGTTGTTGCGCATCTCAAAGGCATGTGATTAAAATCCACCATCTGCTTTACAAGGGGATGGACTAACTCTTCCCATGTGGTTTACTGCCTCTGCAAACCCACGGGAAGGTCAGCTACAGGCCAGTTCCAACTGGGTGGCACACAACAACAACAACAACAACACAACTACTTGATCACGTGCAGAATCCTTTCTCAAGGACTCATCTTGCCTGAAAATGTGCTCAAAGTTTGTGAGACGAACCCTTGCCACCCTCATTTCTAAAGACAGTTCAAACCATACTTCTCTGAAGACCGATTTGTTGGTTCTTTTGGCAGCTTATGACACCACAATTGAAAAATTCATCTTTTTCATTAATTCTTTAAAAGAATCCTGCCATTTGAGGCTCTCATGCCTTATTCCTGCCTCATCTCATTCTGTTTTCTCCTTCAGTCTCCCACATTCCTTTCACATTGCTTTGAAAAACTATTAATTTTATGTCTCTTGAAATGACCATAGGAAACAATTCATAGCTTTATTTACCATTTCTGAATTGTTTATCTTATTATTTGAGCTCATAGTTTAACCTCTTATCTTTCCATTTAGTTACACATTTATTTAACCATCTACTAGAATCTTACCCATTCTTCATAATATATCTCAGATCCAATTTCTTCTAGAAAACTTTCCTTGAAATTATCAGACTAGATGAGGCCTTATTATAAATCACTATAATTTTGTTTCATAGCATATAACTATGCTATATGTCAATTGAAACCCAGGTACTTTATGAGCAATGGCCCTCATTTATCACAAGACCAACAATTTTTCAATTGTAGCAGAGAAGCACACCACCCTTTGCCCAATTTTCCCACATACCTGAGTACAGACCTGCTACAAGAAACTCTGCCACTCAAGCGCAGATGTGACTGCCCCAGAGAAAATGAGCAGTTTCAAATGCTTCTAATCTGATGATCAGAGTCCTGTAAAACTCAGTCTTTGAGTTCTTGACTATGGTTTCTACCTTTGTTACATAAATATGATTTTCAAAGTGGCCTTATCTCTTTATTAAATATGGGTGAATGAGTCAGTCATTCACCTCTGAAAATGTCATCAGATATGCATGGTTTATATATAAAAACTCTATATCAGAACTTATTTTACATCATTTGATAATTTCCATCCTTTGTATTGTGGTATTCATTTATTTATGTAGGCACATGTAAAAGGAGCAAAAACCTCTGTTAATATCATAAGGGAGAGCTGTGCCCATCAACAACATCTAAAGTATAGAATGGATCCTCCCAAGATCAGACATGCCCGACCCCTACTCTCCTGCACCTATTTCTATTAATCACTGGGTCCAAAATTCAGTGCCAATAATCAACAGACTTTACATAACCTCTTTTTACTCACAGTTGTGGGGTTTTTTAAAGAAACTGGTTGGAGGGGTCAAAGGATATCACACAGCGAAAGGAAGCTATGATTAGGAATTATATGTATGACAATTAAGTCTGGAACAAAAAGTGTATTCCAAAGTTAATTGGGTAAGGGAAAAAGAAGGATGGAGTAAAATGTGCATCAATGAATGAATGAAAACCTAACCTTTCTGTAAACTTCCATTAAAATAATTATATAAAAGATTAAAAAAAAATACAACTAACTACTTTGATTAAAGACACAGTAAAAATGAAGGGGGGCGGGGAAAAGAAGCAGCAGCTCGCCTGGTTTCCTCAGCCAGCCAGTAAGCTTCATCTCTTCACAGTTCCAAGCCACTTCTTCTTTTACTTGTCCAGCAAAACCTCTGGTTCTGACTGTGTCAGGCTCAGACTGGCTCCATCAGGCTTGGCCTTGCAACACTCTCTCCACTCCAGCTAGCTCTCTTTCTTATGTTGACCTCACAGCTGTTGATGATTTAGGGGTTGCTAATCATTGGTGACTCATCTGTCTGTCATTGAGGCAACGGGAGACTGTGTCTGCAGGGGAGCTTAAGGTGGCAAGTGGAGCCTCAAATATTAGTTTTATTTACACATTCCCACCTGGCATATGGGCATTTGGGCATGCCAGCATTTAAAAATATAATGCTTGGCTATGCCTGCAGGCTGATGTCTATTGTGTTGTGAATTGGTTTGTATGCTGGATAATATGATGGCATCTTTTATCTTGAGCAGGGACGCGTTTGGAACGCTGAGGGCCCTTGTGGCTTTATTTTCATCCCCAAGTGGATGTCAGTTGATTGGACTTGACAGATGAAGTAGGGGTCTCTGGATCTTAGTCCGTCAACATTTAAAAATGTTAATTGATCTGCAATCAGTATTCTTTTAAGTGGTATAGCTGTGATCTGCCTTATTTGCTCTACTTAAGTAACTTAGAGTTCCTATGATGATGGACAACTATGCCATAGATGTGTCAAACACTATAATTGGCTATCCACATGAGCAGTGTTTGGTGGAGCTCCCAGATTGATTCAGGTTTGGGAGGTTTGGGAATCAGGAGTGGCATTCACTTCTTAAACCACATGCCTTTGGGAAGTATATGAGCTTAGAGAAATGATAATAGTTATAGAAAAGCTCCAGGCCTCTTGTTCATCTTTTGTTCATATGTATAGATGGTCTTTGTATTTAAATGTCTTTGGGGCCCGAGGGCCTAATTATTTTGGAGGGACATTCTTCTAAGTTGACGGCACTCTTCTGTCAATTTGCTGTACTGGGGTAATCTGGTTAGCTGTGAAGCTAAACCTTGCATCATTGCAGGTCAAATGCCATAATGGCTGCCATGGAGGACAGTGTTTGGTGGAGCTCCCAGTTTAAGACTAGTTTGGAAGCCGGAGTGGCATCCACTTTCTAAACCACGTGCCTCTGGAAACTCTATGAACCTAGAGAAATGACCATAGTTGTAGAAATGCTTCAGGCCTTTGGTTCATAGGGACACTAAGAGTCATGCTCGACTTCACAGCAATCAACAACAACAACAACAAGGAAACTGATAGAATAGAAAAAAAAATAAAAACCTAGCAAATTAGTTTTGAGGGGGGAAAAAGACAATAAAAAGAGAACTGCATGGTTGGGGTTTTAAAAAAATGTGTGTGCATGTGTGTATATTATTGTTAATTTTGTGTACCTTCCATAGGGTCAGAATCAACCCACAGTTGACCCTCCAATGAGTTTTGAGAGGCAGTTAATTGCACGGAAGGAGATTGCCCATCTTTCTCCCGAAGACAAGCTGGTGACATCGAACCACATGCCTTCAGGATTGTAGTACATCTTCTTGCCTCTAGGCCATAATACTTATATTTATCTTCTTATATATGCATGTATTTGTGCATGTGCATATATTTATATGCATGGAGATATATACATAGTTATATATATAGTTACATATATCATTATATAGAGATAAAGATAGCAGTGCATAAAATCTTGCTGAAGTTTATTTAAAATGCCTAGAACAATACATCAACATAGAAATACCAGAAATTCAAGTCAGATTTAGAAAATGTCCTGGTACCAGAGATATTGTTGATGTCAGATGATCTTGGCTGAAAGCAGAGGATACCAGAAGGATGTCTATTTGTGTTTTATTAACTATGCAAAGTCATTTGAAATATTTCCAAATTACCTTTAAATTTCATGTTCAGGATATTAAAAGCAATCTGAACCAATCTGAGAGTAGTGTATTTTTCAATCATACAGACCTGCATATTGAATGTATATACCTCCAGGCATATGGAACTTTTTTTAATTTAAAATAGTTTTAATATTGGCCTGGGTACAATTTTGCAATTTAAGAACAACTTATTTTGGGGGGTTACACATAATTCTTACATAAGTAAGGGCATGAAGTTTGCCTTCTTCGAAAGTGTTTTTCCCATTAAAAAACAAACCACAAAACAGATGCACCATTGCCTGTTTCACAGTCAGAGCCAATCTGAAATGGCTGCTGCTGGCTCAGGGAAGTCATAAAAAGATCAAATGACTTCTGGGCCAATGGAAAACCCTACTGCCTAAATACTTTTTGGGACAATTTGAAGAAGTAATTAGACTTACTAGAAGCTTGTCTGAGCAGTGCTGCAAGTGTACTTATGAACTGCCCAAAAACGTTGCTTTCAAGACACGAAGATATTACTGATTGATTCCAATGGAAAATTCAGGCTATTACTATTCAATTGGACAAATGATGGTGACATGATATTGTATTAAGCACTGGGGCTCATTTATGGAATGAGTTGTCTTTTGGTAAAAATAAACCACAAAAACGATTATTAGTCAATTGAAATATGGTCATGTTCTTCTGTCTTTAGTCCTCAGCTTCTCTTGCTTTAAATGTGGACAATTGATAATGAATCTAAGACTTCTATAAAAAAATAACTGGAAAAAATCTAAGAACTAAAAATTGATAAACGCTTGACAATGGCAGGCGGTTGTAATGCAATTAGCAATGCTGTGTGGACGTCTCTGAAGTGCGCATAATATAATGGGACTCCAGTATTGCTGCCAAATGATTCCAATGTCCCACAAATGAACTGCAAACAAAGTGCCAGTAGCACTGTATCTGCAGTGTCACTGTTAGATGACTACAGCATCACATTACTAAAATAATTTGCTGGAAATAACACTATGGATAGATACACTGAGATATTGTCTTTAAACCTCATCTCATGTTATCGGAAAACATGTTCACAGTTCATGATGTTCATGTCCTCAGAGTTAATATTCTTCACAACTGAAATAAAAAGACTGAAAGAATGTTTTACATAGAGTTTGACACAAACTGATTCCGACAACATTCAAATACTTTCAAAATTGTAATAATAGAGAAATCAAAACTAATATGAATATGATCTGAGTTCTATTTTTGCTAGAATAAGAAATAATAACTTAAACTTTATACATTGATATTTTTCCTATTTGAGTTGGATTATTTTCCCTACAGAAAGATTGAAATTGGAAAATATTGATAGACTTTTGCAAGCAGTTTCTAAGGAGTTGAACTGTCATCCCAAAGGACCGCAGTTCAAATCCACCAGCTGCTCCATGAAAAAAGTATATGTCTCGTGCAATTAACTGCCTCTGAAAATCCACTGGAGAGCCAACTGTGAGTCCGTTTCAACTCAGTGGTACATAGCAACAACAACTTCAAGAAATACATACTTAAAAATCGTCATTTCTAAAATTCTTATTTGTTTTGTTTTTTTTTCTAAATGTTAGGGAGCTCTGGTGGCTTAGTGGGTGAAGAATTGCACTCACTGCCAATGCAAAGTAAATCTTTTTAATCCATCAGGTCTGCTCCGAGGAAGACAACTCAATGGAGAACAAGCTATGGATTTGTTCTTAGTAGATGGTACACAACAACAATAACAACAAATATAGAAGGGAGAGGCCCCTGGTGGTGTAGTTTGCAATACATCAGACTTCTAACTAGTTGCTTTATAAATATTATTTCATTTAATCTTCATAATCTCCAGAGTGCTGAATAGCAATGATGTCAGTCTAGAGAATAAGGTGTGCCTGATCCAGGCCATGTTCTTCACAATTATGTGCTATGCATCAGGGAGCTGGACAATTACTGGGGATGATAGAAGGACAATTAATATTTTTGAGCTGTGGTACTGAGAAGAGTATTGAATGTACTATGGACTGGTAGGAGAACAAGCAGATTCATCCTGGAGAGGGTGAAATCAGTCTGTTCCTTGGAGACAAGGATTCTGAAGCTCCATCTGACATACTTTGGGCATGTTGCAAGAAGGGGCCAGACTTTGGATGGGACATTATGCTTGGGTGGATGGAGGGACAGCGCAAAAGAGGAAGACCCTGGATGAGATGGATTGATTCACTAAGTGGGGTAATGAGTGTAGGTGTATCAGAGACAGTAAGGTTGGCTCAGGGTTTATAGCTGTTGTATATAAGGTTGTTATGAATCTCAGGTGACCTGAAGGCATGACTTCCTAGTACTGTCTTCAAATGGTTATTGGGATTAAGCAATAGATGATGTAACAGCAAAAACAATTATTTTATTAGCCTCAAGGAGTTATGGTAGCTAAGTGGTAAAGTTGTGCTGCCAAAGAGTAGACAAGAGATTCAAATTCTTCGCTGCTCTGAGAGAGAAAGATGGGCAATCTCCTTCCATTCAATTTACTGCCTCTGAAAATCTGCTGAAGGGACACTATGAGTTGATTCAGACTCAGTGGTACCTATCAACCATAACAACATTTATAGCCTCAGTTAAAAGCAGAGAAAAGAAGGTGCAAGAAGATGGAAAAACTAGCGAGTGGCAGAACACAGATTTAGGTCCAGACAGCTATAAACTGGGTTTGAACAGAGACCTGCATCCTCTATTTCAGGATTCATACTAAATCACTCAGGAATTTTAAAAACTGTTTAGGTAATTATTTCTGTTTGGATCATTTAATACTCTCCCCTCACAGAGTGTGAATTAGTGTCTTCAGATAGGAACCAGGAATCTCCAGCGGTATTTTAAATAAATACAGGAAATTTTGGTATTGCTGGTTTTCTTGTGACCATCTGAGATATACTTATTTAGGAAATCTAGTTACACTCATAATAATAGTTCCTTTTTTGTTAAATTCTATATTTATAAACATCAATTAAATGTCTCTATCTGATTAAGGCCACAACAACACTCATTCTGATTTAGTAGCAGAGTTGGATAAAAAAATATGCTTATGTGGTTTTCACTGATACTTTCTGTTACAACTAAGACTTAATCCTTCATATATCAGAAATTTTAAGGACGTTACTTACCAAAATTAAATAATTACTGAACCAAACTTATTTTAAAACATCCATTAACAGAAATAAACACCTTTGCTTGTTCAGGGACACGGCTTTCTGAGTCTTTGTATTCACTTACATAAAACATTTTTGTACTTGATTCTGAATGATCTAGGCCGAATTTTTCTTTTATTTTGTTTTGCTTTTCAAATGAATACACCCTACTAGCACTACAATAGTTAATTGAGTATTTCCATTTTAAAAAATCTTTCAATGTAATGACTGCAACTACTTCAATGAATATTCATTAACTATCCTTTTCTCATAGGGCATATAAATCCTCTGAAATGTAATGCATATACACTTTAAACTTTGACATAAATTCTCATATTTCTATGATAAAGGAGTTTTTCTTCTTTAAGCACTCTCTCAAATCATGCGTAATCAGGAACACAGGCAACATTGCTGCTGTGAGAAGGACAGAGAGAACATCAAGAAATCCAAATGAATTCAAACCCATTAAATGTAATGGTGTGGTAAATCTCAGTGTACCATCTGCTGTAGAACACTGATACACTATTGGAATTCCACATCTTATTTACATAACAGATAAGAATGTGTTCATAGATTTATATGGCGAATAAATACCCAGAGACAGAACTAAGTTCTTCTTACAGTCACATCTGTGAATGTCCACATCTGTATAAAATTTAAACAATTCCTGGATAGCTATTCTACAGTAAAGCTTAAAGGCAACTTTATTCAAATGTTACCAGCAATACTGTCAGCAAAAACTAAACAATCAATAAAAGATACTAAAGTACCTATATAATGTATACGCTGTGAAACTTACCAGGAGAATTTTATCTCTTCTAAATTGGCGTGCACACTTAAGGAATAGAATTACAAAGTGATAGTAGATGACCAATATATCTGGCATTTAACAAATAACATAGTAGTGATTATTTTATATGCAATGTTTCATTCATATTTACTTAAAAACTCTCTAGGAATTGAGCTGGTTAGTAAGTAAAACCATATTAAAGTTACTGAACTAATTAATTTAAAACATTTTGATATCTCTAATATTAGATGTGACTCAAAACTAAAATCAATTTTGAGGATGAAAACTACATAAAGATTTAAAGTGGAATATTCTCTCATCCTTAAATTCAAATAAATTTCTTCCTTTCTTATTCCCCTTTTTTGTCTTTTTAAGGATTTCTTTCAATAATACATGGATTTCAAATTGTGAGGATGTTTTCCTGAAACATACCCTACGTCTTACTATAAAACCAAATTATCTATTTCTATATGTGTCTTTTTCAAAGCAGCTGGACTTATTCAGCTTGGTATTTCATGAGTTATGTGTACTTTCATCTGCATTCTTTTAAAAATATTTTTTTCATTTAAAGGAGGTACAGAGGAAATTGATATTTTTCAGTATTGTATCTCAAAGCCCACGAGACACCAAATTTCTTTTGGAGCCTCTTCTGCGATTTTCATCACCATCAATGTTGAATAATTAAGCACTTTTGCATTTACATTCAGCAACCAGGATTTAATTAAACACAGATCTCATCTCTTTAACTGCTCTTACCAAGCCTCCAGAAGTTGAAGAGTTCTGCTGTTGACAATGGCAGTCCACCAAGTGGAAAATTATAATTGGGAAAGTAGGAAAAATGCCAGGCCTGGTGCCTTAGGGAAGGTGGAGAATATGAAAGTAAATACAGTACTGAGTATTTTGGTTATTGCTGTTGGCACTCTTCTTGATTACGTAATTGACTTTGTAAATTGATATATTACATGTTTATTACTTATTATCAAATCACAAGAATAGGAAGTGATTTTGTTCTTGAAAGAATGATGGCCCATTACACAAGTCCCATCAAGAATGTATTTGGCTATGTAATTGACCATGGTGGTAAATTGAGCTAATTCTAATAGAAGCTTATAAAGCAATATTTATCAGTGATGACTAGTAGTTAGAGCCAATTTTTAAATTATAGTTACATGTTATACAAAGGTCCATTTCTTTTTCATATAATTAGCATTGTGCTTACAAGGAAAATTAATTATTTTAGTAAGTAGAATCTGGATTCACATTTTAAATGCTATGAAACTATGACCACATGATGTACTACTGATATAACATTTAATAACTGAATATTAATTTACAATTTTATTTTTTAAAAATCCAAAAGAATTTTAATAACTTATAAAAGAATGGTTCTTAGGACATATTGTGTATTCTAGTGAGAAAAGATCTGGTGGCCTAATCATAAGGATGTGCACTGCCAGCCAGAAGAAGCACAGTTCGACTCCACCAGCCGCACCTTGGGAAAATGATGGGCAATCTCCTCCTGTGTAAGTTAGAGCCTCTGAAAATCTATTTGAAGGTTGGCTATGCATCCATTCTGACTTGATGGTATGGATACATAGCAACGTAGCATTGTAAGCAGAGGCTACAAAATACATAATACATAATGACTTAAAAATAAGGTAGTGGTCTTTTACTTACATACTCTGTCAATACCACAACTGTAGAGTCAGAAAGGACTTATAGCTGCCCCTTCCGTGGGTTTGCAGAGGCTGTGAATGTCACAGAAGGAGATTGCCTATCTGTAGTGTTAAGTGCTTTTTGTTCCAAAGGGCTTCTCTAGCCATTGGCTTGATTTGTCATGGGGTTTGGCAGAAATTTATGAATCAGGCTTTTAGCCTATCCATAAAAAAGATTGCCGGGTAACTCCATTAAAATGAGCAAATCTAGCAGCAGAATAGGTGAATCTAACCACCGCAGGCAAAGAAGAAGCAAAAGAATGCCCTGGGTCCTTTAAGGCAAGAGATTCTTGCACCAATAAGACCAGGGCCTATGGGAGCAACTGTCACAGGAGTTGCAGCAGAGAACCAGAGACCTGATGTGAGAGGAAACAGGCCTTTGGACTGATACCTCATGGAATCAGAACCAGGGAGCCTTTGCCTAAGTTGATAAGACAATTGGAGGGTGGGAAAAGAGGCGTAACTGGTGAAATTTGAGAGCTTTGTAACACTGGCCTTTAAAGCTGAGAGATTCAACATTGAGGCGCCTGAGAGCATATTTTGAAAGCTGTTCTCACATGATTGTATCTTGCTGTAAACTGTAATTATAGGTTTTGACTTCCCTAATATGCTTGTATGTTATCTGTAAGCTATTACAGCAGATTTTAGACAGGGTTGTTGTTGTTGTTATGTGCCGTCGAGTCGCTTGCGACTCATAGCGACCCTATGTACAACAGCCCTAAACTCTGCTCTGTCCTGTGCCAATCACACTGTCTCTGACACTCCCATCCCAATTATCCCAGTCACCGAATCAATCCATCTCATAGAGGGCCTTCCCCTCCCGCGCCATCCCTCTACCCTCCCAAGCATGTTGTCCTTCTCCAAGGACCTGTCTCTCCTCACAACATGTCCAAAGTATGTTAGATGGAGCCTCAGAATCCTTGCCTAGAGTAGTAAAATTAATGATGAGTAGAAAGAGGTGTGGGAAAATGGGGCACATGTCTAAGCTCATAGGAATTTGATTTATGTTATTGATGTTGACAGGGACATTGTCCCATTGTGGAGTTAGTAAAAGTCAGATATGGTCATTTCCATTTATCCCTTATTCTTTTTACACCATCTTTTCCAATGAAGCAGCTTGTAGATTTGAACTATCTGCTTTTGAGTTAGCAAAACAAATAAATAACTTTCTCCAGCACGATAACTCAAAGACATTGATGGACTGCTAGGAAAACAAACAGGTTCATCCTAGAGAGGGTTAAACCAGGCTGCTCCTTGAAAACAAGGATTTTGAAGCTTCGTCTGACATACTGTGGACATGTTGCAAGGAGGGACAAATCCTTGGAATACGTCATGCTTGGGAGGGTGGAGGGATAGTGCAGGAGAGGAAGACCCTCTATGAGGTGGATTGATTTAGTGACTGTGATAATCAAGATAGGTGTGTTAGAAACAGTGAGATTGTCACAGGATAGAGCACGGTTTAGAGGTGTTGTACATAGGGTCACGATGAGTCACAGGTGACTCAATGGCACATAACAACAACAGCAGCATGGCTTTGATCAAGTGCCTCCCAATCTCCAGTCTGGCATTGTTGCTCTTCAGAACTTTGGAGAGGTCCCTGGCAGCAAATTCCTCTTTTGATTTCCTGACAGCTGCTTCCTAGAGTGTTGATTGTGGAATCCAGCAAGCTGGAATTTTTTTAACAATCTCAGTCTCTTCTCAATTTATCATGGTGCTGCCAATTTGTCTAGCGGTGACAGTCTTTGTTTTCTTGATGTTGAACTTCCATCCACATTGGAGACTTGACATTCTTCACAAAATGCTTCAGATTCTCCTTAGTTTTGGCAAGCAAGATTAGGTCATCTGCATAATGCACGTTGTTGATGAGTCTTCCTCCAATCCTGATGCCACATTCCTCCTCATAAATTTCAGCCTCTCAAATTTTCTGTTCCGCATATAGATTGAAAAGGTGATTTTGAAGCATGCAGTATTTCCTCGCTCTGTCTGATGACTGCTTGTTTGTCCAAGTTAGATTTTTCATGAGCACAATCAAGTGTTCTGGAATTCACTTTCTTCTCAAGGTAAGTAAAAATTTGTTGTGTCCTACACAGTCAAATGCCTTTGATAGTCAATGAAACACAGACAAGCATTCCTCTGGTACTCTGCTTCAGCCAAGATCCATCTAGCATTTGCTATGATATACCTAGTGCCATGACATTTTCTATATCAAGCTTGGAAGATCTTGTTTGATGTACTGTTCAGTGATTTTGGATCATCGTCAGCAGAGATTTGCTTGTGTGTGATATTAGTGATATTATTTAATAATTTCCGCACTCTATCAGATCACCTTTTTTGAGGGAACTGGAATAAAGATGAATCAGATCATATAATTTTGTAATTCAAAGTTGCCAATGCCAGTGTATGCTGAAAGATCCTGAGACTACAAGGAGGAAAGGATCTTCAACAAGTCTCTGCCATTTCTATTCAGGAGAAAGCCCCAGCTCTTCACATGCCACCAAACATTGTTGACAACTCCTGGTGTTAAAAGAAGAAAAGGTCCTTTAAGCCACCTTTGCGTCAGAATACCAGATCCAGAAGAGACATCGTCGTCATCGTGGACATTTTCCTGCTGTGCTAGTCATGTGCTTCCAAGAGAAGAACAGAGACACTAAGTCACAGGAAGACAGTTCAAGATCAGAAGCCGAGAGACCACGATCTTCCACCAGAACTGTCAAAGAAAGAAAAGCTTCTGTAAAACTGTAATATCCTAAACTATGCAACTCTTCTATCAGCTTAATGAATGTGGAAATTATCTACATACTGCTAATTGCTCTGTGGCTTTGGTATCTGTATTCTTGCTTGTTTATCATTATTCTGATTGGTACAGAACTTGTTTGTCAATTTTCTGTACTGAGGTAATTTTGAGGTGCTGTGACTTTAAGGTCTGTGGCACCAATGTGTCAAATGCCAGTGGGTTACCCTTGGTAGACAGGTTTTAGTGGAACTCCTAGATCAAGACAGACTAGGAAAAGAATGGCCATAAACTTCTGAAGTAACAAGCCTCTCAAAAGCCTATAAACAAGAGAGGAACATGTATAGTTATAGTATGAGATGTCGATCCCAGATTTAAAGTCAATCAAAATGAGGAGAAACAGTTGCAAACATCCTTTAATAGTTTGAACATGGAATCTATGAAGTATGAATGTTGGGAAATCAGACAATGTGAGTGCTGGAAAATGAAATGGAAAACATTAATATCTATATTCATGGCTGTAGTGAGGTGAATTGGAAGCAGGAGTGGCATCCACTTCATACCCAACATGCCTCCGGAAACTCTATGAATTTTGAGAAATGATGATTGTTATCAAAGGCTTGAGGCCTTTTATTCACAAGATCTCTATGAGTTGTGCTCAACTCAAGAGCAATCATCAACAACAACAACAGTAAAATGAAATAGGCTACATTCAATCAGGCAATCACTTGGTATACTAAGTGGGAACGCAAATCAAAGGAAGAATTGTGTTGCATTCATAGTTAAAAAGATAATTACCAGTCCAATTATAGAATCGATCTGTCTCATCGAGGGTCTTCCTCTCCTGCACCAACCCTCCACTCGCCCAAACATGATGTCCCTCTCCAAGGACCAGTCCCTCCTTGCAACATGTCCAAAATATGTCAGACGAAGCTTCAGAATCCTTGACTCTAAGGAGCATAAATTATAAATTATAATTAAATTAT
>NW_006399919.1:1065874-1068591 GCF_000299155.1 Elephantulus edwardii | reverse complement strand
CCCATTGCAATACGTCTTTTAATTTCCTGGCTGCTGGTGCCAAGAGTGTTGATTGTGTAGCCAAGCAGACTAAAGCTGTGAACAATCTCAATCTCTTCACCATCTGTCCTGACACTGTCAATTGGTCCAATGGTGAGAATCTTTGTCTTCTTGACATTGAGCCTCAATCCATATTGTAGGCTGCAGTCCCTGACTCTCTGCAGCAAGCACTTCAGGTCCTCCTCAGTTTTAGCAAGCCAACTTGTGTCATCAGCATATCGCAGATTGTTGATAGCTCTTCCACCAATCCTGATGCCTCATTTCTCCTCATAGAGCCCAGCATCCTGGATAATCTGTTCTGCATACAGGTTGAAAAGGTATGGAGACAGGACACATCCCTGGTGTACGCCCTTCCCAATTTTGAACCATGCAGTGTTTCCTTGCTCTCTTCTGATGACTGCCTCTTGGTCCAAGGTTTCGCATTAGCATGATCAAGTGTTCTGGGATTCCCATTTTTCTCAGGGTCAGTGATAGCTTGTTGTCAAAATCCTAGTCACTAGACTGCTACGTACATCATGATGGATTGAGAAAGAATTGAGACTATCAATGACTTCATCTTGCTTGGATCCACAATCAATATATATATCCAGAAACTCTATGAATTTTGGTAAATGATGACAGTTGTGGAGGGGCTTCAGGCCTTCTGTTCAAAGAGTCACTGTGAGTTGTTCTGAACTCAAAGGCAATCAACAACAATATATATGTATATATATATGTCTTGGAGTAGGTGCAGCTAGAGTGCTCTTTGTAGGAAAGAAAATTACAAAGCTTAGTCTCACGTACTTTGAGCATGTTAGTAGGAAAGGCTATTCATTAGAGAGGGACAACATGTTTGGAAAGGTGAAGGGATGGAGAAGGAGAGGAAGACCCTCAACCAGGTGGATTTACACAAAGTCAATAGCAATGGGCTTGGGGAGTCCAAAATTGTGAGGATAGCACAGAACAGGACAGGATTCAGATCTCTTGTTCATAGGGTCACTGTGAGTTTACTCAACTTGGCAGCATCTAACAGCAATAATAGTACTTGTACAAGGAAGATTTGGTGGCTTAGTCTACAGCAAGCTGCAAAGTTAACCCAAAAGGCCACATCTCTCTAAAAGTTTGAATCTACCAGCAGTTCCAGGGTAGAAAGATGAACAATCTTTTCCAGTTTAGAGTTTTGGAATTTCAATGGAGGGATAGCTACAAACTGGCTGACTCAATGCCATTGAGTTTTTGAGTTGTTGTATGTATTATACATCATAGTTGTTTAAATTTGCATTTCTCAAATAAGAAATGATGTTAATAATGCTTTATATATGCTTATTTTAAATTTCTATATATTTTTGTGATATTTTGGTCCACTTTTACTTGGATTGCTTGTTCTGATATTATTAAAATATAAATTATAGTGCATTCACACAATGGATTCCTACATAGCACTCAGTAGCAACAATTTTGAAAAACCACTGCATAATTTAAGAAAGTCTGGGAAGCGCTACGCTGAGATAACTAACTCTGTTTTGTCAGGACAAATACTGCATGAAGGCATTATTGTTAAAATAGAAGGATAACTAGTAAAACATGTACAGGGACACAAGGGGGAAAGGACTGGGAGAAAAGGGTTGAGGATGGGTTGTTGTTGTTATGTGCCATCGAGTCACACGTGACTCATAGCGACCCTGTGTACAACAGCTCTAAAGTCTGCTCCATCCTGTGCCAATCTCACTGTCTCCAACACAACAATCTGATTATCCCAGTCACTGAATCAATCCATCTCACAAAGGGTCTTCCTCCCCTTTGCTGTCCGTCCACTCTCACAAGCCCCCAAAGCTGTTGTGCAAACTAAGCAAAGTAGTATTACATGGTTTAAAATTAAGAAAGGTGTGTGTCAGAGCTGTGTCCTTTTCCCATACCTTGTTGCTGTTGTTGGGTACCATCAAGTCAAGTATGACTCATAGTGACCCTGTGAACGACAGATCTGAACCCTGCCCTATCCTGTGCCATCCTCCTTATCTCTGACACACATGAGCTGGAAACAACACAAGTTCCCATCAGCAAACGAATGACTAGAGAAACTTTGGTATATTTACACAGTGGAATACGATGGCTGTATTTAAAAACAAGAAACTCATGAAATATTGTATTAAATGGGTGACCCTGGAGGACATTATGCTGAGTGAAATGTCTCAGTCACAAAAAGACAAACATTGCATAGTGCCACTGTTGTAGAGTGGATCTGACATCAGAGTTGGAGGAAAACTAAGAGGGATAAATAATGTATACTCCATTGAAACAGACGAGAGAGAACTGTTTCAGGAGGAATATATGATTAGGTATTATTGTCATGATAAGAGTCCAGAATGAAAGCTGCATAGTGGAGTGGACTTGGTGGGGAGGGAGGATTGTATAACAAGGAAAGACTGTTTTTTCACTTTTCAAAGAGAAAAGCAAACTAGCGGGGAGGGTTGGGCAGGGAGGAGAGTGTGCAAAAATAAATGAGTGGAAATCCAAAGTCTCTGTAAACTTTCATTAAAATAAAAGAAAAGCAAAACAAAACAGAAACAGTCTTCTAAGCATCCTGAAAAACCTGCAATCAGGAGAGGATAAAATAGATGAATGGAACTTTGTAATAATCAAATCCCTATGCACATCCAAAACCTTCCCCAAATGGGTAAAAATGGAAGCCACAGATTGGG
>NW_006399919.1:1064403-1065774 GCF_000299155.1 Elephantulus edwardii | reverse complement strand
TTTGAGTTATCCTTCCACTTCTTTTTAAATATCTCTACCTGCTGTTCTGGAAACTCTACCTCCTCTGGTAACTCTATGAACTTAGAGAAATGATGAAAGTTAAAGAATAGGGTTCAGGTCTTTTGTTCACAGAGCCGTTACGAATCGTGCTTGACTCAATGGTAATCAACACCACCACTACCAGCGTTTAACGTTCCTGCTTAAATTTGGTAGATTTTTAACTATATAGAGGGCTCAAATTTAAAATAAAATGGAACCAAAAAAAGACATCCTAGTTGTGGTCTTTTTGTTTCTAGCACTCAAACTGTCTTAGTACTGAACTTCTTTTCTATTATCATAGGTGTATGGGGCAAGCAATATTTTCTTAACAATCTAAGGAAAAGATCTTTGTGTTTCATTTGTACTTTTCCATGAGTTTGACTTGGTTGGTGGCCCCTGTGTTTTATTAAGATTAATAGCTATCCTTGAGCTGTGTTTTGAGTATTTCTTCTTCAAAATGATTCTTGATATTTTTTTAAATCTTAAAAAAGTATGGGATAAATCATAGTTGTGATTGTAAGAATAGTACAGGATCAGCCAATTTTTCATTCTGCTGTTAATAGTGTCACTATGAGTCAGCACCAACTTGACAGAACCTAACAACAGACTAGTATGATGTTATTAACTTAATGGAACTAAATTACCTTAAAAGTGGTTTCATGTCTCACTTCACCTGTCAGTAGCAAAAAAGTAGAACTCAAGTACATTTTTCGCAGCATGGGAAATGTGTATTGGAACTTATTTAGGTATACAGAACTGGTTTTGACCTTATGGCACCCAAGGAATTTAAAGAAAGATGTTAGTGCTATCCTAGATGGCATATTTAGTGCTGTCAATGTGAGGAATTGATTTAGTTATAATCAGCAATAACTGGAACTGTAAGAGTACACTTGTATTTAGTTTGTCTTAATAAGTTATTAAGCCATACTACAGCTATCTTTCACTAGTCACTTACTAGTGTACTCATCCCATTGCCATCATTCCACAAGCAGATCTTCCAACTCTGGAAACTATTCCTTGGTTATACACCTAAGTGTTTAAAACTTTACTACCAGTTTAACTGTCATCAGTGAAACAGTAGCAGTGGTGCATAATAATATGAGTCTAAGCAGCCGAGTAGATGGTTACGGATACACTTTTTTTACCTCATTTTGTTGTTTCCTAAGTCTGCCAGTTGAATAAATGGATATTAGCATTTAAGAAAAACTGGAAAAATAGAAAAATTGGCATCAGTATCTAAAAGTTATGAGCATTTATTCTTTACTATTACTTCAGAACAGAGCAGGGCAACACTGCATGGGTCAAAATTGGGAAGGGTGTACGCCACGATGC
>NW_006399919.1:1056197-1063668 GCF_000299155.1 Elephantulus edwardii | reverse complement strand
AGGGTAGAGGGACAGCGCAGGAGGGGAAGACCCTATATGAGGGGGATTGATTCAGTGACCGGGGTAATCGGGATGCGTGTGTCAGAGGCAATGCGATTGGGACAGGCTAGAACAAGGTTTAGGGCTGTTGTACATAGGGTCGCTATGAGTTGCAAACGACTTGACGACACATAACAACAACAACAATTACTTCTACTATTACTTTAGTAACACAGTTGTAAAAATACTTGACTGTTAACTGAGATTCAGTAGTTCAAATCCACATCACGGGAAAGATGAGACAGTCTACATCTATAATGATTTACAGTCATAAAAACACTATGGGGACAGTTCATTTATGTCCTGTACAGTAATTTGAGTGATAATTGATAAAACTGCAGTGAATGACCTTTTTGATTACTCTTACTTCTACCTTCTTTGTGTTCCCTCTTGAGTATAAAGTCTTTCACGGTTCTTGTAGAAAGAAGTCAGTTCTGTCTCTATTTCCCTTTTTTCTTGTTGTTGTCAGGTGCTCTCAAGTCAAGTATGACTCATAGGAACCCTATGAACAAAACATCTGAGCCCGGTCCTATTCTGCACTATCCTCACACTTCCTGACACATTGGAGTCCACTGTGGCAGTCACTGTATCGATCAACCTAGTCAAAAGTCTTCCTCTTCTTTGCTAATCCTCTACCATTTCGAGCATCATGTTCCTTTCCAAGGAGTACCCCCTGCTAGCCACATTCCCAAGGAGCACACTGTCTGTATCCTCCTCAAGACATTATTTGTTTGTTCTCTTTAAAGTCCATGGGATGTTCAGATCTCTTCTCTAACATCTGCCCAGGTCTCAGATGCATAGGAAGTGATTGGAAAAACTATGGCCTCCATCAGATGCACCTTAGTCCTCAAACTGACGTCTTAACTCCTCAATAACATGGAAAGTTTCCTAGCTGCTGGTATTAAGGGTGATAATGTGGATCCAAGTAAAATGATTTTGTTGACAATTTCCATCTTTTCTCCATCTATTATGATGTCCAGTGGTAAGAATCTTTATTTCCTTGACATTGAGATGCAATCCATATTGAAGGTTGTATACTTTGATTTTCTGTAACAAGTGTTTCAAGTCCTCCCCACTTTCAGCAAGTAAGGTTGTATCAGCTGTATAAATCAGGTTACTGATAAGTCTCCCTCCAATCCTGATGCAACATTCCTCTTCACGGAGTCTAGATTCTCAAATAATTTGCTTAGCATACAGACTGAATAGATATGGAAATAGACTACAATTGTCATGCATTCCCTTCCTAATTTTAAACCATAGATTGTTCCCTGCCTTGTTCACACAATAGCCTCCTAGTCTTGTACAGGTTTCATATGTGCACAATTAAGTGCTCTGGGATTCTCATTCATTCTATTTTAGTCATAACTTTTGATACACACAGTCAAATTCCTTTACATAGTCAATAAAGCCTAAACAAACATTCTTCTGGTATTCTTTCCTTTAGCCAGACTCATCTGACATCAGCAATCATATCCCTGATGCCATGACCTCTTCTAAATCCTGCTTGAACTTCTGGAAATTCCCTGTCTATGTATTTCTTAGCTATTTTTTAATAATCTTCAGTAGAATCTTGCTTGTATGTGAAATCAATGATATTTTTTTTATAGTTTCCATAGTCTGTTAGACCATCTTTCTTAGGAATGGGAAAATCCAATCTGTTGGCCATACAGTTGTTCTCCAAATTTCCTGGCATAGACTGTTGAGCACATCCAACAGGCTGCATCTATTAACTGAAATAAGTCAATTGGTATTCCATCAATTCCTGGGGTCTTAGGTTTTGCCAGTGCTTTAAATGAAGCTTCAAAGTCCTTCTTTGTTACCTTTTTGGGCTCCTTTTCATACAGTACTTCCTAAAAGTTTTAGGTGTCCATTCTTTGTACAGTGATTCTGTGTATTCCTTCCATCTTCTCTTGATGCTTTCTGAGTCATTCACTATATTATCCATAGAATCTTTCAATACTGCAACTCAAGGCTTAAATTTGTTTTTCAGTTCTCTCTGCTTGAGAAATGCACAGCTAGATCTTTCTTTTTTTATTCTCTAATTCCAACTCTGCACATTCCATTATAATACTTTGCTTCATCTTCTTCAGCTGCCCTTCTGTTCAGCTCTTATACTTTGGCATGTTTTCTTTATGTTTTGACTGAGAAGCAATATTTAGATTCTCTCTGACATCAGTTTAGACTTTTTCTTTCTCCTGTCTTTGTAATGTCTTTTTGCTCTCTTCATGGAAGATATTTTTTATATCATCCTATAACTCATGTGGTCTTCTAACATTAGAGTTCAATCCTTCAAAGTTATGAAGATTATCTTGAAATTGGGATGAGATACATTCAAGATCATATCTTGGTTCTTGTGGATTTATTTTAGTTTTATTCCACTTTAATTTGAACTTGCACATAAGCAATTGATGATCTGACCCACAGTCCTCTGTGGTCCATTAGACCCCTGGCCTAGTTTGTATTGCCATTATTGAGCTTCTTCAACTATTTCTTTCACAGATGTAGTCAATCTGATTCCTATGTAGCCCATCAGGTGAGGTCCATGTATAAAGTTGTTGATTGTGTCTTTTAAAAAAGGTATTTATCATGAATAAATAATTGAAAATATAAAATTTAATCGTTCTAAACTGCTATACCTTCTTTTTTTTACATCCTTATCAACAGTGTATTAATCTCTGATCATTTATAAGTAAAATAAAGATATCACATCTTCATTTATTATTTCATTAAGAGTAAGATAACATAAGTTATACTATTTAAATTTTTGTGATAAATATATGTAACTAAACATGTGACATTTCAAAAATCTTCTCAAGAACAGTTCAATGACATTTACTATATTCATCATGCTGTTCAACCAGCAACTTTATATGCTTATAATATCCTATAACTGTTTTTTTTAATAATTTTAATGAACATTTACAGAGAATTTGGATTTCCATTCATTCATTGCTGCACTTCTCTACCTGTCCAGCCCTCTCCCCCCGCCCCCCAGTTCGCTCCTCTCTTTCACAAGTAAACGAAAGACTCCCTCCCTGGTACACAATCCCCCCGCACCTCTCCCACTGCCCCAAGTACATCTCATTATACAACCTTAATTGTGGACTCTTGTGATAACCATAATACCCTATCATGCTATACCTTCTTAATTGTTTCCAACTTTTGCATTCCAGTTACCAATTATCATTAATGCATGTTGATTACTTGTTTGGTCAATTTCAGACTGCAAGATTTGGTAACAAATTTCAGTTTCTTCCTCTATGACTCTAGTTGTAGGAGCACATGTTTGAATAATAGTTGTATTAACTGGTTTTTCTTGTATGCATATGGATAATACTCTATCACTCACAACATTGATTTCAGGATAGAACTTGAAATTGACTTTTTTACTATAAATCTAACACCATTCTTCTGTATGTTGCTTTTTTTAATTCCCAGCATACTATACCATATTATTATCTAATTTAAAGTGACCAAAGCTGTCCCATCTCATGCCATTAATGCCTATGTTGTCTATGTTTGTGCCTTCCATTTCATTTTTCACAGTTTCTTGTTTTCCAACATTCAAGCTATATACATTCCATTTTCTAATTATTAAAAGATTTTTACCACTATTTTTCCTCCTTTTTAATGACTTCCAATATGGGCTGTGCCACTACTACTATAACTATTTGCATTCCTCTACTGTTGATAGGATTTTCAGAGGCCTACTATTTAAGAAGTGCCTGATCAATCCTGCTTCTTAGTCTGTCTTAATCTGAGAGCTTTACTAAAACCTATCTGCTATTGGTAACCTTTGTGACATTTGACACACCAGTGGCATAGTTTTCAGTATCACAGCAACCTACACATTATTTTAGTACAGAAAACTGGCAGAGAAAAGCTCTATCAATTAGAACAATCTTCTTCCCAAACACAACACATTGGTTGTATTAACAGTCAGATATAAGCTATATGGTCATTTTTATTTAACAATCAGCTATGGTCTGGAAGCCTCTTGTTTGAACCAATTAAAACCTGATGGGAAGGCCTTTGTGATTAAAAGTTGGTTGAGGCCTGCCTGAAAGTCCTTCGTTTGAAGCAGTTGGACTCTAGAAAGTGTTTGTTTGTTGTTTTTTTTTCTCTCAGAATTTTATTAGGTGGCATTTGGGCAAGAGAGAAAACCCCTGAAACAGTCACCCACCTGGTTCAGGACAATTGGAAGAGGAGCCTCGTGGAAACATGCTCTCATGAGGTGAAAGCAGACCTTTGATTTTCTTTGCTTTTACAGGAGTTGACTTAAGCATCTGTGTCTAAGTTCAGATCATTTTCAGATGGTCAGCCAGAGGAAGGCAAGTCTCAGGTCAGACCAGACAGACAGGTGCCCAGTTTTACATGGGGCTAGAGGTTATTACTATTTCCAGATCGAGACTTGGCAGGTAGGAGAACATGACAAATGACAAAAGAGGCAATTAACAATCACTTGTATGTTGGAAAACTGTTTAAACCATCTAGGGCAGGCCTTTATGATTAAAAGTTGGTTGAGGCCTGCCTGAGAGCCTCTTGTTTGAAGCAGTATTCTAGAATGTAGATTCTTTTGATTTAATTAATAATCAGGTATAAGCTGTTTTCTCCTTTTGATTTAATTAACAAAATTGTGGCTAACCTTGAGGAAAATGGAAATCCCAGAACACTTGATTGTGCTTTCATGAAACCTATACTTGGACCAGGAAGCAGTCCTCAGAATAGAGCAGTAAGACCCTGAAGAGTTCAAAATCAGAAAAGAAGTGTGTCAGGATGCATCCTGTCTTCATACATTTCAATCTATATGCAGAACAGATTATTTGGGAAGCAGAGCTTTATGAAAAGGAGTGTGTATCAGGATTCAAGATAGACTGACTCATCAACAACCTACGTTATGCAGATGACACAACCTTGCTTCCTGAAACTGAATAAGACTTGAAATGCTTGCTGCAGAAGATCAAGAACTGTAGTCTTCAATATGGATTGAAGCTCAACAACAAGAACACAAAGCTTCTCACCACTACACCAATGAGCAACACCATGATAGATGGAGAAGACATTGAGGTTGTTAACAGTCATAGCTTGCCCAGCTCCACGATCAACACTCTTAACACCAGCCATTAGAAAATAAAAAAGAGATTGTACTGGAAAAATCTGCTGTCAGAGACCTCTCCAGAGTGCTGAAAAACAACGTCAGTCTAGAGATTAAAGTGTGCCTAATCCAGACCATGGTCTTTGCAATGTATCAGAGATCTGGACTAGGACTAAGAATGTAGAAGAATTGATGCCTTTGAATTGTGGTGCTGGAGAAGAGTCTTGAACATACCATGGACTGCCAAGAAAACAAGTCTGTCTTGGAGAGGGTAAAACCAAGTCTCTCCTTCGAGGCTTGAATTCTGAAGCTCCTTCTCACATATTTTGGACATGTGGCCAGGAGAGACTGTTCCTTGGAGAAGGACATCATGTTCAGAAGGGTGGAGGGACAGCTCAGGATAGGAAGACCCTAGATGAGATGGATTGATGCAGTGACAGAGTCAGTGGGGGTTGGTGTGTTAGAATTAGTGGGATTGGCTCAGGACAGGTCAGGGTCCCGAGCTGCTGTACATAGGGTGACAGGTGACTTACTTGATGGTAGATAACAACAAAGGTATAATTTTTTTGGTCACTTTGATTTCATTAACAATCAATTGTGGACCGGAAATCTCTTATTTAAACCAAGAAGGACACAGTGGGGAGGCCTTTATAATAAAATATTTGTTGGGGCCTGCCTGAGACCATCTTGCTTGAAGCAGTGAGATTCTGGAAAGTCAGTTGTTTTTATTTAATTAACAATCAGTTGTCAGCTGGAAGACACTTGTTTAAGCCATTGAAACCTTGTGGATGAGCCTTTGTGAGTAAAAGTTGGTTGAGCCCAAGGTTCTAAATTTGACAGTCATGTCCATACTGCTTTATGATTATATGTCTTTGGGGAAGGTTCAATTTCTAAAGTCCTTGTTTTTGAAACTTTCTGTAGTTAAGTAGAATCTACCTTTACTCTTGAATTTTTATCATCTCACATTACATATACAGTTTCTGACGGCATGATAACAGTTATTCTAGTACCAGAGAGATCTTTAGAATGCATTCATTATTATATGAATGATGAATTCACCATTGAGGCTGTCGTTGTGTTCATTTGACATTAATATGGCTCAGCTCACATTCCAGATTAAGGGTCTGGCAGTTCATACATTGCTCTAAACATTTTTTAATAATCCTCAGTAATATTTTATTGATGTTGATGATATATCTTGATAATTTTTACCCCACTCACCCAGTCCACTCTATTATGCAGGCTTCGTTTTGGTCTTCCTCTTTTTTGACTGATCATCTATTTTACAAAGCACGATATACTTTCTCCATCGTTTTTTTCTTTCTTGTGGCAGAGCATTATCACAAATTCTGTTTTCACAACAGCAAATGAAGTTGAATAAGAGATAGAGATTGTCTCAAATAACAACTCCACTTATTGCTGTCAAGTACCCTGGTTGCACTTCCTCTAAGATAGATTAAATTAAATACAAAAATAATCATAGTATCACCTAAAGGTGACAATTATCGTAGATAATAAAGTCTAGTAGGAATCACATGGAAGCATAATACCTATCTGTCTGCCTTAGAGCAGCTGGTGGATTTGAACCACCTGCTTTGGGGTTGGAAGCACAACTCCTTACCTACTAGGTCACCAGAGCTTCGTGGAGATGGTCTAAATCGGTGAAATATTGTCAGAGTGGGAATGACTATTCCTTCATACCAGAAGAAAGTATACATTTTCATACTGTTTGGAGAGGAACTAAAAATTATAAAATTCATTATTGGCTGAAAGATCATCAAGGGAGTTGAAGGCAGATATCTAGAAATGAGAATTCTGTAGTGATAGGTTCATAACACAAAGGAAGTATCGAAAGACAAGATAATTTTCTAGTAACCTCTTACTAAAAGTGTTCTCTCAATCACACTTCTTTCTGGGGATCTACTTTAAAGACCTATCCACAATGCTGCACAACAATATGCCTTTGTATCATGAGCTATGCAATTTTGCATCAGTTTGGCTAATGGAAAATACCTTGAAGGAATAGATTACAATATTCTGTTTCTGTCAGACCTCTGATAAAAGGAATATGATCCTTCAAGTACTGTATAAAACCACTATCAACTAGTAAAACATGTATGAGGATCCAAGGGGGGCTGGGGTGGGGGAAGCAGAGGGGTAAGGTAGGGACTGGTAATCATAGTGTTGCACAATTTGATGGGTGGAGAGAGGGCTCCATAAAGGACATTGGAAATATCCAGTGTACAATGCAATGCGTATGAACTTTGTAAGTAAACCAGTATAAAATAAAAAATTTTTATTTTTATTTTTAAAAAATAAAAGGAACATAGTCCTTGG
>NW_006399919.1:1055144-1055966 GCF_000299155.1 Elephantulus edwardii | reverse complement strand
TCTATCTATGGGAAACAGATGAGAAATCATCTCCCATGCAATTTACTCCTCTAAAAACCCTGCTGCAGGGTCAGTTATTGACTGGTTATAACTTAAGAGTACCCAACAACAATCCATAGAGAGTTGCATTGTAACACCCTAAGATCAGCACCTTTCTCGGCAGTTCGAATGCACTAGCTGCTCCAAAGAAGAAAGATGGTAATCTCCTCTGCTGTGATTTACAGCCTCCAGAAACCTGTTGGTTTGTCCTCAACTATGAATGCTTCAGTTTCAAAATGAGTGAGTGAATGATTTTAGATTCTCATACATCCTGATAGCATGTCCAAAATATGTGAGACAAATGCCACCATCATCCCTTCTAAGGAGCATTCAATCTATATTCCCAAGACAGATACCCTCATTCTACTGCCACACCATGGTATTTTCAGTATTCTTTCCCAAAGTGTAACTGTATTCTTTCTTATTCATTTTCCAGCTTTCCCATATATATTAAGCAATTGAAAATATTGTAGTTTGGATCTTCCAGGCAACATATGTCCTTTTAAGCAATTTAAAGAAATATTTTGTTCCAAAGTATCTTTCTTGTAGTTTCTAGAATTGTAAATTAAGTTATAATTAATTTGTGACATTTTATTTAATCTGTAAACCTAACTCTCCCTACAGATGAAAACAGGTAAAATGCATCCTAACTAACTTCTTTCTCAAAGTCTATCTATTTATGTATAGATGTTACTTACTTATAAAACCAAGGTTATAGGTGTTAAAACAATAAATCTTCTTTTAAATGATATTTAAAAAGGTGGTGTGATAAGACAAAACAAA
>NW_006399919.1:1045737-1053479 GCF_000299155.1 Elephantulus edwardii | reverse complement strand
AGCATAATATTATCAAGACCCAAAGGTAATGATGGAGGAGATTCAAGCTGTACTGAAGACTAGCAAATAAAATAAGGCCTCAGGCATTGATGACATACCAATTAACATACTTTGACCAAGAGATGCAGGATTGGGCGTGCTCATCAGTCCATGACAGGAAGTTTGTAGGACAGTTGTCTGGTTTATTGACTGGAAATGAACCACATGTTTTCCCATTCCTGGGAAAGATGCTCAAACCAAATGTGGGAATAGTAGAAGAATATCATTATTAAATTCCAAGCAAAGTAATGTTGAAGATCATTTAAAAAATAGCTAGAACAGGACATAGATAGGAAAATTTCAGGATTTCAAACATGATTTAGGAGAGTTCTTGGGTAAAGGGATATCATTGAAGATGTAAAGTATACCCTGGATAGAAGTGAAGAATACTACAATAATGTCGATTTGTACTTTATTGACGATGCAAAGACATTTGACTGTGTAGTCATAGCAAATTATGCCTAACATTTAGTTCTGGAATCCCAGAACACTTAATTGTGCTCATGTGAAACCTATACATTGACCAACAAGCAAACAGAGAAAAGTAATACCAAATGGTTTAAAATTATGAAAGGTGTGTATCTAGGTTGTAGTCTCTCTCAATACCTAATCAATATGTATGCTGAGGAAATTATTCAAGAAGCTGGATATTATGAAGAATAATGTGACATCAGCCTCAGAGGAAGACTAAGTAACCTTGGTTATGGAAATTACAATCTTGATTGCTGAAAGTGAGGAAGACTTGAAGTGCCTACTGCAGAAGATTAAGGATGGAGTGCATCTCACTTAAATATGGATTGTATCTATATTAAATACGGATTGCATCTCAATGTCAAGAAAATAAAAATTCTCGCCACTGGACTTACAGGCAATATCATGACAGAATCATTAATGATTGAAACTGTCAACAACTTCATATTGATGGGATCCACAAACAATACACTTGGTAACAGAAGCTAAAAGATCAGAAAACGTTTTGCACTGGGAAACTCTAGTATGAACCTCTCCAAATCATGAAGAGCAATGATGTTAGTTTGAGGACTAAGGTGTGCTTAATTATTTTCAATCACTTGCTATGCATTTGAGAACTGGACAACAAATAAAGATTATGATTACAAAAATAATAACTGAAGCCTTTGAACTGTGGTGTTGAAGAGTACTGAATGACCTATCTTATAAATGGACTGTCAAATGAACAGACATTTATGTTTTGGAGAAGGTGCAGCCAGCGTGCTCCCTAGAGGCAAAGATGATAAAATTTTGCCTCACATACTTTGGGCATGTTGCTATCAAAGGCTAGTCCTTAGACAAGGGCATCATGTTTGGAAAGGGAGAGGAATGGTGAAATAGAGTAAGACCTTCAACAAGATGGATTAAAACAGTGACTGCAGCAGTGGGCTCAAGTATATTAGATATTGTAAGAATAGTAAAAGATAAAAAAAGGGTTAAAAAAAAGTGTTCAGAAGTGTTTTTAGTAGAGTCGTTTTGAGTCATACTTGACTCGACAGCACCTAACAACAACAAAAACTTTAAAATATAGATGAAAGAACATAATACACGAATTTATCTTTGACTTTCAAAAAGTTCTTTGATGTTATTTCATCTTAGTGTGTGTTTTCTTTTTCTCTAATCTGGTTCAATACCTTAGCCTTTTAAAAAAGTGTGCCTGTTTTCCTTGTTAGAGCAAACTTTCCCACTTACTCATTCATACCAGCCTGTGAACCTTTTGTTCCTGCCATATGGGTCGGATGACACTGGAATGTTAATTTATGAAACAGATGCTTTTCAAAGTCATATGCTGATGTATATACACAGAGAGACAGAGAGAGAGCATACACATATAAAGTACTCACACCATCAACACTATGGGTGTGTTTCTAAAATCATGTTTCCCTCCATTTGATTTACTTGCAGATATTACGAGCATCTAGTTACAGCTATAAAACAATCTGTCAGCTATTCCAAACTGCTAAATTTACAAAATATAGAGATTAAATTAAGTCCCTTAAATATGTTGAAATTAAAATTTATCAAAACCCTAAATTCACATATTGGTAGCCAGTCTAATACCAACACATCTTCTAATACAGATGTATATAATATATTGCATATTAACATAAATTCTTTTGTGTATCTGATAGTAAAAATGTTGTTGTTGTTATGTGCTATCAAGTCACCTGCAACTCATAGCGACCCTATATTCAACAGCCCTAAACCTTGCTCTATCCTGTGCCAATCTCACTGTCTCTGACACACCTACTTCCTTACTCTAGTCACTGAATCAATCCACCTCACATAGGGTCTTTCCCTCCTGTGCTGTCCCTCCACCCTCCCAACCATGACGTCCCTCTCCAAAGACTGGTCTCTCCTTGCAACATGTCCAAAATATGTGAGACAAAACTTCAGAAACATTGCCTGGTTTAACTCTCTCCAGGAGAAACTTGTTTACTTACTTAAAAGTTTATGGTATATTCAATACTCTTCGCCAGCACCACAACTCAAAGGTATTAATTCTCATTCTGTCCTCTCTAGTCATTATTCAGCTCTGATGCATAGCAGGTGATTGCAAATACCATAACCTGTATCAAGCACACCTTAGTCTCCAGAGTGACATCATTGCTTTTCAGTACTTTGGAGAGGTATCTAACAGCAGAATCTTTCCCATTGTAATATATCTTTTGATTTCTTGGCTGCTGGTGCCAAGAGTGTTGATTGTGGAGCCAAGCAAACTAAAGCTGTTAACAATCTCGATATCTTCACCATCCATGCTGATGCTGCCAAATGTGCCAGTGGTGAGAGTCTTTGTTTTCTTGATATTGAGCGTCAATCAATTTTGAAAGCTGCAGTCTCTGACCTTCTGCAGTAAGCACTTAAGTTCCTTCTCTGTTTTAGTAAGCAGAATTGTGTGATTTGCATAATGCAGATTGTTGATTAATCTTCCTCCACTCCTGATGCCACATTCCTCCTCAAAGAGCCCAGCCTCCCAGATAATCTGTTCTACATATAGGTTAAAAAGGTCTGAAGATAGGACACATCCTTGGAGTACACCCTTCCCAGTTCTGAACCATGCAGTGTTCTGACAACTGTCTCCTGGTCCAAGTATAGGTTTCTCATTAGCACAATCAAGTGTTCTGAGATTCCCATTCTTCTCAGAGTCAGCCACAGTTTGTTGCGAATCACACAGTCAAACGTCTTTGCATAGTCAATGAAACACAGACATACATTTCTCTGGTATCCCCTGCTTTCAGCTAAGATCCATCTAACATTAGCTACAATATCCCCAGTACCATGACTCCTAACCCCAGCCTGGATATCTGGCAGTTCTCTGTTGATGTGCTGTTCCAGTCGTTTTTGGGTAATCTTCAGTAGAATCTTGCTTGCGTGTGATATTGATGATATTGTTTGATAATTTCCACA
Source organism: Elephantulus edwardii (assembly GCF_000299155.1). NCBI lineage: Eukaryota > Metazoa > Chordata > Mammalia > Macroscelidea > Macroscelididae > Elephantulus > Elephantulus edwardii. The sequence continues at coordinate 1,050,023 of NW_006399919.1, read as the reverse complement.
CTCTGTCGGATCACTCTTCTTTGGAATGGGAACAAATACAGTCAGTTGGCCAAGTTGTTATCCTCGAGATTTCTTGGCACAACTTGGTGAGCACATCCAGGCCAGTATCTGTTAGCTGAAAATCAGTTGGTATACCATCAATTTCTGGGGCTTCATTTTTTGCCGTTTCTTTCAAAGCAGCTTGAACTTCCTTCATCATCACCAGCTCTTGCTCATATGTTGTTTCATGAAATTCTGTGTCTGCCAATTCCTTTTGGTACAATGACAATGGCACTTTGAGTGAGACAATCATATGATCTATTATGCTGGAGATGAAAAGGTAAGAAAAAAGGGGATTGGTTCATGGTTAAAAAAACTCACTTCTAGATGTGTCTTGAAACACAATATTGCTAGTGATAGGATGATATCCATATGTATGCAAGGAAGTCCAGTGAATACCACCATCATTTAGATATATGCACCAACAATCAGAGCCAAAGAAGCGGAAATAGAAGATTTCTACCAACTTTTGCAGTCAGAGATCTATTGAACATGCAATCAAGATGCGTTAATAATAATGGGTGATCAGAATGCAAAAGTTGGGAACAGAGAAGGATTAGTAGTCGAAAAACATGGACTTGGTGATAGAATTGAAGCTGGAGATAGAATGATTGAATTTTGTACTATCAACAATTTATTCATTTCAAATACATTTTATAAGAAACATAAACACAGGTTATACACATAGATTTCACTTGATGGCATGCATAGGAATCATATTGATTAATCTGTGGGAAGAACCGCTGGAGAAGCTCAATATCTGCTGTGAAAACTAGACCAGGTGTTGATTGTGGAACAGACCAACAACAACTCATATACAAGATCAAGTTGAAGCTAAGGAAAATTAAATCAAATTCATGGGAAGCAAAACATGACCTTGCGTCTATTCCACCTCAATTTCAAAACCATATCAGAAACCTGTGTGAGGCCTTGAAAACCAATGAGCTAAGAACAGATGAGTTGTGGGAGAATAATAAGAATGTCATCCAGGAAGAGTGCAAAAGGACATTACAATGACATATGAGTAAGAAAAGACCAAAATGGATGTCAGAAGAGACTCTGAATATTTCACTAGAGCACTGAGAAGCCAAAGCAGAGGGAAGAAATCAAGCTATTCAAGATTTCAAAAGGCAGCGTGGGAAGAAAAAACAAAGTATTATAAGAAATGTGCAAGCAGCTGGAGTCAGAAAATCAAAAGAGCTGAACTCGCTCAGCATTTCTTAAGCTGAAGGAACTAAAGAAAAAATTCAAACCTCAAGTTGCAATACTTAAGGATGCTTTGGACAGAATATTAAATGATCCAGGAAGTATTAAAAGAAGATAGAGTATGCAGTATAAATATAAGGTATACAAAATATATATTGGCATCGCAGTACAAAGCATTTTTCTTTATTCATTCATTTCCCCATATATGATTATAAACATATCTATGAATAAGTGATTTTATAATTTAGAGTGCATGCACATAGACATGACAAAAAAGATATGAGAGTATAAATTATATTACAAACACAATTCCCAAATTCTCTTGATTGTGCATTATATAGTAACTGAGAGGCACAGGAGAATTTTGAGATGGACTGATTTGGGTATGTTTACTTTTTTTTAATTGATAGCATCTTTTGTAGTGCTTATTTAAGCATCCTTAAAAGATGATGAGGGGATATGATCATTCGGTTTTACATTGAATTTATTTTTATTTTATTCTATTTCTTGACAAAGTTTGAATACATTGTATTTCACAAAAGACATTTTTTCATTTCCTTCACCTCACCCAAACATCGGATCGTGCAACTCTATGATTAACACCCTCCCCCCATCCTCACCCCTCTATTTCCACCCCCACCCCCACCTTGTATCCTTATATTCATTCTGCAGTAATGGTTTAATACAGTATTTGTCCTTGTGGGACTGAGTTAGTTCACTCAGCATAATGTTCTTCAGTCCCTCCCAAGTTAGGTAATAATTTGCAAAATAATTGCTCCTGCATGCTGTGTAGTATTCCACTGTATGAATGCACCACAACTTCTCAATCGATTCGTTTGTGGTTGGACATCTGGGCTGTTTCCATGTTCTTTCAATGGTGAATAACGCTACTATGAACATTGGTGTACAAGTCTCCATTTGAACCTCAGTACTCATTTTCTTGGAATTTTAAAGGAATCTTTACCTTTTTAAAAAGAAATATGCTTGTTAGAGCAAACTTTCCCACTTACTCTTTCATATTCATTAAAAATTCATATGAAATATCTATTTTCAGTTTTTTGAGAAATGCCAAACTGCTTCCAGAATGGTTATACCATTGCACAATCCCACCAACACGGTTTTACATTGAATTTTGTAAGCTGTTTTTATGTGTGAAACTTAATACTGGCAATATGCTGATATATGTCACTTTCTACAAAAGATATTCAATATGGATTACATCTCAGCATCAAGAAAACAAATATCCTCATCAGCTGGACAGTAGGCAGTGTCATGATAGATAGATAGATGATGATAATAGATAGATAGATAGATAGATAGATAGATAGATAGATAGATAATTGATAATGTAAATTATTTCACCTTGATTGGATCCAAAATCCACATTTTTGGCACCAACTGTCAGGAAATGAAAAGACGAATTGCACTGGGAGATGAGCTGTCAAGAGGTTCTCCAGAGTGTTGAAGAGCAATTGTGTCAGTATAGAGTATAGTGTGCCTGGTCCAGGCTATATTATTCTCAAGTACTTTCTCTTCATTTGAGAGATGAATAATGAATAAGGATGACAGAAAAAGAATTGATGCCTTTGAGTTGTTGTGTTGGAGAAGAATACTGAACACACCATAAACTTATTAGAGAACAAATTGGCCTGTCCTGAAGAAGGTGAGACCTGTTTGCTCCTTTGAAGCAAAGATTTTGAAGTTTCATCTCACATATTTTGGGCATATTGCCAGGAGGTACCAGTCCTTGGAGAAGGTCATCAAGCTTGGAAGGGTAGAGGGTCAGCACAGGAAAGAAAGATTCTAGATGAGATTATTGACCCAAGGACTATGACAATGAGATCAGGTGTGTCAGAGACAGTGACATTAGCTTATAACGGGGCATGGTTCAGAGACATTGTTCAGAGGGTGATTGTGAGTCATATTCAGCTTGATGGCTCATATCAACAGCAGCAACAACAAAAGATATTATGGAAATTAAAGAAATAAGTACTTAATCCTATCTCCAAGGATCTGACATATTGGTTAAGCAGGGCTTGGAGTACTGGTTCCATTCAGCAATTTTTTAAAAATATATTCATTCATTCTCCGTTTTTTAAAATTTTCTACTAGATTATTTACAAAATTCAAACACACTGTTTTTAAGAACAAATTCTTTCCATTTCCCTCAGATTTTACAACTCCATGATTAATCCCCCCTCCCCATGCACATCCTCATCCCTCTGCTTCCAGCCTCTCCCCCTCTCTTGGATCCTATACATTCTACAATAATGGTTTTATACAATATTTATCCTTGTGGGGCTGAGTTGGTTCACTCACCATAATGCTCTCCAGTCCCTTCCAAGTTAGGTAATAATTTACAAAATTATTGCTCCTGCATGCTGCATAGTATTCCACTGTGCAAATGTACCATAATTCTCTATTTTATGACAGTGATGTATCTGAAAACTCAGAATACAATTGGAAGTACAAAGGAATTAACTTATTTCTTGAAACATTGATTCTAAAAGAAAAAGGAAACTATATATATGAAAAAATTCATAACCCACCAGTAAAACAATTTTAGAACTAAGATTATATGAAAATATATAGTAAGAAGATTTATCTAGGTTAGGAATGAATATGATAAAATGTTTATACTTTACAAATCAAAATATAGTTGTAGGAGTGAATATAAATCCATACCAAGGCTAGAAACTAGAATTTGAAGTAATAACAGTTTCAAATCTCCTTGTGTCAGATCCACAGAACAAGGCTAAGGTAAAAACTGTAATCCAAGAATGTAGAGTCAAGAAGAATAAAATCAAGCTATGAATAAAAGAGTATGACAGAGTGATAGAAATAATTCAGAGATATTTGATTTCTTGTTGGATACTGGATTTATGATGGAAAATTTGGCTCTGAGTAAAAAAGCAAGAATAGATCAATTTCTTTGCCCCATCTCTACTAATGATGAAACCAAGCTTATAGAAGTTAAGAAATTTGACAATGTCAAAATACATTAAATGTTAATAGATAGATTATATATATTTATACACACC
>NW_006399919.1:1042223-1045637 GCF_000299155.1 Elephantulus edwardii | reverse complement strand
AAAAACCCAAACAAGTCTAGGTTCAAAATTATTCTATTATGTTAATTTTCAAGCAACACTGTAATAATCCAGGTTTATATGGTGTTAGCTAATAATGGGGGGAGAAACCTTCTGTTAGATATAGATGAACCTAGATTTAGGAACTGATGTTCTATTATTTCAGAAAGAAATTACTTAATCTGGAATCAAGACAAAATTAACTAATACTGATTAAAGGAAAAGGTAGTTTATTTCCTAACTACAGAGTCTGTAGGAAGGCATATTTAGAACTGATGCAAAAGGATCATTCTCTTCCCTTCTTGGTTGTAATCTGTCAGCAACAACCTCTGTAGATACCATGTCCCCATAGAATGCATCCAGTGAAAGAAAAGAGATGAGCAGAAAACGAACTTTTTCTCTCTTTCTTGCCCCCACCCCAACACAACTGCAACTTATTGTCCTTGCATTTCACTTATTTCTATTATCTATCTCATTCTCTTCTCTCATACTAGCAGTTTGTAACCCCTCTTTGAGGGGAGAAGAATAAATGGTTTTGTGACTTTTCAGCCTCTGTTGGGAGAAGAAAATTGAAAATATGTTTCAGTAATAGAGAAACAACATCTGCACATTTTAATCTCTAGCCATAGCAAAAGTGAAAACAGAGAAGGTGGAAGATGCTGATAAAACATTTACGTTTATGTTAACTATAAAATTAAGCATCTATTTAAACTAACTATACACATTTCCATGCCAATTCCAAAAATTGAAAGTTTTTATTTTCCCATCAGTTAAGTAACTAACACTCAATAGTGCAGTTACCTCACATCTTCAAGCAAATCGTTCCAAAACTGAAGAGACAGTCTACTGTATCTGTTTTAAATGTTTCATTAATATGTCGCATTGTTGTTGTTGGTGTTAAATTCCATAGAATTGTAGATAACCCATGGTAACTCTATGAATGAAAGTTTTGAACGCAAAACTTTCATCTTTTCTCCAAGTTCACAGAGTTTCCAGAGGCAAGCTTCTTTTGGAAATGGATGCAGCTTTTGCTTCCAAGCCTGTTTTATTTGGGACATCCACAAAATCCAGACCTGAGGGCTGCAGGCCCAAAGGCTCAAAAGTCCTTTTAGATACAAGGCCAAATCCAATCAGCTCATACCCTGTTTCAAGCAAAACCACACTCTAGTCTCAACCCTAAACCAGAAAATACACCCTTGCAGAATGTTGCTGCTATTGTTGTTAGGTGCCACTGAGTCCAGTATGACTCATAATGACCTTATAAAAAAATAGACCTGAACCCTGTCCTATCCTGTGCTATTATCACCATTCTAATATAGTCAAACCCATTGCAGTAGTCACTATGTCAAATATCTGGTTGGAAATCTTCAAGTTTTTCACTGTTGCCACCTTTTCAATCATAATTTTCCTGTCCAGGGAATAACTTCTCTTTATAGCAAGCCCAAAGTATATGAGATGAAGCTTTGTCAATTTTGCCTTCAAGGAGGACTCTGGCTATAAGTTCTCCAACACATATCACTTTGTTCTTTTGGCAGTCCATGAAATAGTCAATAATCTTCTCCAGCATCACATCTGAATGATACCAATTCTTCTGTCATCCTAATTCATTAACCAGCTTTCAGACATATAGCAAGTGATTGAAAACACTATGGCCAGAATCAGGTGAATATTTGTCCTCAGTCTGACATTGTTTCTCCTCACTAGTTTGGAGAAGTCCTTGACTGTAGGCTTTCCCAGTGTGATACCTCTCCTTATCTCCTGACTATTGACGTGTTTAACTGTGAATCCAAATAAACTAAAGTCATTGAAAGTGTCAATCCTTTTTCCATCTGTCATGATGTTGATTATTGGTGAGAATTTTTTGTTTTCTTGATATTGAGATGTCATTTATATTTAAGACTATCGTCTTTGATTTTCTTAAGTAAGTGCTTTAAGGCTTCCATCCTTTCAGCAAGCAAGATTGAGTCACACACATAATGCAGGTTGTTGATAAACCTTCCTCTGATTATGATGCCACACTCTTTTCATAGAGTCACGTTTCTCTGATTATTTGCTCTGCATACAGATTGAATATGTTTCAAACATTAGATGGGGGCAATACACAATGTCACACTAAGAAATAAAATAGCTGACACTGAAATATTTCAGCAAGTATCATATGATCAAGATCCAATGGTAATGAAAGAAGTATAAACCACACTGAAGGAAATGGCCAAAAATAAGGGCTCAAAAATCTATGGGATACCAATTATTATGTTTTAAATAACAAATGCAGCCCTGGATGTGCTCACCAATTGGTGCCAGGAAATTTAGAAGATAGTTGGCTGGCCAACTGATTGGAAGAAATTCATTTTTGTTACCATTCCCAAGAAATGTGATTTAGCAGAGTGTGAAGATTATTGAACAACATAATTAATATCACGAGCAAGTAAAATATTGCTGAAGATCACCCAAAATGGCTTTAAAAGTTCATTGACAGAGAACTGCAAGAAATTCAAGCTGAGTTTAGAAGAGAGGTGGCAGCAGAAACATCATTGCTTATGTCAGGGGGTCCTGGCTGAAAACTAAGATTACCAGAAGAATGTCTATTTGTGCTTTATTTACTATGCAAAAACATTTGTTTTTGTGGATCATGGCAAATTATTGCTGAAATTAGCAACACAATGGAAATATCAGAATATTGAAATACTACATGATTTACAATCAGGAAAAATATTGCTAGTGATCTTAAAAAGCAACTAAACAAATGTTGTTGTTGCTGTTATGTGCCATCTAGTCACTTGCAACTCATAGTGACCCTATGTACAACAGCCCTAAACTCTGTTCTGTCTTGTGCCAATCGCACTGTCTCTGACACACCCATCCCGATTATCCCAGTCACTGAATCAATCCACCTCCCAGAAGGCCTTCCACTCCTGCGCCGTCCCTCCACCCTCCCAAGCATGATGTCCTTCTCCAAGGACCGGTCTTTCCTCACAACATGACCAAATTATGTCAGACGAAGCCTCATAATCCTTGTCTCCAAGGAGCAATCAGGTTTAACACTCTCTAGAATGAATCTGTTGTTTTCTTAGCAGTCCATGGTACCCTCAATACTCTTCTCCAACACCAAAGATCAAAGGCATCAATTCTCCTTTTGTCCTTCCTAGTCATTGTCCAACTCTCTGATGGACAAGTGATTGCAAAAACCTGGCCTGTATCAGAAGCACCTTAGTCTCAAGTGAGACACCATTGCTCTTCAGTACTTTAGAGAGGTCCCTAACAGCAGACTTTCCCACCACAATACGTCTTTTAATTTCCTGGCTTCTGGTGCCAAGAGTGTTGATTATGGAGCCAAGGAGACTAAAGCTGTGAACAATCTCTATCTCTTTACCACCCATCCTGATGCTGCCAATTGGTCCAGTGCTGAGAATCTTT
>NW_006399919.1:1009968-1041603 GCF_000299155.1 Elephantulus edwardii | reverse complement strand
TTCTCTACCCATTCATTTGTTGATGGGCACCTGGGTTGTTTCCAACTCCTTGCTATTGTGAACAGAGCTGTGATAAACATGGGTGTACATATATCTGCTTGGATGTCAGTTATGGTCTCTTTGGGATATATTCCCAGTAGTGGAATTGCTGGGTCAAATGGTATCTCTATTTGAAACTTTTTGAGAAAGCATCATACCACATAATGCAGATTGTTAATAGATCTTCCACCAATCCTGATGCCACATTTCTTCTCATAGAGCCTAGCCTCCCAGATAATCTGTTCTGCATACAGATTGAAAAGGTAGGGAGACAGTACACATCCCTGGCGTACGCCCTTCCCATTTTGAACCATGCAGTGTTTCTTTGCTCTGTTCTGATGACTGCCTCTTGGTCCAAGTATAGGTTTCACATTAGCACGATCAAGTGTTCTGGTATTCCCATTCTTCTCAGAGTCAGCCACAGTTTGTTATGATCCACACAGTCAAACGCCTTTGCATAGTCAATGGAACACAAAATTGCAGAATAGAATCTGACATTTTCTCTTGAAAACAGAGGGAGTGCTGGCAGCCTACTGGTAAGAAGCTGCACTGCAATTCCAAAGACATGCAGTTTGAATCCCCCAGTTGCTCCATGAAGAAAGATGGGTAATTTCTTCCCATGTGATTACAACAACCTCTGAAAACCTGCTGGAGGGTCAGCTACGGATTAATTTCAGCTCAATGGTACACAACCAACACAATGGCAAAATAAAAGAAAGAAGTGATGAAGTAAGAAAGCTAAATAGAAGATTCAAAAGTGTATAAAGAAAACATAAAGCAAAGTATTAAATGAAATGTGCAATAACTTAGAACTAGAAAATCAAAAGGGAAGAACTTACCATTTCTCAAGAAATAACAACTGAAAAACAAATTCAAGCACTGCTGAAGGATTCTGTGGGCAAAATATTTAATGACGCAGGAAAAATTAAAGAATATAGAAGGAATACACATTCACTATACCAAAAAGAATTGGCTAACACCATACCATTCTAAGAGATAACTTATGATTAAGAATTGTAAATTGATAATTTCCAGATATCTAAACATAAAATGGTATGGGTGGAAGAAGTCCAAGTTGTGCTGAGTTGTTGTTATTATGAACTATTCAGTTGGAACTGACTCATAGCTGACCCTCCAGTGGGTTTTCAGAGGGAGTAAATTCCATGGAAGGATACTGCCCAACTTTCTCCTACACAGCAGCTGGTGAATTAAAAATGAATGCCACTGGAAAACAGTAAGCTTCCATGTTCAGGACATTAGTTAAAATGTTTTCAGTGAGCATTGAAAAACAAGGAACTCATGCAATATTATTCAAAATGGGTGACCCTGGAGGACATTATGCTGAGTGAGGTATCTCAGTCACAAAGGGACAAATGCTATATGGTGCCACTGTTGTAGAATGAGGCTGGCATGGGGTGGGGGTAAGACTGAGAAAACTGGATGAAATATGTTTACGACATTGAAGTCTATGGGGAGAGAATAGTCAAAGTATTATATTTTAGGGCATTATTTTTATCGTAGGAGTATGCAATGAGGGTTGCAGAGTGGATTATATTTGGGGCTAGGGGGTGGGGTTTGGGGAGGTGCGGGGGGGGGATTGTGTACCAATGAGGGAGTTTTTCTTTTGCTTTTCAAGGAGAGGAGCAAAGGGGGGGGGGAGGAGGGGTTTGGGGAGAAGGGTGCAACAATGGACAAATGGAATTTCTAAATCTCTGTAGATGTTCATTGAAATGAAAAAGAAACACACTAAATTTTAAAAAAGAATGCTTACACCTGTATGCTGAGAAATTTGGAAGACAGGCCAAATGATTAGAAGAGATCCATATTTGTGTTCACTAAAAAAAAAGATTCTACGTGAAAAGCAGAGTATACAAACTTTCTAAGTAAACCAGTGTAAAATAAAAAAATCACATATTTCAATAACAAAAACTGGCCCAAGAGGGGTGGGAGAGGGATTGCATAACAATGAAAGAATTTGTTCTTTTACTTTTCAAAGACAAAAGCGAACAGGGCCGGAGGAGTGGGCAGGGAGACAAGTGCAACAATGAATGAATGGAAATCCAACGTCTGTGTAAACTTTCATTAAAATTAGCAATAATTAAAAAAAGGAAGACCTTGAACATGATGGATTAGCACAGTGGCTGCAACAAAGACTCAGGAAAATCAGGGAGTGTGAGGATAGCACAAAACTAGACAGTGGTTTTTCTATGTTGCTATGTCACTCTGGGGAGGGCCTGGCTGCACTGAAGTGTGCAGAGACCTCTTGGCGCTCCAGCAGTCAATGTCTCAGTGTCACCAGGGCTGAAGGGATATCTCAATGCTGCGTGGAAACTCCCTGTGTCATGTGTAGACCATATTTTCCCACTGCACCATGGGAGAAGCACTAATATCATATAGGAGTGGAATGCAAATAGGTGGACAGAGATGGTGAGAGGCCTTGACCATTGAACCAGATTTGGCTTGAGACAGGGATTGGGAGATGCCAGGGGGCCAAGGAGAGGGAACTAAGCTGAATGCTTGCAGGATGAGGCTAGGGTGGGAACACAACATATGCACCTAACAACTGGGTACTGAGGCCAATACCAACATTACCTTTAAAATGTTTGTCTGTCAAATATTGCTCTAAAGCTGAGCACCCAAATTAAGGATTGACATGGGTAGACAATCATATGATCTACTATTGTTGTGTTGTTGTAGATTGCCTTCTAGCCAAGTATGACTCATAGTGATCCTATTATCAAAAGGCCTGAAGCCTCTCTACAACTATTGACATTTATCAAATTTCATAGAGTTTCTGGAGGCATGTTATTTAGGAAATTGAGGCTACTCCTGCTTCCAAATCTGTCATAGTATGCTATTATTTTTATGTGCCATTGAGTCACCTGTGATGTGTGCTGTAAAGAAAAGGTGAGGAAAAATGGGGTCACATTCAATTAAAAGACCATTTCTAGATCCATCTTGAAATACAATATGTGAGTGACAGAATAATATTACAAGAAAGACCTGTTATGCCACTATCATTCAAATTTATGCACTAGCCACCAGGGCCAAAAGGAAGAAATAGATGACTTCTACCAACTATTGCAAACAGAAACCTATCAAACATGCAACCAAGATGTATCAATAATAATGAGTGACTGGATTGTAAAAGCCCAAAACAGGGAAGAAGCATCAATTATCAGAAAACATGAACTTGATCACAGAAATGAGGCTGGAGAAAAAAAAATATAGCGTTCTGTGCACTCAATGATTTATTCATTGCAATTACTTCTAACACAGTGACTATACACATGGACCTTATCTGGTGTCATATACAGGAATCAGATTGATTACATCTATGGGGAAAATCATTTGAAAAGCTTTATATCAGCCAGGTGATGATTGTGTTTATCAACTACTCATACCAAGTTCAAACTGAAGTGAAAGAAAATAAAGTCCACATGAACCAAAGTTTGACCTTGAGCCTATCCCTTCTGAGTTTAAAGATTGTATCAGAAGCATGTTTGAGATCTTGAATACTAATGAGTAAAGCCCAGATGAGCTGTGGGAGGATGTAAAAACTATCACCATGAAAAATGCAAAAGATCATTACAAAAGTGGAGAAAAAAGAAAACATCAGATGGATGTCAGAAGAGATTTTGAATATTTCACTAGAGTACTGAAAGGTCAAAGTAATGGGAAGAAAACAAGAAGTCAAGGAGCTGAACAGAAGATTTCAAAGGGCAGGTCAGGAAAACAAAGCAGAGTATTATAATGAAATGTGCAAAGAGCTGGAGTTGGAAAATCTAAAGACTGAACTCTCGTGGTATCTTAAACTCAAGAAATTGAAGAATAAATTCAAGCCTCAGTTTATAATATTTAAGGATACTGTGGACAGAATGTTGAATTACCCAGGAAGCATCAAAAGAAGATAAAAAGTGTACACAGAGTTACTGTACCAGAATGAATTGGCTTACACATAAGAATTTCATAAAAGAATATATGATCAAGAGGCAATGGTGATGAAGGAGCAAGTTCAAGCTTCACTGAGAATTGGCAAAAAACACGTCTCCAGGAATTGGTAGCATACCAATTGACATATTTCAACAAACAGATATTGCCCTTGAGTGCTCACCAGGTTGTGCCAAAAAATCTGGAGTTTAACTCCCTGACCAACTGACTGGAAGAGATCCATATTTCTTCTCATTCCAAGAAAGGTGATCCAACAGTGTGGAAATTATCAAATAATTAATATTAACATTAATATCACATGTACACAAGATCCTGCTGAAGATTACCCAAATTGACCAAAACAGTATATCAACAGAGAATTGCCAGATGCACAGGCTAGATTTAGAAGAGACCACGACACTAGTGACATTCTAGCCAATGTTAGATGGATCATTGCTGAAAGCAGAGAGTGCTAAAGGAATACCTATCTGTATGCAAAGGTATATGACTGTGTGGATCACAACAAGTTGTGGATAACCTTGATAAGAATGGGAATCTCAGAATACTTTATTGTGCTTATGCAAAATCTATAATTGGATCAGAAGGCAATCACCAGAACACAGCAAGGAAACACTGAGTAGCTCAAAACTAGGAAAGGTGTAAACCAGGAATGCATTCTACATACATAGCTTTTCAATCTATTTGGAGAACAGATCATCTGAGAAGCTGCACTTTATGAGGAGGAATGTGGCATCAGGATTGGAGGAAGACTTAACAACAACCTGCATTATGCAGATGCTTAGCAAAATGGAGGAGAACCTGATACATTTGCTGCAGAAGATCAAGGACTTCAGCTCTCAATATGGATTGAAGTTCAACATCAAGAAAACTAAGATACTCACCACTGGGCTAATTGGCAACATTATGATAGAACGAGAAGGATTTAAATTGTTAACAGTTTCAGCTTACTTGGCTCCACAATCAACACTCTTGTTACCAGTAGCTAGGTATTCAAAAGATGAATTGCATTGAGAAAATCTGCTGTCTGGGACCTCTTCAGAGTACTAAAGAGCAAAGATGTTAGTATAGAAACTAATAAGGTGCTCCTGATGGAAGCCATGATCTTCACAATTACTTGTTATGCATCAGAGAGCTGGACAATGACTAAAGGTGAGAGAAGAAAAATGGATACTTTTGAGTTGTGCTGGTGGAGAGGAGTATTGAACATAAGACTGCACAGAGAATAAACAGTCCTGTCATGGAGAGTCCTGTCATGTGAAACCAGTCTGTTCTTTGGAGACAAGGATTTTGAAGCTCCATTTTGCATAATTTGGACATTTTGCCACTAGGGACAAGTTATTGGAGAAGGACACAATGTTTGGAAGGGTTAAGGGACAGTGAAAGAGAGGAAGATCCTATCTTGACTCAGCGACCAGAGTAATGCAGGTGGATGTGTTGGAAACAATGAAATTGGATCAGGATAGAGCAGGGTTCAGAGCTGTGGTATGTAGGATCGCTATGAGCTGCAAGTGACTTGATGGCACATAAGAGCAACAACATAGGGTCACTAAAAGTTGGAGTTGACTTAACAGCATGAAAACATCAGCAACAACATCAGAAATTTAATCTTTTTTACTTTTAAATTAGGTTCTTTAATGGTTTAAAGAAGATTTTCTAAATCTAAATATTAAAAGATCCAGTCAGATCAAGAAAAGATTAATTTTTCTTTTAAAATCAATAGACAACTGTAAGATAAAATAATTGGGAACAAATCTAACCAGAAACCCAACAGACCTATGTAAAGAAAAATACAAAATGCTGCTATAAGTAATAAAGAAAGATCTAGATTTGTGGGAGAATATACCATGCTAACAGACAGTAAGGCTGATTTTTGTGACAATGACAATTTTACCAATAACAAAATACAAGTTCAATGCAATCTCAATGCTAGTTTTCAAGGAAATAGAAAAGGCAAATCCCATGTTTATTTGGGAAGGAAAGAGACCCTGCATGGGACAACTCTACTTAAATTGAAAAATAAAATAGGAGGCATTATATTTCCCAGTCTAAAACCTACTACATAGGCTGTGGTAATAAAAAATGTGGTCCTGAGACAGCAGCAGAGTCATAGGAAAATGGATTAGAATTAAGAACCTAAAAATTTACCCATCCACCAATGGTCAACTGATATTTGATAAGGAAATAAAGTCCATTAGTGGGGAAATGAAAATTTCCTTAATAAATGGTACTGGCAATACTGAGCATCTATCTGTAGAAAACAGAGACAAGATCTACATATCACATCATACACTAAAGCCAACTCAAGGTGGATCAGGGACCTATGGGTACAGCTCAAAATATAAAGCTCATCAGAGGAAAAATAAGAACAAATTTAATAGCACATGAATAGACTTTCAAATGTATGGTGAAAACACACAACCAAGAAATATATTTTAATGAGCCTTTCTAAAAATCAAGTACTTGGGTGCATCAAAAACTTCTCCTAAAAGGTTAAAAAAATAAAATAAACCAAAAAAGAAACAAAACCCAAAAAACAAAAATAACAAGCTTATAGATTTGGAAACTCATATATAACATTTATGGAATACTACACCTTCTGACCAAGAAAAAGATACCTAATTACAAAACAGGCAGAGTATATGAAAAGGCTCTTCACTAAAGGAGACATCCAGGTGGATAACAAACCATGAAAAAATGCTCAAGATTACTAGCGATTGTGTTGTTAGGTTCTGCCAAGTAAGACTCATAGTGACCTTATGAACATCCAACCTGAACCTTGCCCTTATCCTGTGCCATCCTCATCACCTCCGACACACTTGCGTCAATTGCTGAAGTCACTATGTAAGTATATCTCATTGGGGATCTTCCATTTCACTGACGCTCCGTCTTTCCAAGCATGATGTCCTCCAAGGAGTAGCCTCACCTAGCTACAAGTCCAAAGTATGAAAGATGAAGCTTCATCATCTTTGCCTCCAAGGAGCATTATGGCTGGACCTTCTTCAATGCACGTCTGGTTTTTTTTGTTTTGGTTTTGGGTTTTTTTTGTTTTCTTTTCAGTCTGTAATGTATTCAGTATTCTTCACAGCTCAAAGGCATCAATTCTTTTGTTGTCACCCTTATTCGTTGTCCAGCTCTCTGAAGCATGACACGTGATTGAGAAGACCATGGCTTGAATAAAACACACCTGAATCTTCAAACTGATGCAAATCAAAACAGCAATGAGATATTTATTCACCCCAGGAACAAATAGCAAAGTGCAGCATATAACAAATGTTGGTGAAGATACTGAAAGCTTTTAACTCGCATGCACTACTGATGGGAATATACAGTTTTATAATCATTATGGAAGAGAGTATGATGTTCTCTCAAAAAGTTGAAATTATAAATACCATTTGTTTCAGCTATCCTAAGGGAATATAGGAATGTCCTAAATATCCTAAAGGAATACGTCCTAAAGAAATCAGAGCTGTGATATGAACAGATATATGCACATGCAAGCTTATTTAAGTATTATCCATAATAGCAAAGAAATGGTAGAAATCTAAGTGCCTATCAGCAAAGGAATTGATAAACTAATGTACTTTCACACAATAAAGTATAATGCAGCACTGGAAAACAATGAAGAACTCTTAAAACACTACATAGTACAGATGAGTTTAAAGGACATTATTTTGAGTGAAATAACTCAGTCAAAAAAAGGACGAATATTTTAATCTTCTATAGCAAGTGCATTAAATCCTCCTCATTTTCAGCAAGCAAAGTAGTTTCATCTGCATAATATAGGTGGTTGATGAATCTTCCTCCAATCCTGATGCCACATTCATAGAGTACAGCTTCTTGAATAATTTTTTCAGCATACAGATTGTATATGTGTGGAGAAAGCTTACAACTCTAAGGCACACCTTTCATAATTTTAAAGCTGGACAATGACTAGGGATGATAGAAGGAGAATTAA
Organism: Elephantulus edwardii; assembly: GCF_000299155.1. Classification (NCBI taxonomy): domain Eukaryota; kingdom Metazoa; phylum Chordata; class Mammalia; order Macroscelidea; family Macroscelididae; genus Elephantulus; species Elephantulus edwardii. The sequence goes on along the minus strand of NW_006399919.1, from coordinate 1,033,658 downwards.
TAACTTTGAGCTGTGTTGCTGGACAAGAATATTGAGTATACTGTGGACTGCTAGGAGAACACACAGGTTCATCGTAGATACGGTGAAAGCAGACTGCTTTTTGGAGGCAAGGACAAACAACAGCATAGAGAGAGATTCGTTGGCCAAGTGGACAGAAAATGATGCTACCAAGCCAAAGATGGGTGACTTTAATCTGTGGCCCTCAGTCCTGTTTTTAATTGTTTTTGGTGAAGCATTCTTCTAGGTAGTATATCCCTGGTCTGTCCACTTGCTGTACAAAGGTAACTTGTGGTTGTTGTGAAGCTGAACACTGTCACACTGATGTGTCAAATGTGATAACGGTTACCAATGGTGGACAGTGCTTGGTGGAGCTCCCCGATTCACACAAGCTTGGAAGCAGGAGTGGCATCCACTTCCGAAATAGCTTGCCTCCGGAAACCCTATGATCCTGGAGAAAGGATTAAAGTTATACGAAGTGTCCAGGCCTTTCATTCATAGGGTTGCTATGAGTTGCCTGTGACTCAAAGGCATTTAACAACAAAACCAATGACAACAATGTTTAATACATCTCTCCTTCAAGTGGCTTAATGTTAAGAAGTTAAACTGCCAACCCAGTGGTATGCAGGTCAAACCCACAGCTCCTCCATGAGAGAAAGATGGATAACTCTTACCATACAATTTACTGCTTCTGAAAATTCACTGGAGGCTTAGCTATGGGCCAGTTCCAGCTCAATAGCATGTACCAATAACAATGTGGCCTACAGGATAAGAAGTTGCCATGTCAAGCTTAAAGCATGTCATTCAAGTTCACTGGTGGTTCAAGGGAGAAAGATAGGAAAGAATATATAATTTCTGAAAACTCACTGGGGGATCAGCTATAAATCTGTTCTGACTGGGATGAAATGAGAAGGAATGAGAGGATATTTAGTAAGGGAGCTTTGGTGGTCTAATATGTAGGAAATTGTACTGCCTATCCAAATGCCGACGGTTCAAATCCACCAGCAGTTATGTTGGAGAAAGATGAACAATCTTCTTCAATGTAATTACAGCCTCTGAAATCTTGCTAGAGTGTCAGCTACTGGAGTTGGTTGTGTCTCAGAGGCAATGAGAGCGATCATATAAGTGTGTGCCTTTGAATGTAATGATTTCTTACTTGACTGTACCTATGTCCACCAGGATGTATTTCCTTATCCTAAGAGCTATTTTTCATATCTTTCTGGATTTAAAAAATCAATTCTATTCACTTTATAATGTATTTATAGTAAACTTTATAACATTTAAATTTTGTTTATAATAAATCTCCAAACAATACTTGAAAAATTTAAAGGTACTTGTAGACAGTAGCTATCCTCTATAATACCTTATTTGGTAGAATTCTGGAGTCTTACCATAGTAGGAGTTCAGAGAGAAGTTTTCTCAAGTCTTGCCTTTATTTAAAAAATTAGATCAAAAATAAAATGAACACCAAAATGTAAAAAAAAAAAAAAAATTATTATCTTACCTTCTCCCTAAAAAGTCCTAATAATTTTAATGCAAGTTATTATCTTAATAATTAGTCATTTGTATTAAAATCTTTATAAATTTATATGGTACTTATGAATCATAGATTGAATTGTGTACCTCCAAAATTCATGTATGTAATGATGATGGTTGTGTGTGTTGGTGTGTACCATAAAGTTGGACGTGAACCATAGCTGACCTTCCAGCAGGTTGTTCAGAAGTACGGGAGGGGATTGCCCATCTTTCCTCTGCAGATTTAACTGTGTGCCTTTAGGATTACAGCACAGCTGTTGAAACTATGTAATAATCACCCATGATCCTAATGAACCATATAGCTGTAACAAGACTAAAATTTGAATGCCACACACCCTAATCCCATCACAAACCCTTATGAGATGTAAGAGAAGTCCCCTTAGGAGTTAGCCTGTGTTGTTGCTATATGCTGTGGAGTTGTATCTTCACTTTCCAGTAAATTTTTAGAGGTTATAAATTTTAGAAAAGAAGACTGCACATCTTTAACCTGTAGAGCATCTGGTGGATTTGAACGAGTGCTATTGGGTTACCAGTGCAACTCCTTACTCACTAGACCCCAGAGATAAAAGTAGAGGGATGTTAGCTGCGAAGGGGAAAGGACAAATATCAGAAACATCAAGAAATTATCACTATCATGGGAAATTATACTCAAAATCACTGGCAATAAGAGAGATGCAAATCAAAACCACAATGAGATACCATTCCATCCCAGAAGTTTAGCAGGGCAGCAAACAAACAATAACTGTTGGAGAGGATGTGGAGAAATGGGAACACTCATACACTGTCAGTGGGATTATATAATAGTATAACTACTCTAGAAGACAGATTGGTGTTTCCTCAAAAAGGTAAATTTAGAAACTCCACATGGCCCAGCTAGTCTAGTAGGAGGAGTATATCCCAAGGAGATCAGAACTGAGACACAAATGGAAATTTGTATACTAATGTCTATAGCAGCATTATTCACCATCATAAGAATGTAGAAACAGCCCAAATGTCCAACCAAAAACAAATGGATTAAGAAATTTTGGTATATTCACAAATGGAGTATTATACAAACTTAGGAGCAATGATACTAAAAATACTACATAACTTGGGAGAGACTGGAGAGCATTATGCTAAGTGAATTAACTTAGTCCCATAAAGACAAACACTGCATAAGACCACTATTGTAAAATTAGAAGGATAAATAGTAAACCATGTATGGGGACCTAATGGGGAAGGGGAGGGAGTAGAGAGGGAAGGATAAGTAGGGACAAAATCACAGGGATGCACAATTTATTTGAATGAATGGAGGAGCTAAAGGAAATGGAAATGATCTAGCTGGAACCTGAAAAGACAGAGTAATGATGGACACAGTCCAATGGTGTTTAATTTTATAAAATATTATGCATGGGAGTGATTGTATGAAACTCAATGTGAATGAAGAATAGTGTGAAGCGAAGCACAATGTACATCAACTTTGTAATCAAATAAATATAAAATTAAAGATTAAAGAAAAATAGTGGAGTGATAGTGGAGCGCATTGTTTTGGCCTTGGGCCACTGCACCATGAAAATGCTTTGGCATTAAGGGAGGCCAGAATATTTTGAGATCTCCAGGGAATATGGGACATATGGATGGTGATGGAAACAGGATTTGTAGCTTCTATCCCCCTAAACTGTAAGGGAATAGATTTCTCTTGTTAAAACTATCCACTTATAGTAGCTTTTTTTCTAAGTATCTTTTTTTTAATCTTATTTGCTAAGATAGTTTTTCTGTATCACAGATGGTGAAATAGTGGCAAAAGAGATTACTTTGTCTAAAAAAAATAACAAGTAAAGGCAAAACTCAGATTCAAAACTTTGCTTCACTTGGAAAAAAAACAGAGATTCATAGGAAGAATTGGTATAAAGGAGTATCAGATCACATAATTCTCAACTCCCATGATACTTAGATCAGGGTGATGTCAATCTAAAAAATATTACAGTAAAAGATCTTAGATACAATAGGAAGAAATATGGGGAAAAAAACTCAAAAGCTAAAGAAGTAACCAGGTTTACTGGTCTGATAGAAACTTGGTGGAATCCCAAAATTATGGTCCTTCTCTCTTTTCCATTGCCATCAAGTCTGAACCAACTCCTAGCTGACCCTGCAATAGGTTTTCAAAGACTATAAATTGCATGTAAGGGGACTTTCCATCTTTTTCCTGCAGAACTACTGGAAGACTAGGATGACCCGAAATGTTCCAACTTTGGGTTAGCAGTGCAATTCCATGGAGGCTACAGCACCAGAGCTACCCTTAAAACTTGGATGAAAATTCAACATTGTGAATTAACCTTCAGCAAAAAAATAGTCAAATCTACAACATGAACCATAACACAAGAAAGGCATTACCTATTAGAATGCCTAAAAGTAAGATGAAAAGGACAGCATTGATAAAGCTTTAAAAGCATGATGAGGTAGGAGAGAAAGATGAATTTAAAGAACAATCACAGGGAGGAAGTGGGAAGAATATTATTACATTGTGGATATTGTAATTAAGGATGTGAAATCAAATGTGTATGAATGACTCTTTGGAAAGTCAATCAATTTTTTAAAACTTTAATCAGTAATAGGAAAACACCTTGCTACATATTTCATATTTAGAAGGGGTCGTGGTGCTAGAAATATTGTGCCAATGTTAGATGGATCTTAGCTGAAAGCACAGAATACCAGAAGAATGTCTATCTGTGTTTCATTGACTATGCAAAGGCGTTTGACTGTGTGGATCATAACAAACTGTGGCTGACTCTGAGAAGAATGGGAATCCCAGAACATTTAATCGTGCTAATGCGAACCCTATACTTGGACCAAGAGGCAGTCATCAGAACAGAGCAGGGCAAAACTGAATGGCTCAAAATTGGGAAGGTTGTGCGCCAGGGATGTGTCCTGTTTCCACACCTTTTCAACTTGTATGCAGAGCAGATTATCTGAGACGCTGGGCTCTTTGAGGAGATGCATGGCATTAGGATTGGTGGAAGATTTATCAACAATCTGCGTTATGCAGATGACACAACCTTGCTCGCTGAAACTGAGGAGGACCTCATGCACTTACTGCAGAGGGTCAAGGACTGCAGCCTTCAGTATGGACTGAGGCTCAATGTCAAGAAGACAAAGACTCTCACCACTGGACCAATTGGTAGCATCAGGATGGATGGTGAAGAGATTGAGATTGTTCACAGCTTCAGTTTGCTCGGCTCCATGCTCAACACTCTTGGCACCAGCAGCCAGGAAATAAAAAAATGTATTGTGGTGGGAAAGTCTGCTGTTAGCGACCTCTCTAAAGTACTCAAGAGCAATGGTGTCTCTCTGGAGACTAAAGTGCACCAGGTACAGGCCATGGTCTTTGCAATCACTTGTTATGTATCAGAGAGCTGGACAATGACTAGGGAGGACAGAAGAAGAATTGACGCCTTTGAGCTGTGGTGCTGGAGAAGAGTATCGAATGTACCATGGACTGGCAAGAAAACAAACAGATTCATCCTAAAGAGGGTTAAACCAGGCTGCTCCTTGGAGACAAAGATTCTGGGGCTTCGTCTGACATACTTTGGACATGTTTTAAGGAGAGACAGTTCTTTGGAGAGGGACATCATGCTGGGTAGAGTAGAGGGACAGCGCAGCAGGGGAAGACCCTCTATGAGGTGGATTGATTCCGTAACTGGGGTAATCGGGATCAGTGTGTCAGAGGCAATACGATTGGCACAGGCTAGAGCAGGGTTTAAGGTGGGCTGTTGTACATAGGGTCGCTATGAGTCACAAACAACTCGATGACATATAACAACAACAACAACAAAAATTTCCCAAAGCTAGTCTAACATTAGATATAATATCCCTAGTACCACGAACTCTTCTAAATCCAGCCTGCACATCTGGCAGTTCTCTGTTGACATATTGTTCCAAACGTTTTTGGATAATTTTCAGCAGAATCTTGCTTGCATGTGATATCAAGGATATTGTTCAATAATTTCCACACTCTTTTGGGTCACCTTTCTTTGGAATGGGAACAAATGTCTATCTGTGCTTCATTGATTATGCAAAGGCTTTTGACTGTGGATCACAACAAGCTATGGCTGACTCTGATAAGAATGGGATCCGAGAACATTTGATTGGTAATGTGAAACCTATACTTGCACCAAGAGGAAGTCATCAGAACAGAGCAGGGAGACACTGGATGGTTAAAAATCAAGAAGGGGGTCCATCATGGACCTATTTTGTCTCCATACTTTTTCAGTCTGTATGCAGAACAGAACATCCGAGATGCTCTGCTGTACCAGGAGGAACGTGGCAACAGGATTGGTGGATCATCAACAACCTGCGTTATGCTGGTGACACAACCCTGTTGGTTAAAACTGAGGAGGACCTGAAGTGTTTGCTGCAGAAGGCCAAAGACTGCAGTCTTCAATATGGATTGGAGCTCAACATCAAGAAAACAAAGATTCTCACCACTGAGACAATTGGCAGCATCAGTATGGATGGAGAAGAGATTGAGATAGTTAACAGTTTTTGTTTACTTGGTTTCACAGTCAACACTCTTGGTAACAGCAGCCAGGAAATCAGGAGACAAATTGCATTGGGAAAGTCAGCTGTGAGGGACCTCTCAAGAGTACTGAAGAGCAATGATGTCAGGTTGGAGACTAAGGTTCACCTGATCCAGGCTATAGTCTTTGCAATTACGTGCTATGCATTGGAGAGTTGGAGAGTGAATAGGGGTGATAGAAAGAGAATGGATGCCTTTGAGCTGTGGTGCTGGAGAAGAGTGTTGAATATACTATGGACTCCTAGGAGAACAAACAGGTTTGTCCTCGAGAGGGTGAAGCCAGAATGCTCCTTGGAGTCAAGGATTCTGAAGCTTCATCTGACATATTTTGGGCATGATGCAAGGAGGAACTGGTCCTTAGAGAGGGACATCATGTTTGGGAGAGTGGAGGGATGGTGCAGGAGGGGAAGACCTTCGATGAGATGGATCGATTCTGTGAGTGGAGGGGTGGGAATGAGTGTGTTTGAGATGGTGTGGTTGGTACTGGATAGAACGGCATTTAGGGCTTTTGTACATAGGGTCGCTATGAGTCGCAAGTGACTCAATGGCACATAACAACAACAACAAAACTAGTCTACCTTAAAAATTTGTTCTCAAAAGTCTACATTGCTATCAATTGAGGAAAGAACTACTTCCACTGCTTATTGTTGCTGTTATGTACCAATGAGATAGAGAATCAACCCATAGCTAACATTCCAGAAGGTTTGCATGTGAGATTTTCCATCTTTCTCCCATGGAGCAGCTAGTGGGTTCAAAATGCCCTTGCTACTTATTAAGAGGGGTCAGCCTTTGTAAAATAGACTTCAAGCTAGGAAACCTGGAGAGTAAGACAGAGGAAGACTGTCAACAAGGTGGATTGATGCATTGATTGTAATAATAGGGCTTGGGCATTTTTTAAGATGGCACAAGATAGAGAAAGGTTTACCTCTGTAGTTCATAGATTCCCTATGAGTTGTGGACTCAATGACACCAAACAAGCAGCCTATGTTCTTGTCAATGCTTTTACCAGGGATGCCATTTTATCATGATTTCAAGAGTGGGTACCATGATGTACATTAAGTAGATAAATGATAAGCATTTAATGAACACAGTGCAAGATTGATAACTAGTTATACAGATGGGTACCGGAGGTACAGGGAAGCAAATCAGTAAGTAGAAGGCATTAAGGAAGAGCCGAAGTCCTAAAGGATAGAATTGATTTTTATTTTTAAAATTCAGAAAGACATGGAAAATCACTCTCAGGATAAGGAAATACATTCTGATATACCTAAGTACAGTTAAGTAAGAAATCATTACATTCAAAGGCACACACTTATATGTTCTCTCAACCACTTGTTTAGTTAACCTAAGGGAATATAGGAATGTCCCAAATATCCTAAAGGAATGTATCCTAAAGAAATCAGAGCTGTGATATGAACAGATATATGCACATTCAAGCATATGTCACTATTATTCATTATAGCAAAGAAATGGTAGAAGTCTAAGTGCCTATCAACAAAGGAATTGATAAACTGTTGTATATGTTCTCTCTTTCATTGTCTGTGAGATGCAACCAACTCTAGTAGCTGATATTCTAGCAAGATTTCAGAGGCTGTAATGACATTGAAGAAGGTCATGTTGCATCTAAGGAGCACCATGCTTGCACTTTCTCCAAGAAGGACTTGTTTCATCTTTTGTAAGTCTATGGTGTGTATTCAATACTCTTCTTTATCACCACAATTCAAAGACTTTGATTCTTCTTCATTTTATTTGTTATTCAACTTTCAGATGCAATTGAAAATACTATGGTTTGCATCAAGTACACCTTAACCTAAAGGTTAATCCAGTCTCACTGACTCTGACACATTTTTCTCCAATGCCCTTCTTACTGTACAGATCCACCTCATCCAAGGCCTTCCTCTCCTGCATTGTCCCTCCACCGTTCTGAGCATGATGTCCTTCTCCAAGGACCGGTCCTTTCTGGTCATGTGCCCAAAGTATGTGAGACAGAGCTTCAAAATCCTAGCCTCCAAGTTAAAGTTTAAAAACTTCAATCCTTGACCCGTCCTTGGGAAAGGACAATATAGAAAAAAAGGATTAGTAAAGTATAAGATCAGTTAAGAGAGGAAGACGTCCCAAAGAAATGGATTAACACAGTGACTGCAACAAGGAACTTAAGCTGAGCTGATAATATGAAAATGTCACAATACTAGGAAGAGTTTCTTTCTAATATACATTGGGTCACTATGATTCAGATTTGAGTCAATGAAGCATAACAACCCTAGCCTACTTAGTTTTCTTCCAATTGTCTCCAAATAAGTGGGTGAGGGTGAGGGGAGAATCCTTTTCCTCCATTACTCAAGTGAAAACAAAAATAGTTGACTTTTCTTTCTTTCTTTATCCTATCCTCTCAACACTTTAAGCATACATACAGGATTTATGACTTATATTGATCAAATCTGCCATCACATCTCACTTGGTGTAACCATTCTTCCTGTTCCCATTTTGCCCTTTGACAGTACTATATTCTTCATGCAGAAGCCTGAGTGACACTTTCAAGTCTCATCTAGAGTAAGTCATTCCTCTACTTAGAATCCTCCATGAGCTTCTTTCTCAATAGCATATAGTCTAACCTTATTTTATTTGTTTACAGGCTCTGATACTCCTTAGAGCTCAGCTATTACTCCTCTATCTCGTTGCTCTTGCCTCAGTCTCATAACCTCACGTTATATTCTAGATACAGTGGCCTCCTTGTTTAATGAAGGAAATGACTGTGTTTTATTACACTAAAAAGATGGTGGTCATGCGTATTATTTCTCACTGTAGGAATCAAGGCAGGGCTAATGGCTAATCTTCACTTGTAATGAAGATGTTTTTGTTAGTTGCCATACAATTGATTGCAATTTAGATTGGCTGTGTGTGTCACAGAGTAAAAAGGCATCATAATGATGAAAGGGTTGTGGGGCCAACCCAAAGACAAAGTAGTATGAGTCCACCAGCTGCTCCTCTGGAGAAATATAGGCCCTCTCCTCTAGTATGATTTAGTCTCTGAGAACCTGCTGGAGGTCAACTATGCATTGCTTCTGACTAAACAGCACATACTAACAACAAAAATAGATTTTTCTTGGTTATAATCTTAATAAATGTAAGAACTTTCGTGGCATAGTCTCTAGCAAAATGTGCTGCTAATCCAAGGACCCTGCATCTCCAATGTTTTGAATTAATAAATCTTCTGAGAGATGAAGATAGGTAGTCTCCTTCTGATACAATTTATGTCCTTGGAAACCCATTGGAAGGTCAACTATGAGTATGGTTCTTGTTATAATGTGCCACTGAGTCATGTGCAACTCATACAGCTCTGAAGCCTGCCCTGTCCTGAGACACTCTCACTGACTCTGACACACTTATCTCCATTGACAAGTTACTATATCAATACATCTCATCTGAGGTCTTCCTTTCCTGTGCTGTCCCTTTGTCCTTTTGAGCATGATATCCTTCCTTCTCCAAGGACCAGTCCCTCCTGACCACATGTCCAGAGTATGTGAGACAGAGCTTCCAAATCCTAGCCTCTAATGAGAAACCTGGTTTCACTCTATCCAAGAGAGACCTATTTGTTTTTCTGGAGGTCCATGGTATGTTCGAAGCTCTTCTCACAAAATATGACTCATAGACATCATTTTTTCTTCTGTCATACTTAGTCATTATTACTTGATGGCAGTAAGTTTCTTTATTCTTAGCAGAAGAAAATGTCAACCAATGATACCACTGAATGGGTTTGAACCTGTAATTTTTTTTTGAACCTGTAATTTTTAACAAAGACGTGAATACCAAACATTGCCACATCTAAGAGCATGCACAGTGAAATAGGTTGACATAAATTGGGAAAAATAATAGTTTATGTAGATGTACCTCATTTCAAGTTGATGCTAAAGAGTTGAAAATTTGAGCAAAGTGCCAAAACTCTGCACCTAACAAGCTTACTTTCTATTGCTGTGTATTAGGTGAGGGAACAGTAAGTTTACGTAGTCTCTACTCCATTTATTTCTGGCAAGGATTCAAAAACTGCATCTCAAATTTACCAGTTATTTTTAAGAATTCAGTTCCTTGATAATCACTCTAAATGTTTATTATTGTAGAATTCTATGTCTTGAGATTTTTATATCCCCTGAGCACAATGTCTTCTAAATTGTGGTGTTTCATAGATATATTTAAAAAAAAAAATATTTCATGTCTGCCTAGAATCAGTTTAAAAAAATATTTGCATTCCTAAGCAAAGCTCTACACGACTACATGGTGGCATAGAGAATGTTTGGCACAGTGCCTGAATGCAGATACTCTCTTTCAAAAGAACCAGTTTTATAATTCATGACATTTTTTGACACCTCATTGCTACCACAGACTTAAAAACGTTTTTTTTTTTAAAAAAAAGTTGCTGTGGAGTTGGTTCTGACTTGTAGTAATCCCAATTGTGTCAGAATAGAACTTTGCTGTGCAGAATTTTCAGTTTTGCTTTTTTGGGGGGGAGAAAATTCTCAGACCTTTCGTCTAAAACTCAAAACGTTAAATTTCAAGTGGGGAGATTGCTCAGCTTCCTTCCTCTGAGCTGCTGTTGGACTGTTATTGCCGGAGAAGCACTACCTTTGGGTGAACAGTGCAACTCCCTACAGATTACACTACCAGAATATCCTTAAAAGCAGCAGTAGCAAGTTAAGAGGGCTTTAGTGGCATAGGCCTGAGGGAGCTGTGTTACTAACACAAATTACTTGATTATGATGTCAAGGAGTTTTGAAAATTTAATATTTTTGAATGAAAGGCCAACAACATTATGATTTTTGCTGTATGAATGTCAACTCATACCAATCCTATAAACAACAGATTGGAGTGATGCCTGTCTACACCATTCTCATGAAATGCTCAAGCACATTGATACAGTCATTGTGTCAATCCATTTTGTTGAAGGTCTCCCTCTCTGTCTCTGACCTTCCATCTTTCCCAGTATGATGTCTATTTCCATAAAATAGGCCTCTTGTGATAATATGCCTAACGCATGTGAGACTGAGTTTCACCATCCTTGCTTCTACAAGTACAAGTACAAACCCTGTTTGTACTTCCCCCAAGACAGAGTACTTTGTTCATTTGATAGTCCGTGAGCTATTCAGTACTCTTCACCAACAGGACAGTTCAAAGGTGTTTATTCTTCTTTCATGCTTCTTCATTGTCACTTTTAGAAGCACTGAAAACACTATGCCTTGCATCAGGCACACCTTATTCTTTAAACTCACCTCCTTGATCTTTAGCACTTTGGAGAAATACATAATAACCAATTTTACAAATGCTTTTTCAATTTCTTTTCTACTATTTCCATGAGTACTCATTATGGACCCAAGTAAAATGAAATAGTTGACAACTTTAATCTTTTTTCCATTCATTGTGATTTGGTCCATTGATCCAGAGGTGAGGATTTTTGTTTTCTTAATATTGAGATTTAATTCATATTCAAGCTATGTTTGTTATCTGTATAATGGGATTCATGAGTCTTTCCTCAATTCTGAGGTCACAGTCTTCATATAGTTCAACTACTTTAATAATTTGCTTGTTGTTGTTATTATGTGCTGTTGAGTTGCCTGTATCGACTCATGATATTAAACACAATAGCTCTGAAGCTTGCTCTATCTTGAGCCAGTCTCACTAGCTCTGACACATCTATCCTCATTTCTCCAATGACTATGCCAATCCTTTTCATCTGAGGTCTTCCTCTACTACACTGTCCCTCTATACTTCCAATCATGACAACACGATGTCATTCTCCAGGGACTCCTTTACCCTCTGGTTGCATGCCCAAACTATGTAAAACAGAGCTTCAAAAATCTTTGCCCCCAAGTAGCAATTTGGTTTTACCTTTTCCAAGACAGACTTATTTGCTCTCTTGGCAGTCCACAGTATGTTCAATACTCTTCTCCAGCATCACAACTGAAAGGTATTGGTTCTTTTACTGTCATTCTTAGTCATTGTCTAAATCTCTGATGCATAGCAAGTAATTGTGAAGGCCATGGCCTGATCAGGTGTATCTTAATCTCTAGACTGATATTGTGCTCCTCAGTACTCTTGGGAGGTCCCTGATAGGAGAGTCTCCCTGTATAATTCATCTTTTGATTTTCTAACTGCTGGTGCCAAGAGTGTTACTTGTGGAGCTGAGCAACTTGAAACTGTAACAACCTCAATTTCTTCTCCATCTATCATGTGCCGCCAATTGGCCCACTGGTGAGAATCTTTGCCTTCTTGATGTTAAGCTTAAATCCATATTGAAAGTCCTTGACTTTCTGTAGCAAAAGCCTCAGATCCTCCTCAGTTTTAGCAAGGAAAGTTGTGGATGATTTGGTTAACATGTAATCTTTTCAGAACTCATAGCAAATCATGATAATTAAGTGAATGAAATGGAATTAGAAAACCAAAAGGGAAGAACATATTTGGTGTTTCTCAAAGTGAAAGGAATGAATGAAGAACTAATTCAAGCCTTGAGTTGCAGTATTAAAGAACTATATGGGCAAAATTGAAAAGTGTTGGAAGAATTAGAAGATGACGAAATATTTGAAATCATTTTGTTTAAAATTAGTGGTCAATATTGAACCATTTCAGAATATGATCAAGAACCAATATTAATGAATGAAAAAGTTCAAGATGCACTGAAAGTGTTGGCAAAAGTAAAACCCCAGTGTAATGGAATAGCTACTGAAGTGTTTCAACAAACAGATGAAATTCTGGATATGTCCAGAAGCCTATGCTAAAAAATATAGAAGAGCTGATCCACTGACTGTAAGGGATATTGCTGATTTCAGATGAATCTTGACTGCAAGCAGAGAACACTAGACAGATATTTACTAATCTATTAGTGACTATGCAAAGGCATTTTATAGTATGGATCATAACTAATTATGCCTAACATTGAGGAGAATGGGAACCCCAGAATACCTAATTGTGCTCATATAAAATCTCTACTTAGGCCAAAAAGCAGTTCTCCAAACAGAACAAAGGAACACTCCATGATGTAAAAAAGGGAAAGGTGAACTTCAGGGTTGTATCCTTTCTCTATACCTATTCAATCTGTAAGGTGAGTAATTAATAAAAGACATTGAGAATTGCTATGTATAACATACAAGTCTATTAAATGGTGTTCACAGATAATGACAGTTACTATTTCTCTCTTCTTTCCTCTGAAAGGCAAAAAATTAAAATATGCCAAATGTTCGATGGGAGGAAGATGAACAATCCTCCTGTGTAGTTTATTGACCATTAAAGCCTTCTGGTAGGTCAGATATGAATCAATTTCAACTAAATGACAATGAATATTTTGAGAACAATTTGCCTTCGATGCATTTTAAGTGCATTATCAACTGTATCAAAAACCCTAATATTGTTTTAGACATGTAAGCATTTTTAATATATTTCACATTTATTATAACATTTTTAAATTTTTTAAATTCTGATTTTAACAAAAAATTACTGAAAAGTTGAATTTTTCATTCATTTTTGCACATTTTCCTCCCTACCCATTCTCCCAATGACTTTTTTTTTAAATATAAGTTTACTTATTAAGTTCATATGTATTGTGTTTCACACTATTCTTCATTTATGCTGTATTTCATATAATCATTTCACAATATTGAGTCTTCCTATCCTTAAACAGGGCACATTTCCCCATTTATTTAGTTCTTTTATTGTATCTCACAAAATGTGCTATAGGGGTTTTTTGTAAAGATATTTTGTTGCAGACTGAGGGGCCCTAATTATGGAATAATTTTATAATTATTAATAATGAGACAAGCAGCCAGGAATGAGGTAGAGCAGAGAGTATAAAATGTAGGGGGGGGGAAGGGGGGAGTCAGCAATTCTTGACTGAAGACCCCAAGCCAAGCTTCTTTGTATCTTTATTGAAAGTTATCTGGTAGTAAATCACAAAGAGAATTCAATGCAAATAAAGCCAAGCTCTTTCTATTGAAAATTTTCTGCTTGATTCAGGAGGGAGGGGTTCACAAATGCAAGAATTTGGTTCACCCTTAAGGATTACCTTGATGCCTCAGGATGAACTCTAGCTCAGGAAGTTAACACTCCCTCTGTAGGGGGCCTCTAGCTGTCTCATGTCTGCAGGGAACAAACAGCTCATTTTCTGGGATCTGCCACAAGAGAAATCCTAGCTTATAAATCTGTAATTCCTTCGATTCCTGAACAAGGGTTTTCATATAATATTTGTTATAAAGTGTGGTTTTCCATAATACTTTTTGTCTCTAGTTAGGTTCCCTTCCAAGTATCTCAATTTGTGGTTAGCTATTGTAAATGGTTTTGCTTTCTTATTTTCCTTTACTATTTAAAATAGCAAACCACAAATTGAGATACTTGGGACTTTTGGATATTGATCTTATACCTACCACTCTACTAAATTGGTCTACTAGCTCTAACAGATTTTTTTGTTGAGTCCTTGGAGTTTTCCGTGTACACTATCATATCATCTGAAAGTAGCAACATTTTAACCATCTGTTTACCGATTTGGATGCCTTTTGTTTCCTTCTCTTATGGTATTGCCCTAGAAAACACTTCCAATACATTATTGAATAGAAGTGATGACAGTGGAAATCTGCCTGGTCCCTGTTTGCAAAGAATGTGATTTTTAGTCTATCTCCATTAAGAATGATATTGGCTCTTGGTTATGCATTTATACTTTTCACTATTTTGAGGAAATTCTCTTCTTTTCTAATTTTGCTGAGTGTCTTTATCAGGAAAGAATATTGGATTTTATCAAATACCTTTTCTGAATCAATTGCTAGGATCATATGATTCTTGTTATTTGCTTTGTTAATGTGGTGAATTATATTGATTGTTTTTTCTTATGTTGAACAAGCCTTGCATATCTCTTATTAATCCCACTTGATTATAATTAATTCTATTTTTATGTACTTTTGTATTCTATTGGCTAAGGGTAAGAATTTTTGCATCTATATTCAAGATATTTTGTCAAGATATTTGTCTATAGTTTTCTTCTTTTGGTAATGTCTTTGCCTGGCTCTTGTGAAGGACCCCCGAACCGCTGGTCCTGTTCTGTCCCGAGTGGACGGCGAAGACCCAAGACTCCAAGACACCAGCTTGATGCAACAGCAAGAGATAAGAGGTTTATTGCAACAGCAAGAGATAAGAGGTTTATTGCGGAGCTCCGGGCAGACTCTTATCTCTGGCAAGAGAAAGAGGAGCCAACCCTGAGCAGACAAAGTTGGGTTTTTTTATACACTTTAGGGGGATACAACTGAGTATCAGCTTCTCATTGGGTGATGAAAGCACAGTTTGAATTCATTGGTTCAGTGTTCGCTCAGAGTTTACACAGCATTTTTGCACGTAGCACTTGCGGCAGTCACATAGCACATGTAGCAGTTAGATAGATCTTTAACTATAGGGTGGTGTCACAAATTCTTAAGTATACAATGAGTTCAAACTCCAGGGCAGTGGAAAAGCACAAGATACACTGGTTATCAGTCGAGAAACCTCTGCTTGTTTGCCCTGCCTTTTAGTTAGCTATTCTTGAAATACTGTTGCCCTGGATACATGGGTGTGGGGCTTTACTCGAGACAATGGAAAAATTCCTGAGTTTAACTTAGCTGAGAACTATAGAAACCTGAGTTTAATTCAGCTGAGAACTATAGGGACTATTTTAATTTCAATCTTTTCACTTGTACTATGGTTATACTTGCTTCATGGAAGGTCTCTGAGAGTGTACCTTCTTCCTTTTCTATATTTTGAAATAACTCAGATTGGGTTGGTGATAAACCTTTTCTGAATGTTTGGTAGAATTCAACCAAGAGGCTATATGGCCCAGGAATTTTATTTTGTGGGGGAGTCTTTTTATGACCTACTCAATTTTTTTAAAAATTTTTAAGTGGGTCTAATCAATTATTCTACATCTGTCTGGGTCAATCTGAGTGGGGTGTGAGTTTCAATAAATTTGTCCATTTTCTCTAACTTTTCAAATTTATCAAAGTATATCTTTTCATAGTATTTTGTTATTATAGATACAATTTCCTCTGGTTCGGTTGTGATGTCACCTCTATCATTCCTTAATTGAGTTAATGTTATCTTCTTTTTTTCCCCATTGCTATGTTTGTCAGTTTTACTGATCCCTTTGAAATACTACCTCCTAGTCTTATTTATGGTTTAACTTGTTTTACTGTTTTCTATCTCATTGGTTTCTACTTTAATTTCCTTTCTTTTAGAGTCTGTGGAATTAAATTATTGTTCTTTTTCTATTTAATGAAGGTATTGAGTTAGATCATTAAATTGTTTCTTTCTTTGTTTTTTGTGTGTTTGCCTCTTGCTATGAACTGCCCCCAGAGAACTGTGTTAGCTGCCTCTCATATGTTTTGGTACGTTGTATTTTCATCATCATTTGTTTTAAGAAACTTTTTAATTTCATTGTTTATTTCTTCTATAACCCAATCATGTTTTAGCATGTTGTTATATTGAATTTGACTATGCTATGTCTAAATGTTTTTTAAAAGGCTTACTTTGTTTTCTCACAGTGTTTGAAGTTGGCTGTTGCTTTCTTGACATTATTTTTCTTGATAAATATTAGGATGTTTCTATTGTGTCTTCATAAGGTATTGGTAATTCTTATCTTTATGATGTTATTGTTTAGTTGCCAGGTTAAAATGTTCAACCTCTAGCGTGAGCCACTCACTCTACAGGAAGTTGTTTAGGAAAATTTGCCTTTCCTAAAGTTCTTTAGGTTCTCTCTGTTTTGCACAGCAACCATCCAGCAATCTCGCCTTAATGTAGCCTCCAATTCCCAAACTCTATTGTCCTCTTTCATTTGTTGAGTGGCAGAATGACATGTGACCAGGTGTTACCCTTGAGCAATTTCTCTCTAGGGAAGTTTCAAGTCAGCTTTCTTTTTTACAGCTCAACGTGCTGGTTGAGAAAGCTGAAAAAGTCTTTCCTCTGATTGTGGCTTTGTATCCCATACTCTGTTGTCCTCATTGGTCCCAGAGATGGCCTTGGTCCACCATGGAATAAAAGATACCCAAATGGACAGACCTCTCCCCAGGAAAGTTTCTGTCTCATCTCCTCACAAGCGCCTTGAAGGCTCACTCTGGACTTCTCACCTAATGTGCCTTCTCTCTTGAAGCTTAATGTCTTCCTTTGTCTTAGGACTTCCTGAGTGGGAACAAGAGTTCCACTTTCAACAGACCCCATTCATCATTAAATTTAAATAAATCTTCAGATGACAATTGACTCAATTTCTTCTCCATGAGGTAATCTTGTTGGTGTTGTTAAGTGTCATCCGGTTGCCTGCAACTCATAGTGACCCTATGTACAATAGCTTTGAACTCTGCCCTATCTTGAGACAATTTCATAGTTTCTGATACCTCTAACCCCATATCCCAGTCACTGAGTCAATCTATCTCATCCAGGGACTTCCTCTCTTGTACTTTCCCTCCACCTTTCTAAGCATGATGTTTTTCTCCAAGGACTGGTCTCTCTGGGAAAAATGCCCAGGGTATATAAGACAGAGCTTCAAAATCTTTGCCTCCAAGGAGTAACATGGTTTCACCCTCTGCAAGACAGACATGCATGTTCTTTAGAGGGTCATGATATGTTCAAAACTCTTTTCAAGCACCATAACTCAAATGAATCTATTCTTCTTCTATGATCCTTAGTCACTGTCCATCTCTCTGATGCACAGCAAGTAATTGCAAAGACAATGGCTTGGATTAGGCACACCTTTGTCTCTGGACTGACATCTTTGCTCTTCAGTACTTTGGAAAGGTCCCTGAAAGATTTTCCCAATGCAATTCACTTTTGATTTTGAGACTGCTAGTGTCAAAAGTATTAATTATAGAAGCAAGCAGTCTGAAATTGTTAACAATCTCAGTCTCATCTCTGTATTTCATGATGCTGCCAGTTGGCCCAGTGCTGAGAATCTCTGTGTTCTTGATGTTGAGTTTCAATCCAAATGTTTCAGGTCTTTCTCAGTTTTAAGAAGCAAGGTTGTGTCATCTACATAACACAGATTGTTGATTAGGCTTCCTCCAATCCTGATGCCACATTCAAAGTCCAGACTCCTAAATGATATTTTCTGTATATAGACTGAGAAGGTATGGAGATAGAATGTATCTCTGACATAAACCTCTCCTGATTTTGTATCATGCAGTGTTTATTTGCTTTGTTCTGGTGACCACTTCTTTGTCCAAGTATAGGTTTCACATGAGCGCAATCAAATGTTCTGGGATTCCCATTCTTCTCAAGGTTAGCCACAATTTGTTATGACCCATAGAGTCAAATGCCTTTGCATAGTCAATGGAATACAGATATACATTTATCTGGAACTCTGTACTTTCAGCTAAGATCCATCTAACATTGGCTATAATGTCTCTAATGCCGTGGCCTCTTCTAAGTTCAGCTTGCATATCTGGCAGTTCTCCGTTTGTATACTTTCCAAGTTATTTTAAATAATCTCCAACAAAATTTTGCTTGCATATATCTTTCTATAATTTGGACTCAATTGAATCACTTTTTTAAAAAATGAGAATAAATATGGATCTCTTCCTGTCAGTTGGCCAGGTAGTTGTATTCCAGATTTCTTGGCACAATTTGGGGAGCACACCTGTTTTTTGCCAATTCCTTTGAAGCAGCTTAAACTTCCTCCTTCATCCCCATTGTCTTTTGTTCATGTGCCGTTTTGTGAAATACTTCTGTGTCAGCCAATTGTTTTTGGTACAATAACTCTGTGTACACCTTCCATCTTTTTTTGATGCATCCTAGGCCACACAATATTCTCTCTATAGTACCCTTAAGTATTGCAACTCAAGGCTTGAATTTGTTCTTCAGTTCCTTCAACTTAGGAAATACTGAGTGAATTTTTCCCTTTTGTGTTTCTGACTCCAGATTTTTGCACATTTCATTATAATGCAGATCTTTGTCTTCCTGAGCTGCCCTTTGAAATCTTTTGTTCAGCTCCTTAACCTTTTTTAAATGAAATATAAAATGTAATGATGAAAGGGAAATTAGTCACAGAGAGTAAGAGGTACAGATAAAAAAGGTCTTTATCTTCCATAAAGAGGAGCAAAACATGCTATTGACTATGGCAATAGAGAGCCAAGAATGTTTATAAAATGTTTTAAGGGATTCACAGTGGCTTTAAAATAGGTGAGGGGTTTTTTGTGATGGGTATTCAAAACCTTTTAAAGAAATAAAAGGGTAAATACAGTCCCTAAAGCTACAAAGACATTAAAGATGCCTACTAAATGTCAATAAATCAGCAATAATATTCCTGTTGTCACAGCCTTTTTAAAATCCAGCATGAAAATACTCCTTAACTTCCTGATATCTTTTCTTTTCTTTGGCTTCTCAGCACTCTAGTGTGATATTCAGAGTCTCTTCTGATATCTGTCTTGGTCTTTTCTTTATCCTCTATCTTTGTAATGACCTTTGCATTCTTCATGGGTGATACTATTGATAGCCTCCCACAGCTCATGTAGTCTTCACTCATTAACGTTCAAAAGCCTCAAACCTCTTCTTGAGATGGTCTTTAAATTCAAGTGGCATAGATTCAAGGTCAAACTTTGGCTCTTGTGGATTTCATTTTATTTTCTTTCACTCCAATTTGGACTTGCATATGAGTAGTTGTTGATGGTCTGTTCCACAATCAGCACCTGACCTAGTTTTCACAGCTTATATTGAGCATCTTCAACAAATTTTTTTCCACAGTTATAACCAATCTGATTCCTGTGTAGATAATCAGGTGAAGTCCATGTGTATAGTCTTTTTTAAAAAATAAAAGGCATTTGCAATAAAAAAAAAACCATTGATTGTTCAGAATTCTAACATTCTACCTCCAGCCTTGTTTCTGTGACCAAGTTCATGTTTTCTATTAATCCTTTTTCCCTGTTTCCAAATTTTGCATTCCAGTCACCCATGATTATTAATTCATTTTGGTTGCATGCTAGATCAATTTCCAATTGCAGAAGTTAGTAGAAACCTTCCATTTCCTCCTCTTTTGCAGTGGTTGTTGGTGCATATATTTGAATGATAGTGATAATTAATAGGGGTTACTTGTATGTGTATGGATATTATCCTGTCACCCACAACATTGTATTTCATGATGGAACTATAAATAGTCTTTTTAACTATGAATTTTTGTCTCACAAATATTGTTCTAAAACTGTGTATATTGCTAAGAAAACGGTCTTGGAGAGGGTGAGACCAAGTATTTCTGTGGAGAGTAGGATTTTGAAGCTTTGTAAAAACATACTAAGACAGGTTTGGAAGAAGGAGTAACATCCACTTCCTAAATAACATGCCTCCAGAAACTCTATGAACTTTGATAAATGTTGGTAGTTGTAGAGGGACTTCAAGCCTTTTGTGAATGGGATTTCTATCAATCCTGGTCACCTTGAAGGCAATCAACAACAATGACAATGACAAGGATAAGGATAAAGATTGGCCATTCACTTCCAAAATAACAGGGCTTTGAAAACTCTATATACAAAAGAGCGCACATGGATTAGACTATCAGATAGGGCACTATAGACTGAGCATTCATATTGGGATTCACAAAGGAGAAGGAAAGGTTGCAAAAAGCCATTAATGATTGTTGTTGTTGTTGTTGTTATGTGCCCTTGAGTCACTTGAGACTCATAGACCTTATGTACAACAGCCCTAAACCCTGCTCTATCCTGTGCCAATCTCACTGCCTCTGACACATCCATCCCGATTACCCCAGTCACTGAATCAATCCACCTCATAGAGGGTCTTACACTCCTGCGCTGTCCCTCCACTCTGACCAGCATGATGTGCCTCTCCAAAGACCTGTCTCTCCTTAAAACATGTCCAAAATATGTCAGATGAAGCCCCAGAATCCTTGCCTCCAAGGAGCAGCCTGGTTTAACCCTCTCTAGGATGAATCTATTTGTTTTCTTGGCAGTCCATGGTACATTCAATACTCTTCTCCAGCACCACAGCTCAAAGGCATCAATTCTCCTTCTATCCTCCCTAGTCATTGTCCAACTCTCTGATGCATAACAAGTGATTGCAAAAATCATGGCCTGTATCAAGCGCACCTTAGTCTCCAGAGAGACACCGTTGCTCTTGAGTACTTTAGAGAGGTCCCTAACCGCTGACTTTCCCATTGCAATACATTTTTTGATTTCCTGGTTACTGGTGCCAAGAGTGTTGACTGTGGAGCCAAGCAAACTGAAGCTGTGAACAATCTTAATCTCTTCACCATCCATCCTGATGCTACCGATTGGTCCAGTAGTGAGAATTTTTGTCTTCTGGACATTGAGCCTCAGTCCATATTGAAGGCTGCAGTCCTTGACCCTCTGCAGTAAGTGCATGAAGTCCTCCTCAGTTTCAGCGAGCAGGGTTGTGTCATCTGCATAACGCAGATTGTTGATAGATCGTCCACTAATCCTAACGCTACGTTTCTCCTCATAGAGCCCTGCCTCTCGGATAATCTGCTCTGCATACACGTTGAAAAGGTATGGAGACAGGACACAGCCCTGGCATACACCCTTCCCAATTTTGAACCATGCAGTGTTGCCCTGTTCTGTTCTGTTCTGACTACTGCCTCTTGGTCCAAGTATAGGTTTCGTATTAGCACGATTAAATATTCTGGGATTCCCATTCTTCTCAGAGTCAGCCATTAATGATTAGAATGTGAAATATAATCTTAGAGAGTGCTCGTAATCATATGTGATGTACCTCTTTCCTTTCTTCTCCTCATAGCAGACAGTTTCTCTGAGTAATTAATTCTGGAAGTGTATAGGATTGTTTTAAAGTATTACTCTTTCTCAAGTAGATCAGAAGGCCAATCCTGGTTAAGGATAACCCTGAGGGTGTGAGTAACAAGGATAAAGTTTCTTTGAAATCCTCAAGTAATAATCTGCAACTCTATTATCCCTAAATGTTCTTCTGCTTTTAAGTGGCTTTCTTATCTCTAAAAGTCAAATATAAGCATATTTGTTTTATTGGACTTTGTAGATATTGTGTAGTTTACAAATTGCAGATTTATAGCAAGCCTGCATGGAACAAGTCTGTTGGCACCATTTCCCCAGTATGCGTTCCCTTTGAGTCTTTGCATTACATATTGATAATTTTCAGAATATTTCAATTTTCCCCTGTAAAATTATTGTATATTTAATAGACTATAAAAATAGTGTAAACACAACTTTCATTTGAAGTGATAAAGTTTAAAATATTTTGCCTTGGCTCATCAGGATATTTGCTTTATTCTGGAGGTACATAACTGGACCTGTAAGATCTCTGAGGTATATCTGTACCAAATTCTTTGTAAAGATTTTACAGGAGGTCTTGGAATTTTTTTCTAATGGTTGTGCTTTTCTATCACTTTCAAATACATTAGTAATATATGTGCTTTCATTACATTTAGAAACCTGAACACAAGGTCTCCCCTTATTTGGCAGAGCTCTTAAGAGAATAATAAAATGATTATCATTTTTTTAACTTATCACTGATTAACATTATTGTGAAAGTTGAGGATGGCTCAGGACAGGACTAGTTTTAGATCTTTTGTTCATTGGGTTGCTATAAGTGGTACTTGATTTGATTGCACCTAACAACAACAGCAGCATTATTACTTTCATTGGAATGTAGTGAGCCAATGAATGTTAAATAATGTGGATATTATTAGGTGACAGTTGCCACTGAGTTGAGTACAACTCATGATAACCCTATAAACAATATATCTGAATTGTATCCTATCCTATTCTTATCATCGTCACAATCTCTGACATACTTAAGCTCATTGCTGTAGTCACTGTGTCAATCAACCTGGTTGAGGATTTTCCTCTCCTTTGCTGTCTCTTCAACTTTCCAAGCCCTCCTAGCAACATGTCTGAAGTATGTGGTACCAAACTTCACCAAACTTGCTTTCAAGGATCAGTCTGCCTTTTCCAAGACATACCCGCTTGTTCTTTTGGAATTCTATGACATATTCTATACTTTCTCCAATATCACAACTCAAAAGCATCACTTTTGCTTCTGCCATTCTCATTCATTGTCCAGCTCTTAAATGCATAGCAAATTATTGAAAATACCATGGTCTGAATCAGTTGAACTGTAGTCCTCAAACTAATATTATTGCCCCTCAGTAATTTGGAGAGTTCCTTGACTGAAAATTTACTCGTGCAATATGTCTCCTGATCTCCTGACTGCTGGTGCCAGGTGTATTTATTATGGATCCAAGTATGACAAAGTCATTGACAATTCAATTGTTTCTCCATTCTGATGTTGCTTATTGATTTAGTTGTAAAAAATTTTTGTTTTTTTGATGTTGAGACACAATCCATCTTGAAGGATGCAGTATTTGATCTTCTGCAACAAATGTTTAAAGTCCTCATCTTCAGCAAGCAAGGCTGTGTCTCTTCAAACAAAAGGTTATTGATGAGTCTTACTCCAATCTTAATGCCACATCCCTCTTCATAGAGTATGTTGTTGTTGTTGTTATGTGCCGTCGAGTCGTTTCCGAAATAGCGACCCTATGCACAACAGCCCTAAACCCTGCTCTATCCTGCGCCAACCGCACCGCCTCTGACACACCCATCCCGATTACCCCAGTCACTGA
>NW_006399919.1:999638-1007498 GCF_000299155.1 Elephantulus edwardii | reverse complement strand
CATGTACCAATCACTAGGGTCTGCTTACAACTGTTCCTCCTCCTTTGTATTTCCATACTTGATAGTTCTACCTAGGTTGCCCTTTCTGTTATAGCTTATTGAAATATTTACTCAGCATACAGACTGAATAGGTATAGGAATATATATAAACCTGATGCATGCCTTTCAACTCTGTAATATTTTGTTGCGTTGTTCACACAATAGCTTTTTGGACGATGTGTAGGTTTCACATGAGCATAATTAAGTGTTCTGGGATTCCCATTCTTCTAACAAGCCATAACTTGTTATAATCCATACAGTCAGATTCCTTAGAATAGAAAATTAAGCTCAAAAAGCCACTCTTCTGGTGTTTTCTGTTCTCAGCCAAGATCCATCTGACATAAGAAATAATATTCCTCGTGCCACAGCTTGAACAATTAGACCTCATTTAAAAGTCACAAAAGCTATGGCTTATTGCTATCTTGTTATGTTGTTATGTGCCATTAAGTCCGAACTGACACATAGATCATCATCCATTGAGTTTTCAAGGTTGTAAATAGTACCATGGAAATTAACCATCTTTCTCCTGTGGAGCAGATGGTGGATTTGAACCCCCCAGCTTTGGGTTGACAACAAAATCCCTCACCATTAGGCCACCAAAACTCCCTATGCCTCAGGTTTAGAACCTGGGAAAGAACATCCTACTTAAAAAAGTAGAGGGGTCAGTGAAGGAGAGAAGATAAATTGGCATTGTGACGCATACAATAGGCTTAAGCACAGCTGAGATTGTGAGGACAAGGTTTCCATCTAGTACATAGGGTCCCTATGAGTCAGAGCAAACTTTGTTGCAACTAACAAGAACAAGGTTCAGTTTGGTTGTCCCAGAGTCCTTTTTGAAGTTGCTGTTACGTACTGGCAAGTTGGTCCATGTATTACAGAACAAAGCACTGCCTGATCCTGCACCATCAGCACCATATTGTTGCAGTCACTGTGCCTATCTGTCTCCTTGAAGGACTTGCTTTCTATTGCTGACCTTCTAATATATGAAGCATGATGCTTTTCTCTAAGGACATGTTCCTTCTGTGAACATGCCCAAAATACATGAAATGAAGTCTCACCATCCTCCCATCAAAAGAACATTATGGCTGTACATCCTCCAAGACAGATTAATGTGTTCTTTGGTAGTCCATAGTGTATTCAATATTTTGGGCCATTCTAAGTGGTATAACACTGGTCTGTCCATTTGCTAAACAGAGGTGTGTTGCTGTGAAGCTGAAAACTGTGTCACTGATGTGTCAAATGTGATAATGGTTACCCATGGTGGACAGTGCTTGATGGAGTTCCCCAATTAAAACAAGCTTGGAAGCAGGAGCGGCATCCACTTCTGAAATTGCATGCCTCTGGAAACTCTACGAACATGGAGAAATGACGAAAATTATAAAAATGTTCAGGTCTTTTGTTCATAGGGCTGCTATGAGTTGTCTACAACTCGATGACACTTAACAACAATAACAACAACGACTATGACAAACAGTACCACAATTCAAAGGCAACAGTCCTTCTTCAATTTTACTTATTCATTGTTCAACTTTTACTCACATCTGAAGCAACTGAAAAGATCATGGCTTGAGCCAGGCAATTCCTAGCCCTCAAAATGACTTATTTGTTATTTAGTTCTTTTTTAAAAAAAACAAAAACAAAACAACCAGTCTAAAGCAGCAGGTTCATTCTATGTAATATTTGATTTATATTCTTGGAAACTGTTTTCATGGAACTTTTGTTGTTGTTATTAGGTGCTGTCAAGTTGAGTATGACCCATAGCAACCCTATGAACAACAGATCTAACCCTGTCCTATCCTGCACCATCCTCACATTCCCCAATACATTACAGAGTCTGTTGCAACAATCACTGTGTCAATCCGTGTGGTCGAGTGTATTCCTTTCCTTTGCTGACCCTCCTCCTTTCCGAACATCATGTCCCTCTCCAAGTAAAAGCACCTCCTGGCAACATGCCCAAAGTATGCGAGGCAAAGCCTATCATCTTTGTCTCCGAAGAGCAGTAAGGTTGCATCCTCTCCAAGACATATTTGTTCTCTTGGCTGTCCATTAAATAGATATTCAGTCTTCTTCTCCAATACCGCAACTCAAAGGCATCAATTCTTCTTCTGTCATTCTTATTCTTTGTCCTGCTCTTAGGTGCACAGCAAGGGATTGGAAAGACTGTGGCCTGAATCAGATACATCTTAGTCTTCAAACAGATAACATTACTCCCCAATAATTTGGAAAGGTTCGTAAACGCAGATTTTTTAGTGCAATACATCTTCTGACATCCTGACTACTGGCACCAGGGGTATTAATTGTGAATCCCAGTAAGATAAAGTTGTTGACAGTTTCAACCTTTTCTCCATTTATCATGATGTTACCTATAGATACAGTGATAAATATCTTTCTTGAAATTGAGATGCAAGTCATATTGAAGGCTGTATTATTTGATCTTCTGCAACAAGTGCTTCAAGTTCTCCTCACTTTCAGCAAGCAGGTTTTTGAACTCCTGTGATCCTTATGCCATATTCTTATTACGAGAGTCCAGTTTCCTGAATTACTTGCTCAGGGTACCAGTTGAATAGGTATGAAATCAAAAGACCATCACGAAGACAAAGGGGGGGGGAAATGGAAATGACTGTTTACAGATCCAAGTAAAAGGAAATACTTTATAACTTCAATGTTTTCTCTGCTTATCATAATGATCTTTACTTATTTAGCTGTGAAAATTTTTGCTTTCCTTATTTTGTATTGTAATTCACACCAAGAAGCTATGGTGGCCTACTGGAAAGGAGTTATGCTGTAAACCCAGAGGTAAGCAGTTCAAATCCACCAGATGCTCTCCAGAAAAACAGTGGCAACCTCCTCCTGTGTTATTTACAATCTTGGAAAACCCACTGGAGAATCAGCTCTGAGTTGATTCTGACTTCATGGCAAAGAACAACAACAACAATTCATACAGAAGGCCATAGTCTTTAAGCACCAGTGCATTCTTAAGTCTTCAAGTAAGGATAAGTTATCAGTGTGTCACAGACTTTTAGTTGGTTTTCTTCTAATGGAAAATTAGTATGTAATTTAGAAATACTAACACTAATTAATACTTCTACTAAAAGAAATATTTTTATTTATAATTAAAATAGAAATAAAAGAAACTATGGTTCAAAAATAAAGAAGTCTAAATATTGATTCTTCAAGATTTTATACTTGGTCCAGTGGTTATATTACAAGCAAATGCACTGTGAATTTCTCATTCATTATATTTCTAAAAGAAATTACTATTTCTTTTATTATTACTAATCACTTGCTATTCTGGAAAATGAATAAGGATTACAGAAGAATTGATGCCTTTCAACTGTGGCATTGGAGAAGAATACTGAATATCTCATAGACTGCCAAAAGAAGAAACAGATAAGCCTTGGAGAAGGTGCAACCAAAGCTGTTATTAGAGGCAAAGATGATAAAGCTTCCTCTTACATTCTTGGGGAATGTTGGTAGGAGAGGCTGTTACTAGGAAAGGGACATCATGCTTTAAAAAGGTGAGGGATGGAAAAGAGAGGAAGACTTTCAATGTGGTAGATTAACACAGTGACTTCAGCAATGGGCTCAAGTGTATCAGAGATTGTAAAAATGACACAGGATAGGACACAGTTAAGATCTATTGTTCATAGAGTTGCTATTAGTAGAAATGGATTTACCAACACATAATAGCATTACTAATGTTATCAGTGGTGCTATTACTAATAATAGAAATACTATTAATACTAGTAAGACTTATTTTTTGTTATGTGCCACCCAGTCAACTACAATGTATAGTAATCCTATGAACAATGGCTCTGAACCTTGCCCTGTCTTGAGCTAAGCTCACCATCTCTGACTCACTTGGCCCCATTGCCATAGTAACAGTGTCACTTTGTCTCATCCAGGTGCTTCCTTTTTGCACTGACTCTCTGCCTTTCCGAATATAATGTCCTTCTCCAAGGACTGGCCTTTTGGCAACATGCTGAAATTATATGTGGCAGAGCTTCAAAATCCTTGCCTCCAAGGAGCAATCTGACTTCACCCTCTCCAGGAAAGATCTGTTTGTTCTCTTATATTCAATACTCTTTTCTAGCACAATTTAAAGGCATCAATTCTTCTATCATCCTTAGTTATTGTTCAGCTCTCAGATGCAGAACAAACAATTGAGAAGACCGTAGCCTGGTTCAGATGCACCAAAGTCTCCATACTGACATCATTGTTCTTTAGTACTCTGGAGAACTCCCTGACAGCAGATTTTCCTGAAGCAATTAATCTTTTGATTTCCTTTGACTGCTAGCCAAGAGTGTTGATTTTGCATCCAAGCAAGATGAAATTGTTAACAACCTAAATCTATCATGATATTGACAATAACATTTGTGTGAGAGATCTTTGTTTTCTGGATGTTGAGATGAAATACGTATTAAATGCTGATGGCTTTGATTTTGTGCAGCAAACAGTTCAAGTTCTCTTCAGTTTCAGCAAACAAAGTTGTGTCATCTGTATAATGCAGGAAGTTGATTAAACTTCTTCCAATCCTGATGTCACATTCTTTTTAATAAAGTCCAGCCTCTTGAATGATCTGTTCAGCATATAGATTGAAAAGATATGTAGAAAGGATACATCCCTGACACTTCTTTCTTGATTTTGAACCCAGCAATATTTCCTTCCTCTATTTGTACAATAGCTTCCTAATCTAGATATAGGTTTCATATGAACACAATCACGTGGTCCGGTATTCCCATTCTCAATGCTAGCCAAAATTTGTTATGAGCCACGTAGTCAAATGCCTTTGCATAGTCAAAAAACCCTCACAAATAGATATCCTTCTGGTATTCTATGCTTTCAGCCATGATCCTTCTGACATCAGCAATGATGTCCTTTGTTTCATGACCCTTCTTAAACCCAGACTGTATTTCTGGAAGTTCTCTGTGGATATACTCCTCTAGCCATTGTTTAATAATCTTCAGCAAGATTTTGCTTGTGTATAATATTAGTGATTAGAGTTAGTTGGTAGGTGTTGTTGAGTCAAGCATGGTCATAGGACCCTATGAATAAAGTATCTGAACCCTATTCTTTCTTGCTCCATCCTCATATTTCCTGACAAACAAGAGCCCATTGTAGCAGTCACTGTTTCAGTCCACCTGGTTGAGGGTCTTCCTCTCCTTTGTCAACCCTCCACCCTTCTCAACATCTCAACACTTCCTAGCAACATGTCCAAAGTATGTGAAAAGAAGCCTCATTATTCTTGTCTCTAAAGAGCACTTTGGCTGAACCCTCTCCAAGACATATCAGTTTGTTCTCTTGGCCATCTATGGGATAATCAATGTTCTTCTCCCACTCTACAGCTCAAAGGTGTCAATTCTTTTTCTCTAATACTTATTCATTGTCCAACTCTGGGATTCATAGCTAGTAATCAGAAAAACTATGGCCTCAATAAGATGCACCTTTGTCCTCAAACTAACATCATTAGTCCTCAATAATTTGGAAAAGTCCCTATTTGCAGATTTTTCCAGTACAAAGTGTCTCCTTATTTCCTGACTGCTAGTACCAAGGATGTTAATTGAGGATCCAAGCAAGATGAAGCTGTTGACAGTTTCAATCTCCTCTCCATCCATCATATGCTGCCTGTCAGTCCAGTGGTAAAAATTTTTGTTTTCCTGACATTGAGATGCAACCCATACTGAAAGCTGCATTCCTTGATCTCCAACAAGTGCTTCAAGCCTTTCTCACTTTTACAAGCAAGGTTGTATCATCTGCATAACACAGGTTATTGATGAGTCTCCCTCCAATCCTGATGTCACACTCCTCCTCATAAAGTCCAGCTTCTTGGATAATTTGCTCAGCCTACAGACTGAATAAGTATGGAAAGAGAATACAACCCTGGCACAATTCCTTCTCAATTCCAAACCATGCAGTGCTTCCCTGCTTCACTTGCATAACTTCCTTCTGCTCCAGGTGTAGGTTTCTCATGAGCACAATCAAGTGCTCTGGCATTCCCATTCTTCTCAATGTCAGCCACAACTTGTCATGATCCACACACACACCTTCACATATTAGTGATACTATTTGATAATTTCCACATTCTGTTGAATCACCTTTTGGGGGGAATGAGAATAAATACAGATCTCTTCCAGTCTGTTGCCCAAGTAGCTGATCTCCTGATTTCTTGGCACTACCAATGAGCACATGCAGAGCTGCATTTGTTTGTTGAGATATGTCCGTTAGTATTCCTAGGATCTTATTTTTTGCCAATTCCTTCAGAGCAGCTTGAACTTCTTCTTTATTACCACTAATCCTTGATCATATGCTACTGTCTGAAATTTTTCTGTGCCATTCAATTATTTCTGGCATAATGGCTCTGTACATACCTTTCATTTTCTTTTCTTCATGGTTCATTCAAGATTTTGGCCATAGCAGCTTTAAGTAGTGGAACTCTATGTTTGAATTTGTTCCTCAGTTCCTTCAGCCTGAGAAATGCCAAGCCTGTCTATCCCTTTTGATTTTCTGACAGTATGTTATTATATTTCGCTTTGTTGTCACAAGCTGTCCTTTGGAATCTTTTGCTCAACTCCTTAACTTCTTCATTTCTTCCCTTTGTTTTGGCTTCTTGGCATTCTAGTGAAATATTCAGAATCCCTTTTGACATCCATTGCAGTATTTTCTTTATCCTCTGCCTTTGTAATTACCTTTATTTTCTTCATGGATGATATCCTTGATATCATTACACAACTCATCTAATCTTCATTCATTAGCATTCAATTCCTCAAAGCTGTTCTTGAGATGGTTTTTAAGTTCAGGTGGAATAGACTCAAGGTTAAATTTTGGTTCTTGTGGATTTAATTTGCTTTAGCTTAATTTTGAATTTGCAGATGTGTTGTTCCACAGTTAGCCCCTGGCTTAGTTTTCACAGTTGATATTTAACTTCTCTAATGAGTCTCACCACAGATATAATCAGTCTGATTCCTGTGTATTCCATGAGGTGAGGTCTGTGTATATAGTTTATGTCTCTGTTTCCTATAAAAGATATTTGGAGTGGATAAATAATAGATTGTGCAGAACTTCATCATTCAATCTCAAGCCTCATTTCTGTTACTAAACCCATTTTCGGTCTACTGATCTTTCTTCCATGTTCCCAACTTTTGCATTCCAGTCATAAATTATCATTAATGGATCTTGATTTTATATTTGGTCCATTTCAAACTTCAAAAGATGGTGGAAATCTTCTATTTTCTCCTCTTTGGCTTTAGTTGTTGGTGTGAATATTTGAATGATACTGGTATTAACAGACCTTCCTTATATGCTTATTAGAGAGTATACTGTCACTCACATCACTGTACTTTAGGACAGATCTAGAAATAGTCTTTTTGACAATGAATGCAACCGCATTTTTCTTCACGTTTTTGTTCCTAGCATCCTCGATCATATGATTGTCTGAGTCAGTGGCTCATGCCAAATCCATCTCAGCTTGCCAATGCCTTGTATATCAATATTTATGCATTCTGTTTCTTTTTTTAACAAAGCCCACTTTTTCTATGTTCACACTTGTATTACAAATACTAAAAGCAACACTAATTTATTTTAGAAATACAATTTGAATGAGAAATTTACATTGGATTTTCTTGTGACATAATCAGGTTGACTAAGTTTCATCAATATTTAGAGGCCTCTGAAAACTCTATGAACAACAGAACACACGCAGACTAACAGAAAGGGCAACCTAGGCAGAACTATCAAGTATGGAAATACAAAGGAGGAGGAACAGTTGTAAGCAGACCCTAGTGATTGAAACATGGAATGTGAGAGCCATGAATGTAGGAAAAT
>NW_006399919.1:992992-997448 GCF_000299155.1 Elephantulus edwardii | reverse complement strand
TGGGGTAATCGGGATGGGTGTGTCGGAGGCAGTGCGGTTGGCGCAGGATAGAGCAGGGTTTAGGGCTGTTGTGCATAGGGTCGCTATGAGTCGAAAACGACTCGACGGCACATAACAACAACAACAACAACAAAAACAACATTTTTCAACCATATATTTCCCTTGTTTGATTTTAATTATAAATAAATAATATGTAGTTGATTTTTTACTAAACCCCCCCCCCCACCATATTTATCTATCCTGGCTATGATGTAAGGGAATATGAAGGACAGAGAGGAAACGACAAAAATATAATATCCAACTTTAATCTTGTGAGAAGTTTGTAACAGATGGCCCATTTGAATAAAAGCATTGTATTTCTTATGAAAATAAATTTTACCCTAGGCAAATACTGCAGCACTTGATATTCACTTGCCATTCTGATTAACATTCCAGCCATTCCAAGAGGATATTAAAATGTAAAATTTAAACATGATAAACTATTTTAGTAGATTTTTAAGGTATTTATTTATTTGCTCAAAGGAGGTAAAATAATTTGTTGTGGTATAGTTGTTTCCACAGGGAAAAGCTATTGCACAATGTATTATTGTCTTAAATAATTTTTTCTAAGCATTCTGGCTTTTTTGATGAATATTGACATAATCTAGATTATAGTAAAGAGCAGAATTTTTAAAATGGCTCAGACTTCAGTACATTTCTACTGTCAATTCTAAAATTTTAAGTTAAAATTTGCCATGTATACTTATTATGATATATAAATGATAGGTTTATAGAAAGCTAGAGTATCCTTATATTTTTGTATGGTGTCTTATCATGCTTGGAAGAGTGAAGGGACAGTGCATGAGAGGTAGACCCCAAAAGGGTTCAAGTGATAAAATAACTGGGTCAGTGGAGGTAGGTATGTTAAAGTCAATGAGGCTGGCTTTGAACGGTGGAGGGACAGCACAAGAGGGGCAGGCCCTGAATGAGATGGTTTGACATAATAACAGGGATAACAGGGTTAGGTGTATTAGAGACGGTGAGACTGGTTCAGGATAGGACAGATTTCAGAGCTGTTGCACACAGGATCACTATGCATCACAGTCACATTGACAGCACCTAACAGCAGCAATGTATTATGATTATAGGTATTAATAGTTATCCTTTAAAATGAGATCTGTAAGTAGGATCATGATCTTGCTTTATAAATTATAGTTGCTTTAGGTGATATAAAGTCAAGTATAATTCATAGTAACCCTATGAACAATAGATCTAAACCCTGCCAATCCCATGCCATCCTCGCCAACACTGTTAAGGCCATTGCTACAATCATAAATAATAGACTTTTATTTTAGGATGAATTTGATATATATCTTTTTTAAACTGGTCTAAAACACCAATCCCATGATACACACAACTACACAAACCAAACCCCTGGCATAACTTATATTTGATATTGCTCTTTTTCTTGCTGGAGAGTTTGCTCAGACGCAATGTGGAGCTTTCATAGAGTTTTCAAAGGTGTAAATTGCAAGGGAGGCATTTACCTGTTTTTATTTTTCTCCTGAGAAGTCATAGGTGGATTCTAACTACCAGAGAGATGCCACCTTCGAGTTAGAAGCACAATTCCCTATAAACTTGGCCACCAGAGCTTGATGATTAAAAGATGTAATCCAAAACTTACTGCTGTTGTATCAATTCCAATTCATCGAGACCATCTATGATAGAGTACAGCTGTCCCATGCGGTTTCCAAGACAGAACATTTTCACAGAAGGAGACTATCTCATTTTTCTCTCACAGTGCATTTGGAAGTTAGAATCATCACCCTTAGACTAGCAGCCACCTGTTTTAACCACTTTGTTACCGGTCTCCTTAAATTTGGGATAAAGCCTAAACATACTTTTTCATTTTCCTATATGCAGAAAAAAGAAATTTAGTGTCTTCCTTAAGCTTAGGACTTACTAAAATATTTACTGAGATAAACATCACAGAATATATTAGTCTCTTGATTAAATCCTAGATTAATATTTTTTATTTCACATAAAGTGTGTCTAAATCACATCTCCACTTTTCTCCCATATGCACACTGGTCAATAGTTTTTCAATATTTATCTGTAAAATTGTACTTTCAAAGAGATTTAACTTTACCCCTTTTCCCAGTAATTTAAGTATTTTTGAGGTATGATTTAGGGACAAAACATATTGTAATATTATTTAATTAGTAAAAATAACTTTAATTAGTAAAAATAATGAAAGCTTTATGGCAATAAAAGAATTTGCAGAGAGAGTATTTACACATTTTGACTCTCATTTTCACAAAATTGATGTTGTTGTTGTTGTTAAGTGCTGTCGAGTCTCAGGCGACTCATGGAGACCCTATGAAGGAGAGTCCCCACACTTGTGTGTCTTTCATCCTCTCTCCAGGTTCATAGAGTTTCTGGAGGCAAGCTATTATGGAAGTGGTTGCCACTCCTGCTTCCAAGCTTGTTTTAATCGGGGAGCTCCACCCCACACTGTCTGCATTGGGTAAGTGACCATTAAACGCATTTGACACATCAGTGTCACAGTGTTCAGTCTCACAGCAACAAGTTATTGCTGTATGACAACTTGTACACCATGGCTATACGACCTAGAGGAATGGAATGTCTGAACAAAAACAATGAAAGACAGGCCCGAGGGCCATGGATTAAAAGTCACCCACCTTTGGCTTGGTAGCATTGCTTTCTGTTCACTGGGCCAACTGATCTCTCTCTATGTCAATGTTATAGTTGTTAAGTGCTGTCGAGTAGTAAGCAACTCAGAGCGAACCTGCGAGAGAGAGTCCTCAATGCTTGAGGACTTACCAATCTGAATCACTTCATGACTATGTTAATGGGATCAAATAGATCTCAAACATTACTTGGGACTTAATACAGTGTTTATGAAAGGTTCTCCTAATCATTTATATAACATTTATTGACTATTGAGGAGCTCTGTTCACATAGTGGGCTGCTATCTGAAAAGTGAGTGGTTTTAATCCACTAGCTGTTTCTCTGCAGAACTAACTGTAAGGCAGTCTGTTCTAAGATTTATATGCTCATAATTCATTTGGTGAGTGTATTTATCTGATATTTTGTCAAGGATAGATATTCCTTGACATGGGGATAAACATAATAACACTGTTGTTATATAGCTTTTATTCTGTCTTTGCGTATCCGTCGAGAAGTCACAAATATATGTGCCTGATAATAGAAATGGATGCATTATGGCAAAATCTAAATTTGATTGACTTTGAGGGAGGATAATGAGTGACAGCTGAGTAATTAGTAAGCATTAAAAAGTTATTGGCATTTGGAAGGAAGTTCATGTGTGCTATGTAGTTCTGAAATAATCAGTAAATTAGTAATCAGCAAAAACTGAAAAGATAAAAATGAACCTTATTGTTTTCAGGCTTTCTAGAAAACAACCAGAGGAGAAAGAAACCAGAGACAGAAAGAAACAAAGAGTATCCAAGAATTTACTTAAGCAATCAATATATAAGACAGAGAGAGGGAGCTCCTTTCAAGGGAATAAGTCATGCAATGGTGAGACTGTCAAACCCAAAACTAGCAAATTCAGCAGCATACTGGAATCTCCAGCAATCTTGTCTACACTCAGGTAAGAAAAAGAATTTTTCTTCCTCAGCAATGCTCAATTTTTTGCTATTAAGCCTTTCAGCTGATTAGCTGAGGCCCAACATTAGAAAGGATAATCTAGTAAGTTTAAGAATAACTGACTTAAATGTATGTTATATGTAAATACATCATAACATCCACACTAACAGTGGACCAACCAGCTTGACACCATATATAATTCAAAACTGCAAATTGAATGAATGGTTGCACTAATGAACATTGCATGTGGAGAAGGTGAGCCCCAGACAATATCTTGAAGCCCCTGATGTAAAAGGGAGAAAGAATAACATGAGGACAACCATAACTCCACAAGAAGAGTTAGTAAGTTTAAATATGGCCACCATTATCATCATCCACACTACAAAACCAATTTCCATGAATTCAGAAGTCAGGTATGCCCCCATGCTCCTTCACCTCCTCTCTCTATGCATTCCAACACCAATCTTACTGCTTTACTGGGTACAGAATTCATTGCAACAACTCACAGTCAACACAGAACCATACTCACTTTTATGTGGTGGTAGTTTAACTAACAGGATACAATTTCTCAGTCATGGTAGCTTCTGCAGGGAACTCACAGATCCTTCAGCCTGCATTGGCTTAGGCCAATGTTACCAAGCTTTCTTAGTCTGGGTTTCTTTGGGTTTTTCCCCAACAAAAAGAAAATGTCTTTAATAAAATTAATTTCCTAATTGATGCCTTTGAGCTGTAGTGCTGGAGAAGAGTGCTGAATATACCATGGACTGCTAGGAGAACAAACAGGGTTGTCCTGGAGAGGGTGAAGCCAGAATGTTCCCTGGAGTCAAGGATTCTGAAGCTTCGT
>NW_006399919.1:973710-978573 GCF_000299155.1 Elephantulus edwardii | reverse complement strand
AGCTGTGAAAACTAGGCCGGGGGCTGATTGCGGAACAGACCACCAATTACTCATATGCAAGTTCAAGCTGAAGCTGAGGAAAATTAAACCAAATCCACAGCAGCCAAAATATGACTTTGATTTCATACCACCTGAATTTCAGAATCATCTCAGGAACAGGTTTGAGGTCTTGAACAACTAACTATACACACATATATTACATATATTATATAATTATAACATTATTTATATTAGGTATATGAAGTATATACTATTATTAGTGCATACTATTATTCTTAGTATGCACTCTTATTGTTGTTAGGTGCTTTCAAGTTGAGTATAACTCATAGTGAGCTATACTATGCTGTCTCTCCTCTAACATACTCAAGCCCATTGGCTCATATCTGACCCTCCAGCAGGTCTTCAGAGGCAGTTAATCGCCCAAGAGATTTTCTCCTTCAAGCATCTGGTGGATTCAAACCTCATGCCTTTAGGATTATAGTGCAGGTTCTCACCTCTAGGCCACCAGGGTTTCCTGCATATACATATATGTAATATATGAACACTGGTGGCCTAGTGGCAAGAAACTCTGCTGCAATCCCACAGGCACGTGATTTGAATCCACCAGCTGCTTTGTGGGAGAGGAAAGGGCACTATTCTCTTGAGTGATTAACTGCTTCTGAAAACCCACCAGAGTTAACTGTGGGTTGGTTCTAACCGGATTGTACCCAACAACAACAACAACAATATGTAATATATATAGGAGAAGTATGGGCAATCTTCTTCCATGCAATTAACTGCTTCTGAAAACCCGCTGGAGGCTCAGCTGTGGGTTGGCTCCAGCTTGACAATGCACAACAACAATATGTAATATATAATATATCATATATTTATATATGTATATATAAAGATATTTGTGTAATATATATCTAGAATGTATGTATGCTGTTGCATATTTGTCCACTTTTTATCAATACTATACTGTTTTAATTAAGTTCTGTGTTTTAGAGAAAAGTTTGAAATTAGTATGATTGTTTTTGTTCTTTTTTTATTTTAGGTTTTTTTTTTCCTTTAAAATACATTTTTTAACATTGTAGTCTTTTTCCTTCCAAATTTTATAGTTCACTTCATAACTTCTGCAAATGTTTGGTAGGATTTTTAGTTTTAAGTGAATCAACATTTATTCAGAATAAATTGCAAAGAAATTAAGTAGAAATTTGATTAGTTTTTATAAATATCTGTACTTGAATAATCATCACAATCAATATGTAGACAATTTTCATCACATAGGAAAGTTCTTTCCTTCCAGTCAATATCTTCCATCCAATATTGAGTATTGGTTTCATTGATATAAATACATGGTAGATTTTTCTGTCCTTATATGATCTTTTGCTTTGTTCATATATTACATCAATGAAAACTCACCTGGTTTTCGATCGTTAATGTTCATTGTATCAGATCTCTCTTTGATATGTTTTATTTTATTCAGGTGGTATAAACAAGCTTATATATTGACTTTCGTGGGCTTGCTTTAATTTTCTTAAATTCAGTTTGACCTTGCCAATGAAATGGCTAAAATGTCACCAGGCTTATCATTGTTGATATAAGATGGATCTTGGTGGAAAGCAGAGAATACCAGAAAAATACGTTTTTTGCTTTAGGAATTATGCAAAGATGTTTGTCCGGATCATGACAAACTGTGTCTAACATTGACAAGAATGGAAATATCAAAATATTTACTCATGTTCATATGAAACCTATAGTTAGTCTAAGAAGCTAGAACTGTTTAAAAGGAATATTGAATTAGGTATTATTTTCAAGACAAAATTACAGAAAAAGATATGCTTATTAAAGTGGACAGTGGACTCAGGGAAATTGTATAACAATAAAAGAATTTTTTTTCTTCAAAGAGAAAAATGAACTGGGGGAGGGGTGGGCAGGGAGGAAAATGCAACAATGAATGAATGGGGGCAAAATTAATTGGAAAGATAGGCTGTAAAAATATATTTGTTGCATTTAAAATCATTAAAAATAAAATAAGAACAAGGAAACATTGCATGCATGGTTTAAAATTAAGAAAGGCATATATCTGGGCTGTAGCCTTTCTCCATACTTCTTCAGTCCATATGCTGAGTTAATAATTAGAGAAATTAGACTCTATGAAGAATAATGTGGCATCAGTGTTGGAGGAAGACTCATTAATAGCATACTTTATTAATATAACCTTGCTTTCTGAAAGTTAAGACTGGAAACACTTCCTGAAAAAGATCAGAGACTACAGCATTCAGTATGTGTTACATCTTAACATTAAGTAGGAAAAAAATCTTCATCACCAGGCTGATAGGCAACATTATGATAGATGGAGAAAAGAATCAAAGTTGATTTCATCATACTTGGATCCACATTCAATACTTTGACACCAGCAGTCAAAAAAAAAACCAAACAAAAAAAAACCCAACAAAAGACATACTGCATTGGAAAAGTCTGTTTTTAGAGACCTTTCCAAGATACTGGAGAGCATGCATGTCAGTTTGGAGATTGGTGTGCACCTGATTTAGACAGAGGTCTTTCCAGTCATTTGCTAGTGCATATGAAAGCTGGATAATAAACAAGGATGACAGAAGAAGAAATGATGCCTCTGAGTTATGGTGTTGGAGGACAGTATTGAATGTCCTACAGACTGCCTAAAGAAAACACAGATTATGTCTTAGATAAGATGTAGCCAAAGTGTTCCTTAGCAGTGAGGATGATGAAACTTTATCTGACATACTTTGGGTATGCTGTTAGTAGACCCTAAGTGGGATGGCTTGACATGGTGACTGCAACAATGAGCTCATGTGCATCGAAGATGATGAGAATGGCTCAGGACAGGACAAGGTTCAGATTTCTTTTCCCTAGGATTATTGCTGTGAGTCATTGACTCAGTAGCACCTATGTGTACACATATGGTTTCTCTGAGTTTTAGTCAAGTCGATGGCACTTAACAAGAACATCCCAGTTTGAAAGTTCCACCAAAGCCTGTTTAACACTATGGAAATATGCTGTATCCTCTGTTGTCAAATAGGCGGTGCTTGTGGCTGAAATGCATTGGTCAGGAATCAAATGGAATCTGTCATTCTACTATTGAACCACTAAAATTTCTTTGATCTAACTATAAACAATTGGTAAATGTATATGCTAACCTACTAAATTCCTCGAGATTGTTGTAGTTAGGTACCATAATTGATGGACTCCCCACTTTCAATTTTAATTTTCATGCATATTCTTGTTCAAGTCTTTTGGTAGGCATGCTATAATTTATCCTGTGATAATATATAGGAGTAGAATTGTCAAATCATAATTAATAGTTATATGTTTAACTCCATTAGAAACTGTCAAATAGTTAGCAACGTGATTATATAATTTTGCACTTGCATCATCAATGTATTAAAATATTAGTTGCTTTCTACTCTTTTTTTGTTTGTTTTTTTGCCTTCTATTCTTGACAGTCTTTGATGTTGGTAAACCTTCTTTATGCACTAATGAAAAAAAAATTAGCTGAATAAGAAAGCAATGTATGTGGAATTGATTTGAAAATTACCTAAGGTCATGATA
Organism: Elephantulus edwardii; assembly: GCF_000299155.1. NCBI lineage: Eukaryota > Metazoa > Chordata > Mammalia > Macroscelidea > Macroscelididae > Elephantulus > Elephantulus edwardii. The sequence continues at coordinate 975,000 of NW_006399919.1, read as the reverse complement.
AATCAAAGTTTTATATTTTAAACAATTAAAATTGTATTTCTCTAGCAATAAATTCTCAGTTGAATGAATGGAAAATGGAAAAGTGCACAAGTGCGCGCACACACACACATTTCTTTTTATTGGTAAATTTGTGTGTTAACCTACCAGATTCCTCAAGATTGTTGTAGTTAGGTGCTGTTTGAGTCAATTACAACTCAGCAACCTTAGTAACAACCTTTCCCTAGTCTGTGCCATCCTCACCATTTCTGATATACTTGAGTCCATTGTTACACTGTGTCAAGCCACCTCCCCAAGGGTCTTCCTATATTTTTCTGTGCCTCTACCTTTCCACATATGATGTCCTTTCCTGAGGATCGGCACCTCCTAAAAACATGCCCAAAGTACATAGGATAAAACTTTGCCATCCTCCTCTCTAAGAAGCACCCTGGTTGCATTTTATCCAAGTTATGCTTGTTTGTTTTTCTGGTAATCTATGAGATCTTCAGTACTCTCCTCAAGCAGTACAACTAAAAGGTATTGATTCTTCTTCTATCATCATTAGTCATTGTCTAACTTTCAGATACATAGTTATTGATTGAAATGACCATGACTTGAATCAGGTACACTTTAGTCTTTAACTTCATGCTCATTAGAACTTTGGAGAAGATTTTTCCAATTCAATACACCTTCTGATCTCTTGACTGCTGGTATCAAGGGTATTGATTGTGGATTTAAGCAAGATAAAATTGTGAACAACTTTCATCTTTTCTCCATATTTCATGATATTGCTTATTGGTACAAGATGAGGATTTTTGTTTTCTTGATGTTGAGATGTAATTCATATGGAATTACATTTGCAGCAAGTGTTCATTGCTTTCAGACACAAGGTTTTGTGTCATCTACATAGTGCAGATTGTTAATGAATATTCCTCCAATCCTGATGCTATACCCCCTTTTTAAAGTCCAGATTTTTTATTGATTTTCTCAGTTTATAGCTTGAACAGGTATGAAGGGGAAAAAACTCCATCTCTGACATACGTACACTTTTCTGGATTTTAAACCAGGGAGTATTCCTTGATCAGTTCACACCACCACCTTTTGGTCTTGCTCTAGGTTTCACATGTACACAATTAAGTGTTCTCATATTCTCATTCTCAAATTTAACCAAAATTTATTATGATTTACACAGTCAAATGCCTTTGCTTAGTCACAAAACCACTGGAACCCTGATTCACTGTTGGTGGGAGTGTAAAATGGTGCAACCCCTGTGGAAAGCAGTATGGCGCTTTCTCAAAAAGTTGCAAATAGAGA
>NW_006399919.1:967911-973610 GCF_000299155.1 Elephantulus edwardii | reverse complement strand
GGTCCTATCAATTGATGCAGAAAAAGCCTTTGATAAAATCCAACAATACAATTTTTAATGATTCCCTAACCTATTCCACTCTATTTTCTCTCCATATTTTTCTAAATTGTAATTTTAATGAGAGTTTACAGAAAAGTAAGATTTTCATTCATTCATTATTACACATTTTTGTCCCTACCGTCCCAGTTTACTTAAAAAAAAAATAAAAAAATCATTGTTGCATAATTTCTTCCCTCTCTCCCCCAACCTTTTCCCCAGTTCACTTTGCTATGCACCTCCTACTCTGGACTGTTGTCATACACATAATGCCTAATCATATATTCCTTTTAAATAGTTCTTTCCTTTATGTGTTCCAATGTAATTTTATTATTTATCCCCTATTAGTTTCCCCCAATCACAATGTGAGTCCTGTTTTATTACAGAAGTATTACAGAATATTTGTCCTTTTGTGACTGAGATATTTCACTCAGTATAATGTCTTCCAGGGTCACCCATGTTGTGTATTGTCTTATGAAATCCCTTTTTTCAGTGTTGCATAATATTCCATTGTGTGAATATAATATAGTTTTTCATATATTCATTTGTTGATAGGCATTTGGGTTGCTTCTTTCTCTTTGCTATTGTGAATAATGCAGCAATAAAAATGGGTGTGCATATATCTGATTGAGTGGCAGCTCTAGTATCTTTAGGGTATATTCTTACAAAAGCAATCATCACGCTCATGAACTGGAAAAGGATCAGTTCTTTAGGGTATATTCTTAGTAGTGGAATTGCTGGGTCAAATGGTACTTCTATTTCCAACTTTTTGAGAAAGTGCCAGACCATCTTCCATAGTGGTTGCACCATTTTACACTCCTGCCAGCAGTGAATAAGAGTTCCTTCTAATCTCTTCACCATTTTGCCAACATTTGTTGCTTGGTGTGCTGTTGAACTTTGCTATTGTTTCTGGGCTAAGATGATATCTCAAAGTTGCTTTTCAGTGCTGATTTCATGAAGGGGAAAAATGTTGGTTCAGTTGAAAAAGGCCAAAAATAGGCTTTCAGGATGTTTCTTATTTGCATATTTTACTTGTTTGATATTAGTTATTAATGGGTGGGGTACAGAGAACGAAAGGCAGCAATTAAAACAAACAAACAAACAAACAACCACAACTCTCTTAGTCCTGTTAATTAGAATATCTCCTCCCCACCTCCAAACCCACCCTATTCCTCTAGCAATACAAGGGCTCCTAGCTCTGGTTCTATGGTGTACAGTCCCAAGATCAATCGTCTCCCCTTGGGTCTCTGGTTATTTGCTTTAGCTGCTATTGCTGCTTCTGCTGTCCTGTATGTCTGACTGACACAAGAATCTCTGACACCAAAGGAGACATATAATGTTCTCAAAATCTACCGTGGAATCTACTCAATTTAGTGGTGAGATAAGCCAATTCCCTTGTCAATAGACTAACACACTCTATTCATATATTCCCACCTATCCACATGGAAAAGTCAAACCCAATGTCTAGGAAAGCCATTTTCAACAATAAACCCTTGACACCAGAGATTATGAGCAGGTTTCCTCCATCTGACAACATATTCAAAACAAAATGAGACATCCAGAAAAATCAGCCAATGAGCATAGTTTATAGCAATGAATATGGCTCTAAGATCATTTATATAAACTTTTAAAAAAAATTGTAATGTGAGTAAACTTTTGTTGCTGTTATGTGCCATTGAGTTGTCTGTGTCAACTTATATACAACAGCTCTGAATCCTGTCCTATTCTGAGCCAATCTCACTGTCTCTGGCACACCTGCCTGTATTACCCCAGTGGTGAATCCATTTCATCCAGGTCTTCCTCTTCTGCACTGTCCCTACATCCTTCTAAGCATGACATCATTTTCAAAGGTCTAGTCCCTCCTGGCAACATATCCAAAGTATGGGAGATGGAGCTTCACAATCCTTGCCTCCAGAGAGGAACTTGGTTTCACCCTCTCCAGGCCATATCTGTTTTCTCTTGGCAATTTATGGTATGTTCAATACTCTTCTCTGGCAATTCAAAGGAATCAATTTTTCTTCTGTCATTCTTAGTCATTGTTCAACTCTCTGGTGAATATCAAGTAATTGTGAAGATGGTGGCCTCAATCAGGTACACCTTAGTCTCTAGACTGATATTGTTGCTCTTCAGCACTCTGGAGAGGTCTCTGACAGCAGATTTTCCTAATGCAATTTGTCTTTTGATTTTCTGACTGTTGGTGCCAAGAGTTTATTGTAGACATGAGCAAGCTGAAATTGTTAACGATTTCAATCTCTTCTCCATTTATCATGGTGTTGCCAATTGGTCCAGTGGTAAGAAGTAATTTTCCGTATAACCATTCATATGTTTCCTTTTTCGTTAATTATAATAACACTTTTTCCACTTTCTCCTTCTAATTGTGATTTACATGAAGTCTTTTATCCTATCACTTCCTGCTTTCTGGTCTTCATCCTTTGGCAAATGCTGTTCTTTTGATCGTTTGTGGTTGGTTATTTTCAGAAATGAGTGTGTGCTTATGTGATAGTGCACCTCATAGAAGATTGCTGTTTACCCACAGTACAAACCTCTCTGTGGATTGGAATCCACCAACAATTAGTGATAGGTAAGCAATCTCATTCCATACAATTTATAGCTTTGGATACCCACTGGAGAATCAGGTGTGTACTGGTTTTGAGTTGATGACGTTGAAGTTAATTTTGAGTTTTGAAGGTCTCTTTGTTTTTTGTTCGTTTTTGTTTGTTTGTTTGTTTTTAAATTGGGTTCTTTGCTCATTGGCAGTGGGAAGTTAAGCCAAAGGAGTGTGTTTTGTTCCAGATTTGAAGAGTGTCAGGGTCATATTTCCTCAGGGGTTCTACCACACATAAAACTATTTTCTGAAAACTCAAACAGAATTAAGCCAATGCAAAATAGGTTATCATTTGGATAAAACAGCATTTAAGAATTTTATAAAACATCTGATAATCTAGAGTTAAAGGCATTTACATAAGTATGTATGAGGGGCAATATATATGAAGTTTATAGATAAACCAGTGTAAAATTAAAAAAAAATTACAAGAAATAAAAAATAAAGTAAAAAAGAAATAAAACTCCAACATAAACAAAACTAAAAAAGGGGGAAAGTATATACGAATATTTTCTTTGTCCAATGCACTGGATTCCAATTCAAATATATCAACTCATGGCCAATAAGTTGGTTTTAATTAACAACTGCCCTTTGTTAAATTCCTAAACTGCAAATCACCTGTTAATTATCTGTCTTTCTCCCTTGGAGGGCCTTGTAGATTCAAAAGCTCAGAGAAGAATGGCCTTTTGGTTAGCAGTGAAATTCTATGAACTATTAACACCAGCTCTCCTTAGCTAAATACATAGAATTCTAAATACATAGAATTAGTCCTCTCCCATTTGTCTCCAGGGAGCAAATTGATGGATTTGAACCCTTGTCTTTGGATGGCAGTCCAGCTTCTTACCTATTGTGCCATAAATACAAATAAAACTTCCATATTTACTTTTTCAACAAAGATATTTTTAAACATTTCACAAAGTAAAGTATACAAATGAATAGCATGAATATGATTAATTTGATACGAATTCACAAACATTCCCCCATCTTAATCCAGAGGCAGCATTTTTATCACTTTAGAATATTCTATTTTCAATTTCAATTGCTTTTCTGTCTCTGAGGAAATTGTTGCTGATTTTCTCATCACAAGTTAATTTTCCTGCATCAGAGAGCTGGACGACTAGCAATGATAGAAGGAGAATTGATGCCTTTGGCTGTGATGTTGGAGAAGAGTATTGAATATACCATGGACTGCTAAGAAAATGAACAGGTTTGTCCTAGAGAGGGTGAAGCCAGGCTGCTTCTTGGAGGTAAGGATTCTGAAGCTTCGTCTAACATGCTTTGGACATGTTGAGAGGAAAGACCAGTCCTTGGCGAAGGACATCAGGCTTGGGAGAGTGGAGGGAGAGGAAGATCCTCAACAAGATGTAATGATTTGATGACTGGGGTAAATAGGGGTAGGGTGTCAGAGACAATGAGATTGACACAGGATAGAGCAGGATTTAGGGATGTTGTACATAGGGTTGCTGTGAGTCGCAGGCGACTTGATGGCACATAACAACAATAACAACAACAACAACAACAAACTTTATACAAATAAGTCTTATAGTAAACACTCTTAAGCATCCGACTTCTTTCAGTTAACTTCCCCCTTCCCATATTTTTTCCATATACATCCATGTTGTAGGCATTTAGTCTTTTACATTGCTCAGTAATGTTCGTGAATACACTGATTGGCCTAGTAGTAAGGAGCTGAACTGTGGTGTTTTTCTTTGCTTTCTTTATATACACACACACACACACACACACACACACACACACACACACACACACATATATATATATTATGTTATTACTTGCTTTTTGTTAATAGTTGCTGTGGAGTTCAGTTAAACTCTTAGTGATGTCATATGGCAGAGTAAAACCATGTAGGACTTTCTAGGCCATAATATTTTTAAATCACCAAAATCTCTCTCCTGAAGAAGCGCTAGGTGGACTTAAACTGCTGACTTGCAGTTAGAAGCTAAATTCTCAGCAGCTGTGCTTTCTGGGTTACTTTTACCCTAACTTTAGTTGTTTTGAATAAAACTACTCTAAACCTCCTTGACCAGATAGTTCACTTTATGGACAGGTGTTTCTCATGGCTAACTACCTATGAGTAGAAGTTGTAAGTCAAGGCACATGTGTTTAATTTTGTAGGAAAATTGTAGTCATTTTTCCAGATTTGTTGTTTACTTCTTACTCTCTTAGACGCATTGTACAGAGTACACACTATTCCACATCTTTGCCATAATTTGGTGCTATTAATCTTTTTAATGCTAGCCATTTAGGCAGATGTGAAGTGATATGTCACTTTGATATGACTGTGCACTCCCCTGTTGACAAGCAGTGATGTGTACCTTTTTATGTACTTCTTAGCCATCGGTATATCTTGTGTATACAAGTCTTTTGACAACTCTTTTAACAAGTTGATTTGTATTTCTTTTTTGACCTAAGTATTTTGTTAGACATATATTCTCTGTGCGTCATCTTTTCATTTTTAAATAGTGTATTTCAATAACTTTAAGAGTTTAACTTTTATAAAATTAAATTTTTCATACCCTACCCCTTTTAATTCCTATGTGAGAAATCTGTGCTGATTCCAATATTATGAAGATAGTTTTCTGCGTATCCTTTTAGAAGTGGTATAGTGTATGTTTGGAAGAAGAAGTGTCATCCACTTTCTAGACAACATGCCTCTGGAAACTATATGAATTTTGATAAATGTCAGTAGTTGTAGAAAGCTTCAGGCTTTTGTTCATAGGGTTGCTATGAGTAGTGCTGGACTCAAGGCAGTCAGCAACATAGTATATGTAAGACAAAGTGGTTTTAATAAAATTTAGTTCAATTTGAGAGTCAACTCATTCATTGACTTGTGTCTGACCCTCCTTTGGATTTTTGAGGGTTTAAAATATCATGGAAGGAGATTACTCATTTTTCACCATAGGAATCTACAGACTGCTGGAGAGGCATAACCTTTCAGTTAGCAATATGACTCCCTACAGACTACATATCAGAGCTTCCTGAAAAAAATCAACTGACTATGTTGTTTGTTGTTGTTATGTGCCGTCGAGTCGTTTCCAAC
>NW_006399919.1:931289-957561 GCF_000299155.1 Elephantulus edwardii | reverse complement strand
AAATCTCTGTAAATGTTTATGAAAATTAATAAAATATAATTATAGAAAAAAAACCCCATAATATTATTTCAGTCTTTTAAATTTCTTTTACCTGAAGCATGCATGGTTTTATTCCCCATGTAATTTGAATATGTTAATATGACTCTTTTATTGTAATTAATTTCTTTAGTATCAGTTTCAACTCATAACAACCTTCTATTTGGTATACAAAGACATACATCTTTATGGGAGAGTCTTCCTATATTTCTGCCATTGAACAGCTGGTATATTTGAAGTGCCAACCTTTTAGTTGGTAAAACAACATGTTACGAACTATATCACCAGTGCTTATTTTTAATTAATTCAATACCATTGAGTCACCACCAAGTCATGGTTGATCTTCCAGTGTTTTTCAGAGGCTATAAACACAACAGACAATTGCCATCTTTCTACTGTACAAGAGATAGTGAATCTGAACCACAAAGAAAGTGCTGCCTTTGGGTTAGCCATGCACTCCTCTAGAAACTTATCTCACCAGAGATCTTTTTCTTTTCCTCTAAATTATAGAAATCCCCACATTACTTAACTCAAGACCTTCGTATAATTTGGTACTCAGCAGGCTGGAAGTTAATGGCACATCTTCCTTTCATTCTCCACAAAACATTGCCGGATGAATAATACTATATGTAATCAACTGGTGAGGAAACAGAAGTTTAGAGAAGTTAATTAACTTAATCAAGTTAATAAGGTTAACAGGTACTGCAAAAACAACTCTGTTCATGTAGAATCAGACCTTCTCTTTGATTTTATTATGCTTTTTTTTTAAATTCCCAGTCCTTTGAGAAATAAAGGAATTCATGGAATGAATAGTACATGAAATAAAGGCAAAGTTTAAAAGGTTCAGCTTTACTCGCCTGAAAACCAATGAATCTTACAGTACTTGTTTGAAAATAACTCTTAAAACTCCTTGTTCCAAATAGGCAAAGACATGGAAAGAATTTTCACAGAGGAAAATATTCAAATGGCTGACAGACCCATGAAGAAATGCTCCAAATCACTGGCAATAAGAGAGATGAAAATCAAATCCTGATGAGGTAGGTACCATCTCACTCCAGTAGCAGTGGCAAAGTCTAAGAGTACAGCAAGTAATAAATGTTAGAGAGGATGTGGTGAGATAGGGACTCTTATACAGTGTGGGTGTGATTGTAAAACGGTGCAACACTCTGGAAGGCAGTTTGGCACTTCCTCAAAAACCTGAACATAGAAATTCCATATGACCCAGCTATTCCATTGCTTGGAATATACTCCAAGAAAATGAGAATTAAGGCTTAAATGTAAACTTGTACATCAATGTTCACAGAAAAATTATTCACAATCACAAGAATATGGAAACAGCCCAAATATCCAACCACAAATAAATGGATTGAGAAGTTGTGGTGCATTCAAACATGGAATACTAAGCAGAAGTATGCAAGAGTGATGATTTTGTAAATTTCTACCTAACTTGGGAGTGTTATGCTGAGTGAACTAACTCAGTCCCACAAGGATTAACACTGTATAAAACCATTTATTGTAGAATGAGTATGAGGATCCAAGGGGGGATGGGAAGGTGGAAGCAGAGGGGTGAGCATGGGCAAGGGAGAGGTGTTAATCTCAGAGTTGCATAATTCGATGGGTGAAGTGAGGTGAAGAAAATGGGAAGGATCTTTTGTGAAAAACAATGTATTCAAACTTTGTAAATAAATCACTACAAAATTTTTAAAAAGGAGAATAATATGTTTGCAAAACATATGCAAAAAACCTCCTTGTTTCTAAGGAAATCACAATAAATAATATAAAAAGTGATGTTCAACATTATTGAAACAGGATGGATTTACTGTGGTGTTTCGATAATAGAATGTTCATTTAAAGATTCATGGGAGAAGTAGCAATTGGATTCAGTTAGTTAGCCATTACTTGTATTGGACATCTTATATTGATTATATTGGCCATCTACTCTACATGAGGTCCTGTTCTAAGTTCTCAGAAATGGCGGTGTTAAGGAAGTAGGGATACTCTAACATAAAAATGATATTTATAAAAATAGGATGCTGCTTAAGAATGTGTGATTGAGCATAAGAAATTGAAGACAGAAATGTAAATATTCATTCTCCTTTGTTTCTTCAGAATAAAACATTGGGTTTTGTTTGGGTTTGTGTTTGTTTTCTCTTGAGTTGGATTTACAGTTTCCTGGTTAAAAATAACATATTCTTTGTGTTTATATGACTGGATATGATAATATTGAATACATTCTATACCATTAAAAATAGATATTCTGAAAGTGGTTTATAGGAAGTCTCCTTTTGTTTGGTGCATGGAGCTCAGACATAAATAAGGCTTTAGATCTGACCTTTAACTATGAGGACGAAGGCTACAGCTCAGGGAGTTGGTATGAGCCTGAGGATCTGATGACTCTTAGTGGTCATACAGATTCTGGGCTGCCTTTCACCAGATTTCTTCATGTGTGCCAATGCCTCCCCCTTTATTTTGTTTATGCTGCAGCTATTTTTCTTATTACATAGAACCAGATTTAAATGATAAAGAAGGAAGAAATTCAAACTACCTTGAAGACACTGGCAAAAAATAAGAGCCCAGGAATCTATGTGATACCAGCTGAAATGTTTCAAATAGCAGATGTAACCCTGGATGTGCTCACCAATCTACGCCAGGAAGTTTGGAGGACAGCTGGCTGGCTAGAAGAGATCCATGTTTGCCTATATTCCCAAAAAAGGTGATCAAACAGAATGTGGAAACATTTGAACAATCTATTTAATATTACATCCTAGCAAAATACTGCTGAAGTAAGTGGCTAGAACAAATATATGGATATGAAACTGCCAGATGTTCCAGTTGCATTTAGAAGAGAATTTGGCACTGGGGATATAATTGCTGATGTCAGATAGATCCTAGCTGAAAGCAAAGAATGCCAGAAGAATGTCTACTCATTCTTTATTGACTATGCAAAGGCATTTGACTATGTGGCTTATAACAAGTTATGGCTAACATAGAGAAGAATGGCAATTCCAGAACACTTAAATGTGCTCATGTAAAAACTAAACCTTGACAAAGAGACTGTTGTGCAAACAGAGCACTGGAACACAGCATGGTTTAAGATTAGGAAAAGTGTACAATGGGGTTCTATGCTTTTACTATACATATCTACCTTGCATGCTTAGCAAGTTATCTGGAGAAACTTGACTCTATGAAGAAGAATGTGGTATCAGGATTGGAGGAAGACTCATCAATAACATTGGCTGTACAGATGACACAAACTTGCTTGCTGAAAGTGAAGAGGACACTTGCTGCAGAAGGTTAAACAATGAAATCTTCAACATGAATTGTATCACAATGTCAAGAAAACAAAATCCTCACCACTGGACTGAAAGGTAACATGATGATGGACAGAGAGAGAACTGAGCTGTCAATGACTTCATCTTGCTTCGATCCACAATCAATCCACTTGGCACCAGCAGTCAGGAGCTTGGGGGCAAATTGCACTGGGAAAGTCTGTAGTCTGGGACCTCTCCAAATTATTGAGGAGTAATGATTTGAGCACTAAGGTAAGCGTGTTTCAGGTTATGATCTGAATTCAGTGGTTTGCTATACATCTGAGATCTGGACAAAAGAAAATCTGACAGAAGAAGAATTGATGCCTTTAACTGGTGTTAGAGAAGAGTGCTCAAGATCTCATGGATTGCCAAAAGAACAAACAGATATGTATTGAAGAAGGTGTGGCCAGAATGCTTCTTGGAAGCAAAGGTGATGAAACTTTCTCTTATGCACTTTGGGAATTCTTTATAGAGGGACTATATATGCATCAGAGATTATGAGGATGGCACAGTGTTCAGAACTGTTGTTCAAAGGGTGGCAATGAGTAGTACTTGACGGCACCTAACAATAAAAACAATATAAATTGGTAAGAACAAAGATTCCTTGGGCTTTAAACAAGATGAAAATTATATTTGGATACATTTGATAAGTCTTCATGAAGCAATTGACATTTAAGTTAGGTCATGAGAGATTATTATGGATGGTAAAATCATGAAGAAAGACATCATATTGTAAAATATCAAATTGACAAGAAAAGATAGATTGTTTTTATTCATACTTTTGTTGTACTGATTTTTTCAATTGCCATTTTAAATACATATAAACAAGACAGTTCTTTGCTCTTCAGCTACTCATAAGCTAGTGGTGAAGAGAGACATCCATCTGTAGCAAGTCAATGTGATAAGTTCTATGATCTGAAAATAACAAGATCTTAAGGAGCTATCTTATGGAACGCTCATGGCCTAGTGGAAAGGAGCTGCACTGCCAACCTGAAGGCAAATCTATCAGCTGTTCCAATCTAGAAATATGAACAATCTCCTCTTGGTGATTTACTGCCTCTGAAAACACCAGCTATGAGCTGGTCCTGACTCACTGGTACATAATGACGATGACAACAGCAACAAGAAGGAGCTGGCATGATATGTAGGGAGTTGTGCTGATAAGTGAAAGACTATAGATCTCTGGAAGTTTGAATCAAATGGCACCTCCTAGGAAGAAAAACAGATAATCTCTTCATGTGCAATTTTATGTCCTCAGAAACCCAATAAAGAGTCAGCAGTCAGTTTGAATTTGAAGACCATGAATTTTTAAGAGACTCTGGTGGCATAGTATGTAGCACATTATGTTGCTAGTAAAAAGTCTACAAACCGTCATTAGTTCAAATTCACCAGCGACTGTACAGGGAAAAGATGGGCAGTCTTTTTCTATTAAGATTTATGGCCTCTGATATCCAATGAAGCGTTCCAATGAGTTGAAATTGACTTGATAAGAGTGAGTTGCTTGGTTGTGGCAAGGATTTATCTAACATACAGTGGGCATGTTATCAGGAGGGACCAGTCCTTAGAGAAGTACATCATGCTTGGGAGGTAGAGGGACAGTTCAAGAGAGGAAGAGCCTGGATGAGATGGATTGATTCAGTGACTGTGGTAATGTGGGTGGGTTTATTAGAGACAATGAGATTGCCTCAAAACAGAGCAGGGTATGAGTCACAAGTGGCTAGAAGGCACAGAACAACAATACAAGGTCAAATGAAAGTCGCTAACCCAGCCAAGTGTAATAGGATCACAGAATTATTATTGGGGTTAATACTTCAAATTGAGCTTGACAGAAAAGAACTTATTTTATTCTTTGAGATTCCTACAATATTGCCCATCATCCATCTACTCATTGATGGTAGACTGATAATCCATCATACCTTTTCCATATTTTATAAGTAGTTTTCTGCTACAGCAGCACTAGCAAACCAAGGTGGTTATCACGTAGTTCATTCTGATTCATGGTGACACCATATGCAACAGTCTGAAATATATAGTGCTTATTAGGAATAACAAGACTTCTGGTGGTCGTAGTCAGTCTATAGTGATTTGAGCGGTTAACCCCAAAATTGCACCTCCCTGGCAGTTCTAATCTACCAGTGGCTCCACAGAAGAAAGATGAGCAATATCTTCTCATGTGATTCATACATTTTTAAAAATCCTTTTTGAGGTTCAGCTGAATATGCTTCAATTCAACAGCAACAAGTTGAGTGGTCAAGTTGACTCAACTTTACATATTCTGGTGGTGATTTTTTTTTAGGGAAGAATGTAAGAATTTTTAAAAATTTCTTTTTACTTTATGTTTTAATTTATTCATTATTGCATCTTTCTCCCCTATTTTTCCCCTCCAAATGTCCCCCTTATTCCAAACTGTTCTTGTACATAAAATGTAGAATCATATATTCCTTTCAAACAGTTCTTCCCCTCCTCTGTCCCAATGCAGTGTTCATGATACAGGTTTTGGTTTTGATCTCTGTAATCTGCACAGCTGCACTCCACTGGGTGGTGAAGAGATTGGGATTGTCAACAGTTTCGGATTGCTTGGCTCTACAATGAACATCCTTGGTACCATCAGCCAGGAAATTAAAAGATGAGTTGCATTGGGAAAGTCTGCTGTCAGAGACCTTTCAAAAGCACTGAAGAGCAACAATGTCAGTCTGGAGACTAAGGTGCACCTTATACAGGCCATGGTCTTTGCAATCACTTGCTATGCATCAGAGAGCTGGATAATGATTAGGGATGATAGAAAGTGAATGGATGACTTTAAGCTATGGTGCTGGAAAAGAGTATTGAATATACTATGGACTGCTAGGAGAACAAACAAGTTCACCCTGGAGAGGGTGAAGCCAGGCTGCTCCTTGGAGGCAAGGATTCGGAAGCTTCTTCTGACATACTTTGAACATGTTGCAAGGTGTGACCAGTCCTTGGAGAGGGACATCTTCCTTGGGAAGGTGGAGGGACAGAGCAGGACAGGTGGATTTTGATAAGGTGGATTGAGTCAGTGATTAGGGTAACGGGGTAGGTGTGTCAGAGACAATAAGAATGACACGGGATAGAGCAGGATTTAGGGCTATTGTTCATAGGGTCACTCTAAGTCACAGGCGACTTGATGGCCCATAACAACAACAACAATTTTTACTTTATAAGATATATTTTTCTTCTTTATTTGTCAGCAAGTAAGAAAAGATGTAGGGTTAACATTCTTTCCAAGTCTTGAAGGGATTTTTTCCCCCCCAAACTTTTATATACTGGCTGTCTGTTTTCTTTTTGAGTATGTGTATCTATGCTTTATTGAAGAAAGGAGATCCATATTTTTTTTCAATGTAGAAAATGACAGTTTTTTAGTCCTTACTGCTGATTATTTTGGGTGGTATGTGATATGGGTTTTAAACCATGATATGTAATTTAATGAATTTATTTATTTATTTTAAAATGTCTTATTTTATTTGGGATAAAAAAAGAGGATAAGGAGAAGTGACTGCTGGAGCAGTGGAGAACTGCTACAATAGAGATCAAGCTTGAGTTTTCAGTGGCCATTTTATGACCATGAAGATAATGTTGATCTTTGTGCACTTTAAGGTACTTACATATGTCTTTAAACAAACACCACTTACAGTCCCGGCCACCACTTGCTTGTTAAATTGCTATGACTTGAATGTTGCAATTTTGTTAGGAACTATTCGATTAGATTTTCAATATCAATAGAATTACCTATAGGAGATAACTTTTAGCTGAGCTTCCATACTAAGAAGTACTCAAATTAAGATTTGGTGGTCCACTTTTGAAAATTATTGTTACTGTGTGCCTCACATTAACTCGTCTGTTTCCGGCCATTCATACTTCTTTATTACTATCGATCTTCTGTCCTCTGATTTCGTGAGTTTCAGAGCAGAAAGGGTGACAGCGCTGCCAGGATGAAACTCGTGAAATTTTTTATGAAGTTGACTCATGAAACTGTAACCATTGAATTAAAGAATGGAACACAGGTCCATGTAACGATTACAGGTGTGGATGTCAGCATGAAAACACGTCTTAAAGCTGGGAAAATGACCCTGAAGAATAGAGAGCCTGTCCAACTGGAGACATTGAGTATTCGAGGAAATAACATTCGGTATTTCATTCTGCCAGACAGCTTACCTTTGGATACCTTACTTGTGGATGTTGAACCTAAGGTGAAATCTAAGAAAAGGGAAGCTGTCGTAGGAAAAGGAAGAGGCCGAGGTCGAGGTCGAGGAAGAGGACGCAGCCATGGCAGAGGAAGAGGGGGGCTTAGGCGATAAAGTCTTTCAAAATTTACTGTTTCAAAGGGTTAAGTTGATTTGGGAATTTTTTTTGTACAGCTTTTTGTTTTGTCAGGTTTTAATAAACATAAATGTGGGACAAAAAAAAGAATTAACTCATAGCTGGCCTTCTTGTAGATTTAAAAAAAAATAATAAATCACAAAGGAGAGATTGTACATCAGAACTGAATATGAGTTCAGGCTGGAAAGAACTTAAAATACTCATTGACCACAATAATCTCCAGCATACCACCAAAAGTGTAGATGGAGCTGGGCCAGGCTGTTTCCTTCAGCTGTATACGTGGTTGCCATGATGAAGTCGACTTAGTGGAAACTAACAACAACCACCCTGGGATAGTTTATAATCTCAGTGTGATGATTTTAATTGTAGATAAAGGTACTTTGATACCCCTTTCCTTGGATTTGAGCGGGTTTGTAACTATTTAACAGAGTACAGCTTTACTTATAAAATGACACTGTACTGCTTAGATGGCCTTTAACTTCTGATGTGTCCACTTAGCTCTGATAACCCAGAGGAGTCATTTAAAAAGTCCGAATGCCCTGCGGGCACCATGGTGGAAAAGCGTTTTGTAGGCTCCCCAGTTAACAGCCCCAGGAGAATTTTGCCTTAGCACCCCCACCATGGAACAAGCTTGAAACAAAACAGCCTGGAGTACCCAAATTGGCCCTCTGTGCAGCTACGTTTCTATGAGGTCATCTCTCCTGATGTTAGGTCAAAAAGAAACATTTCCCAACTGAGCCATGCCCAAATGCTTGGCCCACAAAATTGCTATATGTAATTAAATAGCTACTATTTTAGTTCACTATGTTTTGCAATTTTAAGAGGGACCAGTCCAAGTAGAAAGGCACTATGCTTGGTAAAATAGAGGGTCATTGAAGAAGCAGAAGATCTTCAACAAGATGGATTAACACAGTGGCTACAACAATGGGCTCAAGCACAGCAGTGGTTGTGAAGATGTCACAGGACTGGGTAGGTTTGGGTTCTGTTGTGAGTAAGATTGCTATGAGTTGGAACCCAGTGCACCTAGACAAATGTATACAGTAATAGATGGCAAACACTGACATGTCTCTTCTCCCCAAATATGTCATTTGAGTAAACCAGAGAGCTCTGGTGGCCTAGTGGTAAGAAACTGCACTGCAATTTCAGAGGCACACAGTTCAAATCCACCAGCTTCTCTGCAAGAGAACGATCTCCTCCCATGCAATTAACAGCCTCTGAGAATATGCTAGAAGTTCAGCTACAGGTTAGCTTAGACTCATTGGTACTCAACAACAACAAAACAACAAAAGTATAAATCTTATGTATGACCTCCATTTATATTCTTGAGAGTTCAATATGGCTTCTAGGCTTAAAATAAAAGCAAAATAAAAAGAAAAAATAAATCCTATCTGGACATCTTTATCTTCTTTAGAAAGGCAGACCAATTTACCACGTATTCACCACAGGTGTACACAGAATCACTATATGAATAAAAAAAAAGGAAGTACCTTACCAAACAAGAGCTAATGGTATTGAAAGAAGCTCAAGCAGTATTGAAAGCATTGGCAAAATATAAGCCCTAGAAATCAATGGACTACCAACTGACATAATTCAACTGACTGAGGAAGCATTGAATGACATCACTAGTTTATGCTAGGAAATTTGAAAGGTAGTTGCCTGGTAAAATGAATGGAAGAGATCCATATTTGTTCCCCTTCCCAAAAAGAAGATCCAACATAATGTGGAAATTATTGAAAAATATCATTAATATCACATGCAAGAAAAGTATTACTGAAGACCATTTTTAATTGGCTGGAACAATACTTTAAAATGGAAATGCCAAAAGTTCAAAGAGAATTTAGAAGAGGACATGGCAGTAGGGATATAATTGCTAATGTCCTATGGATCCTGATGAAGAGAGATAATACTGGAAGAATGTCTTTTTGTGTATTATTGACTATGCAAAGGCATTTGACTTTGTGGGTCATAATGAATTATGGCTAATATTGAGAAAAATGGCAATCCCAGAACAATTTATGTTTTAAAAACAACTAGGGCCACGTGGTGACAACCGTATTTGACTTTTACCAACTTCACAAGCATCAATGACACGAAACCAATTCCCGAGAGATCAGACATGTCCCCCACACTCCTACACCTCTTTCTACTCCAATATTTCTGCTTTACGGGGTCCAAATATGATGCACTAGCTCACAGGCCACACAGATCCATTTTAGGAAAGTATAAAAGGCTATAATTCAGATTAATAGCAGAATACAATCAGTCAGGATAGCTTCCAAAACATTTAATGCCTGGAATGACTGTAGGCCAAACTTTCAAAGCTCTCAGTTCTGCCAGTTACCGTTCTCCCCTCATCCTTCCCTCCCAGGTCCTCCAATAAACTTGGTAAAGAGGCTCTTCCTCTGGTTAAATGGGGTAGCAATACCAAGGTCTGCTTCATCCCACTTCAGGTCTCTGGTTCTGTGCTGCTATGGCTGCAGATCCTGTGGGCTCTGGTCTGATGGGCTCAAGAATCTCTGGTCTCAAAGGATGCACTGCATTATTTAGCTGCTTCTTTCTGGAGGCCAGATTCTCGTGTTCTGCATCAGAATCTGCTTAACTTGACTATGAGACAAGACATTCTCCTTATGGATAGGGTATGCCCTATTTGCATATTCCCACCTATCCACGTGGCAAAGTCAGATAATGGCTAGGGAAGCCATTTTGGACAACGAACCCTTAACACTACAATACTCATACCAATACCTAAACCACGAAGTAGCAAGGGAATACTGTATGGCTAAAATCAGGGAAGGTGTGTATCAGGGTTGTATCCTTTCTCCATACCTATTTGATCTGTATGTTGAACTAATAATTTGAGAGGTGAGATTCGGTGTTGAAAAGTGTGGGATCAAGATCAGAGGAAGACGCATCAACAACCTTTATTGTTCAGTTGATACAACCTTGTTTGCTGAAAGTGAGGAGAGGAAGCACTTGCTGAAGAAGATGAAAGACAATAGCCTTGAGTATGAATTACATCTCAGCAATAAGAAGACACAAACATTCACTATTAGACTAATAATAAATAAAATGATATGTGGAGGAAAGATTGAACTTGTGAATGATTTAATCTTACTTGGATTTACAACCAACATCCTTTATACCAGTAGTCAAGAGATTAGGTGACATGTTGCATTGGGAGAGTCTGTTGTCAGAGACTTTGCAAATTACAGAAGAGCAATGGTGTGAATTTGAAGACTTGAGTGCACCTTATTCAGAGTATGGTCTTTTCAGTCACTTACTATGCATCTGTAAGATGACAGAAGAGTTGATTTTTTTGAGCTGTAGTGTTTGAGAAGAGTGCTGAACATCCAGTGGACTGCCAACAGAATGAACAGATATATCTTAGGGTGAGTCCAGAATGCTTCTTGGAGGTGAGGATGACAAAACTTCATCTCACTTACATTGGGCATGTTGCTTGCTAGGAGAGGCTATTCCTTGGAGAGGTACAATATCCTTGGAAAGGTAGAGAGGGTCAGTGAAAGAGAGGCAGACCCTCCATGAGATGAACTGACACAGTAATTGCAGCATCAATGGACTCAAGTATATCAGAGACGATGAGGATGGCACAGGGTTCAGATCTGTTATTCATAGGATTGCTATGCATCGTATTCAACTCAATGGCACCTAACAACTACAAGAACAATTTACCATCTGTGAAACATTAGTTTTTGCTTTTGCTTTGTAACTTCATTATATCTAATATCACCCTGCTAAAATGACACAAATCCGTAAGTGATCATTTTGTATTAAGATATTCTTATTAATAAGCAGAGACCCTATATATTCACTGTGTAACTGCAGAAATAAATTCCCTTAAATGAGATTACAGGAAAACATAAATAAATAAAGATAGGAAATGAAAAGGCATGGAACCCTAACCAGTTATTAGTACCCATTTACATTCTTTTTTAAAAAAATATATTATTTCCTGGGACTGTTTCAATCAATTTTGATAGAATTAAGCATCATGAAACAAAGAAAAGGTGATCAAAACGGATACTGGAACAGGGGATAAAGGAAACCTTATTTCAAGGAATTTGATTCTGAAAATCAAGTTAAGTAAAATGGAAAATCTAATTAAGTGGAAGTTACTGTGGCTTTCCCTGGCTACCCTTGTCAATATCAGCACAACAGTTCGACAGTCGCCCAGTGTCTGCTAGGATGAGCATGTGGTTACAACTGCAATTCCGAGTAACTCTGCCATATTTATGTTTATGTAGATTAAATCAGTTTGATAATTTCATAAGATGCATACTGAGCAAAGTGATTGGCACACTAATTGATTTACCATTGCATTTTAAGGCCATGGATTTGAGAAATCAGAATGTGCTGCAACATTTAAGTTTGTCTCTTCACAATGAGAGCGTTTTGTGAAAAGGAGGTTTACTTGAATGCTAATCAAAGGATGTCTGTGAACTTCCTCTGGAAGCAATTTTCTCCTCAGCTTTAATAAAAGCGAGTACAGTGAAACTTTACAGCTGTGGCACATTTTCATTAATATGACTTCCTTGCATTGCCATATTTGACTAAACTGTTTGGGTGATTGTATAATTAGTACATTTTTCTTCCTTAATAATCATGGCTACTTTAATTAAGCAATGAACGGGGGAAATATAAAATACATTATAAAATACATTATAAAACACAGCTTGCAGTTATGATTTTGAAGATTTAGCTCACCTATAAGACTTCTTGAGGTTTGTTGTTTTTTATGTGTGTTAATTAGCAGCTAGTGTTGTATGTTTAGCTGAAAAGTTCTCAAAATAAACATATGTTTTGAATCCTATGCCCATTACGTATTTAAAAGGGCAAATTCCTGAGATATTTTAGTAATTTGATCAAAAAATACTAGAATTTTGGGAGCTTTCAAGGTGATATTAAATGCACTTTAAACATTAAAATTAAAACAGTACTTATTTTCCTTTCCTTGTGAAAAATCATGCTGAATACCAAGCAAAAATAACAAAAGCATTATATAGTTGTTTTTGTTACATGCTTTCAAGTCAGAAATGACTCATTGCTGACTCTCTAGGAGTTTTTCAGAGAAAGTCTCCCTGTGCAATTTATAACTTCAGAGAACCCACTGAAGGGTCAGCAATGAGTTAATTACAGCTTGGTGGCACAGAAAAACAACAAATATATATAGAGAGAGATGCACGTATGCAGGAGACAGTACTGTTTTCTCAACATTTTCATTATACTAGAATCAAGATTCTTCTTAATAATTTTACTGAAGGTTTAAAAGAGATTCATTCATTCATGTATACTTTGTTCCTGTCCCCCGCTCCCCAATTTTCCCTTGTGATACTTGTCCTGTTACAGGTTATTAACTATTATATGCATAGTTTCTACTTGTCTGTCCCTTTCAAATTATCCTTAAATTCAATGGACTTATATCCTTCCTTTAATTTACTTACTTAAGGTACAATTTAAACCTCATTCATTGTGTCAAAGACTTAAATAAGTCTCATTTCCTCTTTTCTCTGGCCTGGTTAGCTCTTATTTAGAATATAGAAATTTATAAATTGCAATTAAAAGGATGGCAATAAAGATAAAGAGGAATTGTGAAACTGAGTCTATTCAGAACTGGAAATATTTGCTTCATAAAAGCAAATGTTGAATTTCTTTTCATGAGATATATTTTTCTTTCTTTTTTAAAAAATCCTGGTAAAATTGTTTTTAATAACAATTAACAGTATGTAAAGGATTATGTATTTCATCTCTGTGTTTCACTGAAACTGGTATTTCTTTAACTTTCATTCATTGTTTGGGATCTGTTTTGTAGAATGATAAGTAATTATTTTTCTTGTTATTTTCCAATGAGTCACCTGCAACTCATAGAGACCTGATGTGCAACAGGCCTAAACCCTGCTCTATCCTGTGCCAATCTTACTGTCGCTGACACACCTTCACACATTAGCCCAGTCACTGAATCAATCCATCTCATCGAGGGTCTTCCTCTCTTGTGCTGTTTATTTACCCTTCCAAGCACAACATCACTCTTCAAGGACTGGTCCCTCCTTGCAAATGTCTACAGTATATCAGACAAAGCTACTGAATCCCTGCCTCCAAGGAGGAGGCTGATCTTACCCTCTCTAGAATGAACCTGTTTGTTTTCCTAGGAGTCCATGGTACATTAAATACTCTTTTCCAGTGCCACAGTCCAAAGGCATCAATTCTCCTTCCATCATTCCTAGCCATTCTCCAGCTAAGGAGCATACTGATAGCCCTTACTGCAAAATAGATTTGCTTTTATCTTTGTTAGTTCAATCTTACTTTCCAACACCATAGTTCAAAGGTCTTCCTTATTCATTGCCCAAAGGAAGTAATTGAGAATACTATGGCTTGGAGCTGGTGCATCTTGGTTTTTAAGCTAATATCATTGCTTTTAAGCATTTTGAAGAGGTCTTTAACAACAAATTTTTCCAATACATAGCATCTTTTGATTTATTGACTCTTGCTACCATGGGTATCACTGGAGATCCAAGTCAAATGAAATGACTGACAACTCCATCGATTGTGATTTTAGTTGTCTATTTGTCCAGTGGTGAAGATTTTTATTTTCTTGATGTTGAGATGCAATTCATATTGAAGATTATAGTCTTTTTGATCTTTATCAGTAAGTGCTTCAATTCATCTTCACTTTCTGTAAGCAAGGTTGTCTCATCTCTATAATACAGGTTAGTGATGAGTCTTTCTCCAATCCTGATGCTGCATTCTTCTTCATTTAGTCCAACTTCTCAAGTGATTTTTGTCAGCACACAGATTGAATAGATAGGGAGAAAGAATACAACCCTGACTCACATTTTTCCTGTTTTAAAACCAAGAAGTACTTTTTCTCTGTTGAGATGATCACTCCTTGGTCTAAATACAGTTCTTATATGAGCATGTAAAAAGTGCAAAGGCCCCATGGGAATGGCCTATACCAACTTCACAAGGGGATACTATCCCTGTCAATAGCTTGAACAACACAAAACCAATTTCTTTGAGGTCAGACATATTCATCATGTTTTCATTGCTCTTTCCACTCATCTCAACACCAATCTTACTACTTTACCAGGTCCAAAATTTGATGGAAAGCCTCACAGACCATGCAGAACCATGCATATTGGAGAAGTCAAAAGTGTGTAATCCAGATTCGTAGCAAAATACAGTAAGGGCAGCTTCAGAAATTGTAGACACCTCACTTCTGCCTTGAACCTCATGGCTTTAGGCCAGTGTTACAAAATTCTTAGTCATGCTAATATTGGCTATCACCAGGTTGTCCAAGAAACTTGGGCAAAGCCTCATAGTTTAGCTCTGACTCTGTCCATGGGGCGCAGCAGTCCCAAGGTCCCTCTGTCTTATACTGGGTCTCTGTTTCTCCACTGTGGCTGCTCTGGCTGTTCCCCTGGTCCTGAAAGATGAATTGCATTCTCTTGCTTATTCTTCTTTGCTGGCAGTGGAATGTTCTTCTTTCTGCTGCTGTATCTGCTCAATTTAATAATGAGACTAGCCAATCCCCTGTGGATAGGTTAACACGCTTTACACACAAATTTCTGCCTATCGACATGGTGAACTTAGGCAATTGCTAGGAAAATAATTTTGAATAAACCCTTAACTCCACAGAGCTCTGTTACACGTTCTGCGATTCCTATTTCTCTCAATGCTATCCAAAATTTGTTATGATACACACAGTCAAATGCTTTTGCAGAGTCAACTAAAATCTTTCTAATAATCTCTACTTTCAGTTAAGATCCATCTGATATGAGCAGCGATATTCTTCATCCCATGGTCCATTATAAATCCAGTTTGAATTTCTGACAGTTGTCTGTTGAGGTACCATTCCTGTCATTTTAAATACTCTTCAGCAAGATTTGGGTTTCGAGTGCAACCAACAGAGTTGATCCTAACAGTTTTGTTGTTGTCTCCTTGAATTTTGTGCCCCAGTGCCCTGTTTGCATCATCAAGTTCTTTTCAAAATTGGCTCTTTGAATTTTAGTACCTGTAAGGCCCTGGTAAGTAAAGCATAATATTTTTTTTAAAAATTTAACTTAACAAATAACTCTTTCAAAAGACAATTCTTAGCTATAGAATCTGATAGAGAATTACAAACTATAAAAACTTTTTTCTACTAAATATATTTACTTTTCTAAATCATTATTCTATAAATGTCATGCTCCAGTATGAAAGCTTCACTTTGAAATAAAAGAGTAAGCTTAAAAGTTACCAAAACTTTTCTACGAAGATGGCACCAAAAACAAAGAAGGAAGCCCCTGTCCCTCCCAAAATGGAAGCCAAAGCAAAGGCATTAAAGGCCAAAAAGACAGTCCTGAAGGGCGTCCACAGCCAAAAAAACAGAAAAGAAGATGCACACATCACCCACCTTTCAGCAGCCTAAGACACTGAGACTCTGAAGGCAGCCCAGATACCCCCGGAAGAGCACCCCCAGGAGAAACAAGCTTGACCACTTTGCTATCATCACACTTCCCCTGACCACTGAGTCAGCTATGAAGAAGATAGAAGATAGCAACACACTTGTGTTCATTGTGGATGTCAAGGCCAACAAGCACCAAATTAAACAAGCTGTAAAGAAGCTCTATGACACTGATGTGGCTAAGGTCAACATTTTGATTAGGCCTGATGGAGAGAAGAAGGCCTATGTTCAAATTGCTCCTGACTATGATGCTTTCTTTGGATGTCACCAATAAAATTGGGATCATCTAAACTGAGTCCAGCTGGCTAATTCTAAATATAAATTTTTCTCACCCCCTCCAAAAAAAAGTTACCAAAATCTATATGTGAAAAAAAGAAAACATGAGAATGAAAATAGTCTATTGATGAGAGGAAAGAAAAGTAATGAAGAACATTAGCAAATAGGAGATTTTGTTTTTTATTTATAAATTGGGAGGTCAAGATTTCTGAAATTGGGTTAATTTCTGAAACTGATGCTAATTGCTTGAAGAAGATGATTCAATGATAATCACTCCCCCCCAAAAAAAGACTTGGTTTAGACCAAAAGTGAAGGTGAGGAAAGGTAAATCATAGAGATTATCTTCTGAGTTCCCTATATCTGTAGTGAAGCAAGCACCTACTTAACCAATTTTGTGAAACTGTTCTGATTATCTAATCCCTTAGACTAAATTTCTCATTCATAAACTGAATAATAATCCCACAATACTTTGAAGTGATAAAAAAGTGAATAGGAAAAATAAACTCAAGACATTTATATAACAGACTTGTTCTTGTTGCTGGTTATAAAATCAATGTTGTCTTGATAGGTGCCATATTTAGATTACTGCTGCTTGACTGCATGGCTTTGACTATTGAATCAATACATTTTGCTGAAGGATTTTCTTGATTTTCCCACAGCTCTACTTTCCAAAATATGTTTACCTTTTCTGGTTATAGGTCTTTAAATAAAAATTCAAAATAGTAATTGATATTAAATTTCAAGTGTTGGAAATGAAAGGGTGTGCAAAGTAGACACCCCAAAATTCCATCTTTAGGTCATTCATGTTCATATATCTATTTTTTTCAGAAAAGAAAAATAGTAGGTAAATGTCTTAATTACATATTTTATCAGTTGACATTTAAAACAATGGGGGGAAATCAAAGGAAAGAGACAGGAAAAGGGTGGAAAGGGAATGTAATTATCAGAAAAGACACCAGTGATAAGATGATATTTGAAATAAGACTGGAAGGATTGACACATTGTCATCTATGTTTGGAAGAAAAAACTTCAAAATATAATTGCAGGCTCAAGTCCCAAGGAGGCAGACAGGGAGGACACCAGGAGATCACTGATGAAGGAGAAAACCTCAGAGGAGAGGAGAGAGATGAAGAAAAGCTTTCAGACCAGTATAAACATCGTGGTTTTTAATCTCAGTAACTTGGGAAGACAAATGAGCAGCTTGGTGTAATGAATTTATTTTAATAAATTGTTGTGTTCAGATTAGACTGTAAGTCTGTGGGCAGAAACAGAAGTAACAAGATCAGGCAAGAAGATATTGCAGTAATCTAGGAATTGATTAGGTGGAAATGACAAAAAGCAGAAATAGTGACAAGTAGTAAGATTTTGGCTTTCATTGACAGAGAACCAGAATTTTCTGGCAGATAGATTATGAAAAACAGAAGAAAAAAATAGAAACAAAGATTACAACAACTTTTGCTCTTTTTTTGTTGTTATTGTTGACCCTACATTT
Organism: Elephantulus edwardii; assembly: GCF_000299155.1. NCBI lineage: Eukaryota > Metazoa > Chordata > Mammalia > Macroscelidea > Macroscelididae > Elephantulus > Elephantulus edwardii. Next base: position 939,650 of record NW_006399919.1, on the reverse strand, counting down.
TACTGAGTATGACATCTTTCTATGGGAACATGTCCAAAATCTGTGACTTGCCATTCTGGCTTCTGGCTGCACGTCTTTCAAGATAGACTTGGGTTGAGGGTTTTGTTTTTCTTTTTTCTTCGCCCCCTCTCTCCCTTCCTTGCTTGGAGTTGAGGAGTTTTTTTGTTTGTTTAGCCATATTAAATATTCTTCTCTAACTTCATAATTCAAAGAAAGGTGTTCCTCTTTGATCTTTCTATTCACTGTCCTGTTTTGGCCAATTTGAATTTAAAGTACTGTGTGCAACTAGGAAGGCAAGAGAAACACTGTCTTGTACTTTCAGGGAATTGGACCTAATAAGCCTCAGGTGTATGCCAAGCACCGGTACAGAAGATCCCCCTAAGCTTTTCTTCATGCCAATACCCTTATCCAAGACTCATTTTGACGCACCACCACAGGGTTAAGCTTGGGTCTGAATGTGTGTCATGTGCTATAATATTTGTAGATCTTCATGATTTGTTGTTAGAGGTATAACACCTGTCTGTCAGTTAATTTACTGGAGAATGATTTACATGTCGTTAATTACTTTATCTTAAAGTGTATATAGGCTGGTATGTTTATTATTTGATCCTATTAGTAAGGCACTTGTCTGTCAGTGTGCTGAAGCTTGTGGGATGCTGTCCTGGTGGAAGATGTGCCACTGATGTCGGTCACCTTTGGTGAACACGGTGCAAAAAGCTAGATTAAGTCAGACTAGGAAGAAGGATTTTTTTTTCCACTTCCAAACCAATGGACCTTTGAAAATACTATGAACAATGGAGGAATGGATCTTGGTATGGTATTAGAGGTAAATCCCAGAGGTGAAGTCACTACAAAATGAGTCATGGCTTCAAAGAGCCATTGATAATTAGAACTTTGAATGTTCAAAGTGTAAAACGAAAGCTGGAAGTTGCAAAAAAAATATAACTCATGAAGACTGGCATTGTAGGCTTTATGATCGATCGACTATACCAGAAATGAAAAATGGGAGAATAAAGGTGTTGCATTCAGAATTAAAAAGGCAAGCTCAAGATCTATCCTGAAGCACAACACTGTAAATGAAAGAATATTATCCACATACATACAAGGAAGACTTATAAATATGACTATCATTCAAATATATGTACCAACAACTAAATCCAAAGAGGAGGAGACTGGGGGGTTTTTAACAACTTATGTAATTAAAAAATTACCAAACACACAACCAAGATGTATTTATAATTATTAGTGACTAGAACATAAAAGTTGGAAACAATGATGAAGGAATAGTCATCAGAGTAGGGACTTAGTGACAGAAATGGGAGAAGATGGTTAAATTTTATGTGCTTAATTATTTATGCATAACAAACAATTTTTAAGAAAGCACAGAAGGTGACTTTACACATGAATCTCACCTGATGGACTGTATGAGATTGACTCTACCAGTAGAAGGACTCTGTAGAGAAGTACATTATCAGCAGTCAAGACCAGACCACATATTAATTGTGTATTAGAATCCACAACTATTCATGTGTAAGTTAAAATTGAAGCTGAAGAAAATTAAAACTAGTTCACAGGAAATAAAATACAGACTCTATCCCAGCTGATTTTAAGAATCATCTCAAGAACTGGTTTGAGGCATTGAACGTCAATGATAAAAACCAGAAGAGCTAAGATGATTATAACAAAGACAGAGGAGAAATACAAGTCAGACAAGACTATAAAAATTGCATTAGAATGTTGTTGCTGTAGTTATGTGCCTTTGAATCACTTGTGACTCGTAAAGATCCTATGTACAACATCTCTGAAGCCTTCCCTGTCAGTCTTACTGACTCCAATACACCTATGCCCACTGCCCCAGTAACTTTATCAATCCATCTCATCCATGGTCTTCCTCTCCTACTCTGTCCCTCTACCCTTCTGAACATGATGTGCTTCTCCAAGGACTAGTCCCTTCTGGCTACATGCTCAAAGTATGTGAGATGGAGCTTCAAAATCTTAGACTCAAAGGAGAAACTTGGTTTCACCTTCTCCAAGACAGATCTCTTTGTTCTCTTGGCAGTCCATGTTATCTTAAAAACTCTTCCCCAGCACCACAACCCAAAGGCATCAATTATTCATCTGATATCCTTAGTCATTGTCTAGCTCACTGACGCATAGCAAGTCATTGCAAAGATCATGGCCTGGACCATGTGCACCTTAGTCTCTAGACTGATATCATTGCTTCTCATACTATGAAGAGGTTCCTGACAACAGATCTTCCCAGTACAACCTTTCTTTTGATTTCCTGACTGCTGGTGTCAACAATGTTTTTTGTGGAGCTGAACTAGCTGTAGTTGGTAACAATCTCAATCTCTTCTTCTATCATGGTGCTGCCAATTGGCCCAGTTGTGAAAATCTTTGTCTTCTTGATGTTGAGCTTCAATCCATATTGAAGATATGACCTTTAGCAGCAAGCACTTCAGGTCCTCCTCAGTTTTCAGCAAGCAAGTTTGCATCATCTTCATAATGCATTGTTAAGAAGCCAAAATAAAAGTAAAAGATCTTGAAGTAAAACAGCTGAACAGAAGACTTCAAAAGCAGCTAGGGAAGACAAACAAAATATTATAACAAAATCAGAAATAGCTAGAGTTGGAGAATAAAAAGGGAAGAACTTGCTTGATATTTCTAAAGCTGAAAGAACTTAAAAACAAATTCTACCTTTGAGTTGAAACACTGAGAGATGCTAAGAGCAAAATCTTGAATGGTTGTGAACACATGAAAAGAAGATGTAATGAATACACAGAGTAACCATAACAAAAGGATTAGCTGATATTGAAAAAGTTCAGGAAGTACTATGTGAATAAGAGCAATGGTAATAAAGGATGGTGTTCAAGCACTATTGAAGGCACTGGCACAAAACAAGTCCCCAGGAATCAATGGAATACCAATTGACACATTTCTACTTATAGATGCAGCCCAGAATGTACTCACAAGTCTATGCCAAGAAATTTGAAGGAAAACTGCCTACCTTACTGACCTGCAGAGACAAATATTTGTCCCCATTTCCAAGAGAGGTAATTCAACAGAATGTGGAAATTATCAAACAATATCATTACTATCAACAACATAATTTATATAATATGTAAGTAAAATATTGCTGAACGTAATCCAAAAACAACTAGAAAAGTGCTTTGCCAGTCAACTACCAGAAGTTGAAGTAAGGTTTAGAAGAGGCCAGGGCACCAGGGACATAATTGCTGATGTTAAATGGATCCTGACTGAAAGCAAAGAACACCAGAAGAATATCTATTTGTATTTTATTGACTATGCAAAGATATTTGACTATGTGAATCATAACAGACTATGGCTAACATTGAGAAAAATGGGAAGCCCAGAGTACTTAATTGTACTCATGAGAAATCTATACCCAGATCAAGAATCTGTCGTGTATGGTTTAAAACCAGAAAGGTGTGCATCAGGGACATAATCTTTCTCCATACTTATTTAAACTCTATTATGAGCAGATTATTCATGAATGTGATTATTCTTCCAGGATTAGAGGAAGACTCGTAAGCAACCTGTGTTGTGTTGTGCAGATAATAAAATCTTGAAAGTGAGGAAAATAAGAAAATCTTGCTGCTGAAGATCAGGGACTACAGCATTTGGTATGGGTTACATCTCTACATCAAGAAAACAGTATCCTTCACCACAAGACCAACATTCAACATCATCATATATGGAGAAAGAATTACAATGATCAATTATTTCATCTTGCTTGAATCCAAAATCAACACCCTTGGTACCAGAAGTTAGGTAATCACTATACTAGCACTCTATCTATCTATCTATCTATCTATCTATCTATCTACCTATCTATCTAAATCACTATATATATTGCACTAGACAAGTCCACTGTTAGTCACCCTCCAAAATATTGAAGAGTAATGATGTCAATTTGAAGACTAAGATGCACCTGACTCAGGCCCTGGTCTTCTCAGTCATCTGCTCTGCATCAGGCAGCTGGACAATGAATAAGGATGATAGAAGAAAAATTGATTCCAACAAACAGATCCATCTTGGAGAGGATTAAACCAAGCTGCTCCTTGGAGGCAAGGATTCTGGGGCTTCGTCTGACATACTTTGGACATGTTGCCAGGAGGGACGGGTCCTTGGAGAGGGACATCATGCTTGGGAGGGTGGAGGGACGGCGCAGGAGGGGAAGACCCTCTATGAGATAGATTGATTCGGTGACTGGGGTAATCGGGATGGGTGTGTCAGAGGCAATGCTATTGGCACAGGATAGCGCACGGTTTAGGGCTGTTGTACATAGGGTCGCTGAGTCACAAACGATTCGACAACAACAACAACAACAACATGAGTGGTAATGCTGAAGAGGAGTACTGAATATTTCATGGGCTGCCAAATGAACAAACAGATATGTCTAGGAGAAAGTGTTTCTGGGAACTTGCTGGAGGCAAAGATTGTGAAGCTCCTTGTCTCATATTTTGGACATGTACCTAGATGAAGCTATTCTTTGGAGAGGGCCGTAATGCTTGGAAAGATGGAAGGTCAGCTAAGTAAAGGAAGATTCCAGTGACTTCAGCAATCGACTCCACTGTGTTAGAGTTGATAAGGGTGGAAGAGTATAGGATAGGATTCAAATTTATTGTTCATAGGGTCACTATGAGTCTTACTCAACTTGATAGCACTTAACAACAACAACAATATCATTATAGTGTTATGGGGAAGAATGGACAGTCTCCTCCTCTGTAAATTTACTGCCTGTGAAAACCCGCTTGAAGTTCAATTGTGGTCAGTTCTGATTAGATGGCACACAACAACAAAAAACCACAATACCATCTGAAAGAAGCTCTTTAGGCTTCCTGTTGTTAGATGCCATGTAAGAGGGAATTGTGCTGTCAATGCAATGATATGTGGTTCAAATCCACAAGCTGCTTGATGGGAGTAAGATGACAAATCTCTTTATATGCAATCTGTTATTGTTGTTGTTAGCAACCCTATGAAAAACTAATCTAACCACTGTTATTCCGTGCCATCCTCACAATCTCTGACATGCTCAAGCTGATCACCACAGTCACTGTATCATCCCATTTGGTTGAGAGTCTTCCTCTCTTTTGCTGGACCTGAAACTTTCCAAGCATAATTTCCCTCTCCGAGGTATAGTAACTCCTAGCAACATACTCAAAGTATGTGAGATGAAGCTTCACCATCTTTATCTCCAAGGAGAATTCCGACTATACCTTCTCTAGGACATATCTGTTTGTTCTTTTGGTAGTTCATGGGATATGCAGCATTCTTTGCCAACACTGCAGTTCAAAGGCATCAATTCTTCTTCTGTCATCCTTACTCATTGTCCAGCTCTCAGATGCATAGTGAGTGGATGAAAAGACCATGCCTTGAATCAGGAGCACCTTTGTCCTCAAACTGACATCACTGTTCCATGATAATTTGGAGAGGTCCCTTATTACACATTCTCCAAGTACAATGCATCTCCTGATCTCCTGACTGCTGTTTCCAAGCGTAGACTCTGGATCCAAGCAAGATAAAGTCGTTGACAGTCTCAATCCTTCCTCCAGCCATCATGATGTTGCCTCTCAGTCTAGGGGCAAGGATTTTTGGTTTTTCTTGATGTTGAAATACAATCCATAATGAAGACTCCAATTTTTAACCTTCTACAACCAAGAAGAACCAAGTCTTTCTCACTTTCAGCAAGCAAGATTGTGTCATGCTTAATGAAGATTATTGATGAGTCTTCTTCTGATCCTGATACCACTTTTTAAGTCATAGATTCCAGCTTCTCAAATAATTTGTTCAGCATATAGCAATTGGGGGTAATAGGGGCAGGTAAGTTGGAGATGGTGAATTTGGCTCAAGATAATACAAGATTCAGAGCTATTGTGAATATGGTCTCTGTGAGTCACAGGCAACTTAATGACACATAACAACAGAAATGATATAGATTAACTCTATATGGAGGAAAGATAGGAAAATGTGCCTGACATGCACAATTTCCTAATTTTAAACCATGCAGTGTTCCCTTGCTCTGCTGACAAAACAGCCTCTTTATCTAGGTATAGGGTTTGCAAGAACACCATCAAATATTCTGAGATTGACTGTTTCTGAAAACCCTCTGCAGGTTTTTTACTATGAGTATGTTCTGACTCATCCATACACAATAACAATGCCCTATGAATAGAGAGATTAAATAAGCAATTGGACTACTAGCAGTACAACTCCCTGTAGACTATGCAACCAGAACTTAATACTTAGTCTTATTCTATAACTCAGGTTACTAAGTGGCACCTTTCCCAGAAGTTCAAAGTTTTCTTCTTTCTTTAAAGGGGATATATCCATTACTTTTATTTACTTGTAGAGAATTTATACATACCATGTTTTACCACTTAATTTTCAGCTTTATTATTGCTTAGTTAGTTATTTTAATTTCTTACTGTGCACTTAATTTCACTAGAGGATTAAATAATTGCATTTGTCTTATTAGTGTATTTTCAAGGCCTAACACCTTATTTGATTATTAATACTTATTGAATGAACAATGAACTACTGAAATAAGTAAACAATATTAAAATAAAAGATACGATTTTTTGTGCCAAGAAATTATAAAGTTTTGGTGAGAAGCATACAAACAAGAAATGATTAAATGACAACATAACTGTAACTCTCTACTTTTCTATATAACTTGACATTTTTTGCTACAGTGTCAACTCAAAAAGAGCAGAAACTATCCACATTTTGTTCACATTACATTCTCAAGCCTTTGTTATATGTATAGCAATAAATATAACAAATTAATGAGAAATTCTAATTGAAAATATGGAAAAGAATTTATGGTTAGGTAAATTTGAGCATAAAGAGAAATGGTATGGAGTTTATTATACATTTGAGAAGTAGAAGTTCCTCTTGTTAGGTTCTGTCGAGCTGATTATGATTCATAGCAACCCTTTGGACAATGGATCTGAACCCTGCCCTATACCGTGTAATCCTCATCTCTGATAGATGTGAGCACAGCATTATAGTTAGTGTATCAATCGATCTCACTGAGGGTTTTCCCTTTTGCTTAGCCACCAACTAGTTAAGCAGGATGTTACTTTCCAAGGAAGAATCTCTTCTAGCAACATGGCTATAAAATATATGAAATGAAATGTCATTCTCTTTCCTCTAAGGAGCATTGTGGTCACACTTTCTCTATGACATATGTGTTTGTTCTTTTTGCAGTAATTGAAAAGACCATGGCTTGGATTAAGTGCACCTTAAATCTCTAAACTTTGCTCTTTAGCACTTTGGAGAGGCTCTTGACAGAAGATTTCCCAAATATAACACGTCTTTTGGTTTCTTGACTGTTGGCACCAAGGATATTGATTGTAGATGCAAAGAAGATTAGCAATTTAAAGGTAAAGCAGATTCTACTGATGGTGAATTCAAGGGCCTGCCGAAATTCTTTTATTTTATAAAAAATAAATGACTATTGTTGTCTATTAAAAAAGACAAGGGCGGCAAGAATTTATATTCAATCTTACTGATACACAATTTTGTTAATTACAATTTGTGTAGTACTTCAATAGGTTAATTGGTATTAACTTTGGCTCCTGTTGGCTCTGGTGGCTTAGTGGCAAGAAGCTCTGTTGCAATCCTGAAAGCATGTGGTTCAAGGCTACCAGCGTGGGTGAAGGATGGACAATCTCCTCCCATGCAATTAATGGCCTCTGAAACACTGTTGAAGGGTCAGCTTTCAGTTGGTTGTGACTCTATAGGCACACAACAACAACAACATATTGTTTTCATATAAAATATAAAATAAATGCTGTCTGATCCTGTGCCAATTTCCTGATAATTGGTAGACCGCACTCCACTGTGGCAGTCCTGTGTTTTGAATGTCTTTAAACTTACCAACATACTGAATGGTATTCTGTTGTAATATATAAGGTTTCATCAGCTAATTTGGGGAAACAGACTGACAAGTCTTTCTTTCTAAATTGTCTTAGTTTAGAAGTAACTCTTGAAACCTGTTCACCATGGGTTAGTCACCTTCTAGGTCCTTGAAATACAAGTGGATTAATGTCCAGCACTGTAAGAACACTCAAGATACCATAGTACAAGAAACAATATATGCCCTATCTAATTAAATCTTCTCGGTAACCTAAAGGAGCTATGGTTGGGGGTTAGTGGCCAGGAGCTGTGCTGCCAACTTGAAAGTGCATTGTTCAAATTTACCAGCTGCTCTGAGGGATAAAGATAGGCAATCTCCTCTCATGCAATTATTTGCCTTTGAAAATCCTCTGGAGGGTCAACCATGAATTGGCTCTGGCTTGACAGTTGTTGTTGTTGTTATGTGCCGTCAAGTCG
>NW_006399919.1:913239-930724 GCF_000299155.1 Elephantulus edwardii | reverse complement strand
TCAATCTCTTCACTGTCCATCCTGATGCTGCCAATTGGCCCAGCGGTGAGATTCTTTGTCTTCTTGATGTTGAGTCACTCTTCAGGTAAACGTGGAGTCCCCCAAAGCCACATGAGATCTGTTCTAAGGCCGCATAGAGGGAGGAAGAAAGCAATCCCAACAGGCAGGGAAGAGGGGCACCAGGGACCTTGAAACTGTCCGCCCACATCAGACTTGACAGTACATAGCAAAAACCTAAATCTCTTGTTTAGAGTCAACAAGACCTCAGATAGGACCTTTGTATTTAAAGTTGGTTGTTATTATATTTTGGAGGAACATTATTCTAAGTGGTACAGCACTCTTCTGTCAATATGCTGTACTGAGGTAACCTCGGTTTGCTATGATGCTGAACCTTGTGCCATTTAGGTGTCAAATACCATAATAGTCACCCATTGTGGACAGTGTTTGGCGGAGCTCCCAGTTTAAGACAGGTTTGGAAGCAGGAGTGGCATTCACTTCCTAAACAACATGCCTCTGGAAACTCTATGACCTTTGATAAATATAGATAGTTATAGAAAGGCTTTAGGCCTTTTGTTCATAGGGTCACTATGAGTCATGCTCGACTAGAAGGAAATCATCAATAACAATAACAAGGCATAGAGTAACAAATTAAATAGGATAAACAAGATAAGAATAATTACCCTAATCTATAAAAGAGCAAACAGATTCAGTCATGAAAATAACAGGTGGATCCACCTAGGGAAAACATTATATTCTGAAAATTGGATTTAATTTTTAATTTCTGAAGCACACCATGTTGTTGTGGTAGTGGTGTACCTTTGAGTTAAAAACAACCAACCTATGGCTGACTGTCCACTGGGTTTTCAGTAATTCAATAATTGCTTTGGAAGAGATTGCCTGTCCTTCTTCTGTGGAGAATGCTTTAACATGCTTCAGCACTGAGCACAGATTCTTACCACTAGGCCAACAGAGCTCCTTGAAACATACTACAGTGTTTCATTTTTATTATCATCACACATTTCAATGAAGAGAAGGATACATTTTCTAGGTATCATATTTTGGTAAAGTAGCTAAAAATACTTATTGAGATCAAGTCAGAACTGATTCATTGCTGGCCCCCCAGCTGGTTTTCAGAGACCTTAAATCACATAGTAGGACAGTTACTATTTCTCCCACTGAGCTGTTAGTGGATTTAAACTACCAGAGAGCCACTACCTCTGGTTTTGTAGTGTAGCCCTTTACAGAAAGTCCTTCATGAGTTGGATTCATATAGTGGCTACAATGGTGGATTCAAATGTAGCAAAGATTGTTGTGATGTTAGTGCAGGACCAGAAAGTACTCATTTCTACAGTACATAAGGTCCTTGTGAATTGCTATCAACTTCATGATACTCATTACAAGAGAGCAAAAACTGCAGCCTGTAACATAGATTACATTTAAACATCAAGAAAACAAAGATAGATGAAGACAAGACTAAAGTTGTCCCTACAACCAGGAGAAGATAAAGTAGATGAATGGGATCTTCTAAGACTCAAATCCCTATGCACATCCATAAACTTCTCCAACAGGGTAAAATGGGAAGCCAGTGACTGGGAAAAAGTATTTGGTAATAATATATCAGATAAGGGACTTATATCCAGAATTTATGAAATACTTGAGCACCACAACAAGATAAAGGTAAATAATCCAATAGAAAAATGTGCACGGGATATAAACAGGCACTTCACCGAAGACGACATACAGATGGCTAACAAGCACATGAAGAAATGTTCAAAATCCCTAGCTCTAAGAGAGATGCAAATTAAAACAACTGTATCATTTCACCCCAGTCAGAATAGCAAAATTTAACAAAACAGCAAGCAACAAATGCTGGCGAGGTTGTGAGAAACTGGAACCCTTATTCACTGTTGGTGGGAGTGTAAAATTGTGCAACCCCTGTGGAAAGCAGTATGGTGCATTTTCAAAAAGTTGCAAATAGAGATACCATTTGACCCAGCAATTCCACTACTGGGAATATACCCCGAAGAGACCGTAACTGACATCCAAGCAGATATATGCACACCCATGCTTATTGCAGCTTTGTTCACAATAGCAAGGAATTGGAAACAGCCTAAGTGCCCCTCAACAAACGAATGTATAGAGAAGCTATGGTATATTTGCACAATGGAATACTATGCTGTGGTTAAAAACATGGAACTCATGCAATATTATTCAAAATGGGTGACTCTGGAGAACATTATGCTTAGTGAAATATCCCAGTCACAAAAGGACAAATATTGCATGGTGCCACTGTTGTAAAAGAGGACTGACCTTGGGGTTGGGAAGAGACTGAGTAAGAGATGGGTTCAGTAATGTATACTGAACTGAAACAGAGGAGGGAGAAAACTTTAAAAGAGATACGTGATTAGGTATTTCTGTCATGGCAGAAATTTAGAGGGATGGCTACATGGTGGAGTGGATCTGGGAGAGGTTTTGTAAAACCAGGAAAGAATTTTTCTTTTACTTTTCCAAGAGGGTAGTGTTCTGAGGGGGAGGCTTGGGAGGGGAGAAATGTGCAACAATGAATGAATGGAAATCCAAAGTCTCTGTAAGTTTTTACTGAAATTAATAATAAATTTTTTTAAAAAAAGACTGACGTCAATGATTTCATCTTATTTAGATCCATGGTCAACATCATTTGCATAACAATCAAGAAATCAAAAGACAAGAAGTCTGCTGTCAGAGACCTCTTCAAAGTGTCAAAGAGCAATGATGGCAGCTTAAAAACTAAAGTGTCCTTGCAATGGTGAATAGCACAGCTATGAACATGGAAACAGCCCAAATGTACAACCACAATCGAATGGATTTAGAAATTATGGTACATTCATAGGATGGAACACTACACAGCACACAGGAACAATGAATTTGTAAATCATTATTTAGCTTGGAAGGGACTGTAGTGTATTATGCCAAGGCAAATACTGTATAAGACCACTACTGTAGAACGTGCATGAGGATCCAAGGGGAGGAAGGGTGGCAGTAGAGGGGTGAGGATGGGTAGGACGATGTGTGTGTGGTTAATCATAGGGTCACACAATTTGATGGATGGAGGCAGGAGTGGATAAAGGAAATGGAAAGAATCTGGTGTTAAAAACCATGTATATGAGCTTTTAAGTAAACCAGTATATAATAAAGATTTTATTTAAAAAATTGAAGTAAGGGAGTGGAAGAGAAGGGGGAAAGGTGCAAAAATGAATGAATGAAAATCAAATTTTCTGTAAACTTTCATTAGACTCACATTAAAATACAATTTTTGTTAAAAAATAAAAACAAATAAACAACAACAACAAAAGACGCCACGAAGGTATCCCTGTTTCAAACCATGGTTTTTCAATCACCTGCCATGCATCTGACAGCTGGACAATGAATAAAAATGACAGAAGAAAGATTGATCCCATCATGTTGTATTGTTAGAGACAAGTGCTGAGTGTCCCACAGACTACCAAAAAAAGAAAAGAAAAGTCATACAGAAAGTGAAGCTGGAGTGTTGGTTCTTTAGAGGCAAGGATAGTAAGCTTTGTCTCACATACTTTGGACATGTAATAGCAAAGGCTATTTCTTGGAAAAGGATTTCATGCTTGGAAAGGGTGAGGGGTCAGTAAAAGAAAGGCCCTCAATGTGATGGATTTGATACAGTGACTAAGTAACGGGCTCAAGTGTTTGAAGATTATGAGAATGACAGGGTTCAGATCAGTTGTTCATAGTGTCACTAAGAATTCTACTCGACAGCACTTAACAACAACAATTTTATATATATACTGATAAACAGTACTGCTACATATCTGATATGAGCTATGGGACTAGACATACTATACATACTATCACATGCATTTCTCTACCTATGTGAGTAGTTACTGAAACACGCACAGTTGCTTAGGCAGAGGGAGGGAGCACTTGAGCGAGACAAAATAAAAAAAAAAAAAACAAAACCAAACAACCAAAACCATGGGTTAATTCTTTTTTATTTATTATCTAAGCAGCATCAAAAGAAGAATACATTTCTTTTCAGCTTGGTCATTTACAAGTTCTTCCTTGCTATTTACATTAAATTATTTCTCAGAGCTGAGTCTTTTCCTTTAGTTGTTGTTGTGTGCTCACAAGTCACAACTGACCTATCACTGACTCCCAGAAGATTTTCTGAAGCAGTGAATCCATGGAGGCGCTAGCTGGTGGATTCAAACCACACGCTATTGGCATTGCAGTGCAGCTTCTTACCACCAGGCCACCAGAGCACCTTTATCTCTGCGGAGACCACACAGAATTCCCTCTCATAACTGAAGTTTATGCTACAGCTCACTGAAAATAAGTGCAAAGGGAATCTACGCTGTGCCAATTCTATACATGTGTATGTGTATCATAACTGTCAAAGAGATGATGCTTCACTGTGCTTTTTATATTCATGATATTAGAGAAAAAGTATTTCTTATTTTCAACAAAGTAGAAGAGAGAATTCTATTTCTTCAGGTTATGCCACAGAAATATAAGAAAAAAACAAAACAAAAATAATTATCAGATATACTTTCAAGCACAAAAGTGTACCAAAAAAAGGAAGTGTACAAAAGAGTATTACTGAGTTTAAAAAAGGACAAACAACCTTTGCTCATAGTACTGATGTTTCTAATTAGAGGGCTGGCATTATCTATAGTAAACTGCTTAGAATTAAAGCAAGAAATATATCTTGAAAGCAACTTCATGAAAATATATTGACACAGGTTAAATCTTAGCAACACCAAGATAGTAAGATAAATTTTATATAAAATGAAAGAAAATTACAATACAAAGAATTCCTTATCATTTTAACATAAGGATATTTAAATAATAAGCTGTAGCATAAAGATAAGGAATGTAATTTTTAAAAGTATCACTGGAAAGCATTCAATAAGGCCACAGCTCAAATTTTTCTCTGCTCGGTGTATCTTGTTTGAGAGGCTGACCCTCGTGACTTCTGCCACGTCATGGTTGCCCTGCGCACCCCACACAGAAGAATAAAGCACTGCACAGCGGTCTAATTTACATAAATGTTCTGTATCAGTTCCTTGATACATCTTTGTTAAGAAATTCCCAAAAACAGAAAAAGAAAAGTCGGAGCAAATGAACAAAAGGGTGCAAGTCTTTTAAAAAAGAAAATAAATAAATAAAAGGCCACTAGGTGACACTCTTGTTCTACATTTCAAAATTAGGCGGCTTTCAGGCCTTGAGGGGCCAGCAGGAATTCTCTGCAGGGTTTAGAGACCTTTTGTCCACTGTGCATTATACTTGAATTATGTATGTTATTTTTAAAATATGCAACTCTGTCCAATGAGAATAAGACTGAGAAATTTATTTTGTTCTAGTTAGCAGTGCAGTGGGCCTCAGTAATGACACTCACATATTCTGTTTCATTTCATCTAAATTGGCTGTTTTGGGGAGAAAAGCTTTTAATCATTATTTTCTTTTTTGAAAATTAAGAAACATAACTTTTTATTTTGTTATTATTTTTTACTTATTTCATGAAATCTAAATCGAATTATGGATTGCAAGGTATTTGGGTAAGAGGCTGTATTTCATGTTCCAGTTCAGAGGATTCCGGGGTATTTTAAGCAATGTTATTATGTATAACCAACCTTTGTGGTTGTTAGGTGTCATTGAGTCAAACATGAATTGTAGCGACCCTATGAACAACAGGCTTGGAACCTGTTCTATCTGGTGCTATCCTCTTCATATCTGACATATTTGAGGAAGCTTATTGTTATTGTCAGTATCTACCCATCTTGTTGAGGGTTGGCTGTTTTGAGGTTGGTTTTTTTTTTGGTTTTTCTCTGACTTTCCACCTTAACTGGTATGATATTAAGCTATATTTAGCATACAAAAATATTTATATGATTCCTCTTGCAAAGGTATTCCAAGTTAATTAACTTAAAACTCAAACATGAGTATACTTTAAGCAAATTGGAGAATTTTGTGGCCATAGACCCTTCTTTTGGACCAGAATGGGGTGGTGTTAGGGTTCTTGTTTCTCATAGCACCTGCCCTGGGAGTGTTCACAACTCATTGTTGTGGTGTGTATCATTCTGGAAAGTATGGTGTATGCTGTGGTAACTTGTAACTCCAAAATTACAATGTCACAAAATGATGAAAATGTCTTCCCATGATTCCTCAGATGAGGAAGGGCCTCTGCTTCACATTCTCACTAGCTAGGGACCCTTTTCATAAAGATGTCCACACCTGACATTTGATGGATCATGGCAAGGACTGTGTCACATAATCCAGAGTGCAAGAAATCTTGATGGTGCTTTATTAATTTATTTGTTTTTACCTCTAACATGTACACTTGGCTTCTGTTTTCCTTTCTTTACCTAAAACAAGTCACAAGACTAATACCAACCTCAAAAGAATTTAAAAAAGCACATCTATCTGGTTTCCAGATGAGAGAAAACCCAAAATGCTGGTAAATTAACTATCACATAAACCTTGGATATTACAAACAGTTGTCGCCTCATCCTTTGGTAGCATGCCAGCAAATGGACTTCTCCTTCTCCCTCCCCTGAGCACCACAACTGAGTCTGCAAAGAGAGCTTAAATGTCCTTAGCCAGTTCCTGCCCAAGGTGGCAGCACTAATGGCAGTAATTCTACAATTCAATGACTTTGCAGCACCTGTCTGTGGAACAATGCTGACAAGTCCAGAGAGTGAGTGAAATGGTTTGACAGAAGCTTCAATGATAGAAAACGTATGCAGTTCTCTTAAGCAATATTCAAACTACAAGCAGCAATGCATTAGTGGAGGGTAAAATACAATTCTGTCTGTCTTCATTAACCTTGAAAATAGGTTTCATTCCAGTAGTAAGAATAACTATTGTTTCATGAAATGTTGTTTGCTTTGTTGTAACTATTGTTTCATGAAATGTTGTTTGCTTTGTTGAGGGTCACTGCATGGAGTACCTTTCTTACTGAGGATTGAGGTCAAAAGCACAGCTCACTGCTACTCAGGGCTGTCTTCAGAGTGCAACATGCAATACCTTCTCTGCTGAGCCTTGTAAGGTAATAGTGCTACCCAATTCTGCCAATATATAGCTTTGCTTTTTAAAAAATAAATAAATAAACAAATAAATAAAAATAGAAAGTGTTCCCAGTCCTCATGATTGCATTAGGGACGGAAAGCCATGTAACATTACATGATATTGCATTTACAACAGCCAACTCAATTTTCTTTTTCTTCCTGACCTGGGAAAGTCACCCTGAAAATAGCCTATGATCACCATCATCACCATCAATAACGATCTATTTAACATTTACCATGTGTCAGACACTGCACTAAGTACTTTGTGTTGAATTCTTGTCAACGTTGTCACATTTAATCTCCACAAATCCTAGGAGGCAGATTGATTATGTAACTTCTTGGGCTAGTGTGACATGAAAATGAGAAGCTCCTTGGTTTACAAAGAAATGTTAAAAATTTTGAATGCAGATCCTTTCAAGTGCTAAAACTTGGGTGATTGGGCAGATTACACATTCATAAAGCCAGCCTTGATAGGAGGAATTAACCACAATTGACAAATGAGGAAATACAACGGAATAAAATTGAGCAGCTTGTACCAGGTTGTATATTTAAATTTGATGGAACCATGATTTCATATGAGATATCTCTTTCAATGTCTACATGCTGGTTTACATTAAGGTAAGCAGTATGTTCCAATACATCATTGTCCTCAAAGCTTTTCATCCATGGGGCACATTGACATCTTTCTAAAAAATTACTCAATAATTATTTTGAATGTTTAATATTTCACAAAAGTTGTTAGACCAAGTAATTCTGCTAATGATCCCATATCTTCAGAGAGCTAAAAAAATAATAATTTAAGAAAAAGCCATAATAGCTTGTAAGAGAAGATGTTGCCACAGAACCCAAAATTTAATACTTAATTCATCATGGTATAATTATTCTTCATAAGTATTTTATATATAATTTTAGGGTATTTTATTGTTTTAGCTTTTTCTTGACATTTATAGTTTACAAAGTGTGAAAAGGGAAATTTCCTAACTGAAGAGAGTGGTCATGTGAAATTTAGGGTATCTCCAGAGAATTATTTTAAGAATTATCACAAAGGTATAATAAATAATTACATTGTAAGATTCACATTTATCAAAACTGTTGGTCTAAATGAAAAATAAATGTGAAACGTATTTCTCTGGAGTCATTTTTGACTTACAGCAATCCTCCCTTGCGTTTATGAGGCTCTAAATAATTCACAAGTACACTGACCACCTCTCTCACTCAGAACTGTTACTTGATTTGAATCAGCTTTCTATGGACTATACCACCAGAGCTCCCTTTGTCCAAATCAGACTTTGGATAATTGTTGTTATAAGTGACAGCAAATCCTGTGAGAGAGGGACTTAGTGGGACTGTCTTGTCTTTCCAGGTCTTGGGCATATTCCACATTTAACAGAGTGTAGTTTTACCACTATCTGTTATTGATCATTTTAATGGATAATAGTTTAATTTTCCTTCCTTCTTACAAAGGTTCTGGCTTTCAAAGGTTTCACTATCTTTAATAAGAAATAAACAAAATCCCTTCATTATATACAGCATATTTGATTTAATTAGAATAATAAGTACTAAGATCAAATATACACATATACATATTTTCCTACTGTATATACTGCCCCATTATGCAGTAACCATGTCAATCCATCTTATCCAAGGTCTTCCTCTCCTACGCTGTCCTTTCACCCACCACCCTCTCAAGCATGATTATAGATTGAAAAGATAAGGAGGAAGATATGTCTTTGATGCACTCCTTTTCTGATTTGGAAACCTGCTGTGTTTCCTTGCCCTGCTCTGATGACTGCTTCCTGGTCCAAATGTAGTTTTCTCATGAGCACAATCAAGTATTCTGGGATTTCCATTCTTTTCAGAGTTAGTCAGTTTGTTGTGATCCACAGTCAAATCCCTTTGCATAGTTATTGAAAGACAAACAGATATTCCTCAGGTGCTCTCTGCTTTCAGCCATGACTCATCTAATATTAACTATAATAGCCCTAGTGCTACAGCCGCTTCTAAACCCAGCTTGTATTTCTAGTAATTCTCTCTCAGTATCTTGTTCCAGTTGTTTCTGTATAATGTTCAACACGATTTTGCTTGTGTGTGATATCAGTGATATTGTCCAGTAATACACATCTGTCTGTCTGTCTATCTATCTAGCTATCATCTATTTATCCTTCTATCCCTATTTCAAGAGAAAGGTAAAGAGAATTTTATTTCAAGGAAGTGACTCATGTGCTTGTAGAGGCTGGTATGTTTCAGGTCTGTGGGTCAGACTGCAGAAGAGAAGCTTTTCCTCACTCATCCAACTTTAGGGGCTGATGAACCCAGTTCAAAAGGAAAAGGCAGGATGCAGATCCAAGTCCAAAGAATCAGAAATGATAAATGAGATGCAAGATAAATTTTGTATGCACTTTACTAATCTGTGGTTGTTGCACACTATTACACAAATACAAGAGAGCTTTGCAAGGTATCTATATAAGTAAGATATAAGAAAAACATACCTATACCAAGAGGCTGGTGTGTGAACAGAGCAAGGGAACACTACATGGTTTAAAATTAAGAAGGGAGTGTGTAAGGGTTGTATTCTTTCTCCATACCTATTCATTCTGTATGCTGAACAAATTATTAAAGAATCTGGACTCACATATTTTTTGGCAAATTGCTAGGAGGAGCTATTCCTTGGAGAGAGACAAAATGCTCAGAAAGGCTGAGGGTCGGTGAAAGAGAGGAAGACCTGAACCAGGTGGATTGACACAACGACTACTGCAATGGGCTCTAGTGTGTCAGGAAGTGTGAAGATGGCATAGGATGGGACAAGATTCAGATGTGTCGTTCACAGGGTTGTTATGGGTAATACACAATTTGAAAACACCTAACAACAACAGCAATCCCATGAGTTCAAGGAAAAATAATAAATGCTGATTGCTTTTTATTTTCTTTTATATTGGATTGCTTACATAGTTCATATACATTGTGTTTCACGCTATTCTTCATTTACATTGGTTTTCGTACACTCATTCTCATGCATTATATTTTATAAAATTAATCACTATTGGACTTTACCCATCATTACTATGTCTTTTCAGGTCCCGACCAGACCCTTCCCATTTCCTTCATACCTTCCCTCCACCCACAGAATTGTGCAACCCAGTGGTTTTGACCCTACCCGTCTTCACCCCTCTACTGCCATTGCATCTTGCCTTGGGTCCACATACATGTTTTACTACTTATACTCCTATTTTTACAATAATAGTTTTATGCAGGATTGATTCTTTTGAGATTGAGTTAATTCACTCAGTATAATGCTCTCTAGTTCCTCCCAGATTGTTTAGTATTTTTGAAATCATTACTCCTAAGTGTTGCATAGGATTCCATTCTGTGAATGTACCACAATTTCTCAATCCATTCAGTTGTGGTTGGACATTTGGGCTGTTTCTATGTTTTTGTGATGGTGAACAATTCTGTTATGAACATTGGTGTACAAATCTCCATATGTGTCTCAGTTTTAATTTCCTTAGTGTATATCCCTAGTAGTGGAATAGCTGGATCATACAGAGTTTATTTTTTAGTTTTTTTTAGAAAATGCCATCTGCCTTCCAGAATGGTTGTACCATTTTAAAATCCCACCAACAGTGTATAAGAGTTCCCACCTCTCCACATCCTCTCCAACTTGAAAACAGCATCAAATTATGTCCTTAAGCCTCAGTCTCAAACAGATACAGGTTGATGAGAAAAGAAGTTTTATTGTCAGCTGCCTTGAATTTGCTTTATGCATAATGATACATGTTGTTCAGTCCTTATTGTTAGTGTGCTTGAATACTGTTTTGTCTATTCTGTAATTCCATCCCATTCTGTGTCCATCAGGTAAATTGTTCCCATTTGCAAGGTTCTTATATGAAAGGTACTTTTTTGTAGGACCATATGAAATATCAAAGTTTCTTTATTATATATTCAAACACTCAAGTAATAAGTCATAGGCATTAACAGTTTTCTAGAGATATAAAAAAGTGAACATGCACAGAAAAATCAACAAAATAAATGATTAACAGGATAAGAAAAAAATACTGTGGATAGAGTTAAATTAAGGAATAACAAACCTCCCTCCTTTCGAACTATATATTCAAAATCAAGAACAATGAAAATACTCAACTACAGAGTCTTTTTTTCACAGACAACAGTAACCACGTATTAGCCATGATACAATGTTAGCATGGTTAGCATAGTATTAATGATACAATAGTAATAATGATGCTCAAGTGTTTGTGTCAGATTGAATGGCTATGGTGTCTGGTTGGGCAGTTATAATTTAGTCATTCTCTCAATGCAATATGAAGTATTGTAATTATTTCTTTGATGAGACAATTATCTTCTTGATGATATATTAGTTGATGCTATCACCTCCATTATGATATCTGCTATGAGTAGTTAATTAAAGCGTGCTTCATCAGAAGCGTGGCTTACATCTTGTTCTTGTTGTTGTTGTTGTTGGGTGCCATCTAGTCTAGTATGACCCATAGCTACCCTATGAAAAATAGATTTTAACCCTGTCCTATCCTGTGCTATACTCACATTTCCTGACATATTAGAGTCCACTGTGGCTTGTCAATCCACCCGGTCAAGGGTCTTATTCTCCTTTGTCAACCCTACATCCTTTGGAGCATCATGTCCCTCTCCAAGAAATAGTTCATCATAAAAACATGACCAAAGTATGTGAGGGGAGGCTGCACCTTCTCCAAGACATTTCTTTGTTCTTTTGAAAGTCCATGGGATGTTCAGTGATTTTCTGTGACACCACAGCTCAAAGACATCAATTCTTCTTTATATTATAATCTTTGCTTCCGAAGAGCACTCTAGCTGTACTTTCACCACCACATACGTGTTTGCTCTTTTGGAAGTCCATGGGTGTTCAGTACTTTTCCCCAACACCATAATTGAAAGATGTCAATTCTACCATCTTTGTTTATTGTCTGGTTCTCAGATGCATAGCAAGTGATCAGAAAGAGCATAGCCTGAGTCAGATGCACCTTAGTTTTCAAACTGTCTTCATTACTCCTTAATAATTTAAAGAGGTCCGTAACTACAGACTTTCCCAGTGCATAATATCTTCTAATTTCCTGAGCACTAGTACCAATGGTGCTGATTGTGGATCCAAGTAAAATGAAGCTGTTGACAGTTCCAATCTCTTCTCCACCCATTATGATGTTGCTTATTGGTCCAGTGGTAAGAATTTTTGTTTTCTTGATATTGAGATGCGATCCATATTGAAGTTTGTATCATTTTACCTTCTGCAACAAGCACTTCAAGTCCTCCTCACTTTCAGTAAGCAAGGTGTGTCATCTGCATAACTTAGGTTATTGATGAATCTCCCTCCTATCTTGATTCTGCATTCTTTTTCATAGAGTCAAACTTCTCGAACAATTTTCTCAGCATACAGACTGAATGTGTGTGGAGAGAAAATACAACCCTGACACACTCCCTTCTTAATTTTAAACAATATAATGTTCCCTTACTTTGTTTGTACAGTAGCCTCTTAATCTTACGTATAGGTTTTGTATGAGCACATGTAGGTGTCCTGGGATTCCCATTTCTTTCAGTGTTAGCCATAACTTGTTCTGATCTACACAGTCAAATGGCTTTGCATAGTCAACAAAGCATAAATAAGCATTCTTGTAGTATTCTTTACTTTTAGCCAGGATCTATCTGAGATCAGCATTGATAACTCCATTACCAATGCCTCTTCTAAATCTTACTTGAACTTCTGGCAGTTCCCTATCTATGTACTAGTACTAGTCTACTGATTTTTGAATGATCTTCAGCTGTATTTTGCTTGTTGCTGTTGAGTATCATAGAGTCAGAATTGACCCATACTTGACCCTCCAGTGAGTTTCCAGAGGCAGTTAATCGTGGGGGAGGAGATTGACCATCCTTCTCCTGTGGAGCAACTAGTGGCCTGGAACCCTGTGCCTTCAGGATTGCTTTAGTACAGCTTCTTGCCACTAGGCCACTTGCATGTGATATTAATATTGTTCGACAGTTTTCATATTCTATGGATCTCCTTTCTTGGGAATGGGAACAAATGTGGACCTCTTCCAATCCATAGGCCATATGGCTGTCCTCCAAATTTTCTTGAATAGACTGGTAAGTGTATCCAAGTCTGTATCTGTTAATTGAAATAAGTCTTTTGGTATCCCATTGATTCTTGAGGCCTTACTATTGTGTGAATGCCTTCAAAGCAGCTTCCACTTCCTCTTTCATTACCCTTGGCTTCTCATATGATATTTGCTGAAAACTTTTTAGTGTCTTATGATACTTCCTGAAATTTTTGGTACAATGACTGTATATTTCTTCC
The DNA here is from genome assembly GCF_000299155.1 of Elephantulus edwardii. Lineage (NCBI taxonomy): Eukaryota > Metazoa > Chordata > Mammalia > Macroscelidea > Macroscelididae > Elephantulus > Elephantulus edwardii. The sequence goes on along the minus strand of NW_006399919.1, from coordinate 917,311 downwards.
ATCTTTTTATGCTTTCTGGGTCACTCAGTTTATTACCCTCAGTATCTTTCAATATTGCAATTCAAGGCTTAAATGTGTTCTTCAGTTCTCTCAGCTTGAGAAATGCAAAATGATTTCTTCCCTTTTTATTCTCCAAGTTCTCTGCACATTTGATTACAATGCTTTTCCTTTGTAATCTTCTTGGTAGCAGTTTTACTTTGGTATGTTATCAGCTCTTTTATTTAGTTATGTTTTCCGTTTCTTTTGGCTTCTAGATGATGCAGTGCACTTTTCAGAGTCTCTTTGACATCAATTTTGGGTTTTTTCTTTCTTTTCTGTCTTTGGAATGACATTTTGCTCTCTTCATTGATGATATCTTTGATATAATCCCACAATTAATCTGGTCTTCAATCATTGGTGTTCAATGTTTCAAACCTGTTCTTAAGATTATTTTTTAAAAATTCTTATGGAATAGATTCAAGGTCATATTTTGGTTCTTGTGGTCTTGTTATAGTTTTCTTCAGTCTCCATTTGAGCTTGCACGTAAGTAATTAGTGATCTGATTCACATTCCTCCCCAGCCTAGTTTTGACCACTAATATTGAGCTTCTCCAAGGAATTCTTTCACAGATGTAGTCAGTCCAATTTCTTTGCAGCCCATCAGGTGAAAGTCCATTTGTAAACTTGCCATTTGTGTTGTTTTTTTTTTTAAAAAAAGATATTTGCAATGAATAAAACATTGAAAATACAAAATTTGATCATTCCATTTCCAGCATCATTCCTATCACCAAGTGCAAATTTTATAACTACTGTTCCTTCTTCATTGTTTCCAAAATTTTGCATTCCAGTCACCAATTAACATATCCTGATTGCATGTTTAGTTAATTTCAGACTGCAAGATCTGGTGACAATTTTCAATTTCTTCATCTTTGGCTCTAGAAGGAGGAGTGTATATATTTGTTCAATAGTTATATTAACAGATGCTCCTGTATGCTTTGTTGACTATGCAAAGTCATTTGACTGTTTGGATCATAATAAGTTGTGACTGACATTGAGAAGAACGGCAATTCCACAGCACTTACTTGTGTTCATATTAAACCTATACGTGGAGCAGAATGCTGTTGTGTGAACACAGTGGGGAAACACTGCATGGTTTAAAATTTGTAAGGGAGTTTGTAGGGTTGTATTCTCTTGTCATACTTATCCAATCTGTATGCTTAGCAAATTATTTGAAAAAATGGACTCGATGAAGAAGAATGTGACCTCAGGATCAGAAGGGGACTCTTCAATAACCTGCATTATGCAGATGACACAACCTGTTTGCTGAAAATGAGGAGGACTTGAAGCACTTGCTGCAGATGATCAAGGAATTCATCCTTCAATATGGATTTCCTCTCAATGTCAAAAAGAAGAAAAAAGAAAAATTCTTGCCACTGAACCAATAGTGAGCATCATGATGGATAGAGAAGAGACGGAAACTGTGAACAACTTCATCTTACTTGGATCCACAACTAACACCTTTGGTGCCAGCAGTCAGGAAATCAGGAAACACATTACATTGGAAAAGTCTAAAGTTAGAGACCTCTCCAAATTATTAAGGAGTAATGATGTAAGTGTGAGGACTAATGAGTGTCTGACTTAGACCATGGTTGTTTTGATCACTTGCTGTGCACCTGAGAGTTGGACAATTAATAGGGATGACAGAAGACTTATTGATATTTTTGAGCTGTGGTGGTGGAGAGGAGTGCTGAACAACATCTCATGGATGTCCAAAAGAACAAACAAAGTTTGCAGCCGTGTGCTCTTTGGAGGCAAGGATAATGAGGCTTTGCCTCACATATTTTGGACATGTTTCTATGAGGTGCTATTCCTTGTAGTGGGAAATGATACTGGGAAGGGTGTAGGGTTAGTGAAGGAGAGGAAGACCCTCAACTAGGCGAATTGACATAGTGATGGCCACAATGAGTTTTCATGTGACAGGAAGTATGAGGATGGCACAGGATAGGATGGAGCTCAGATCAATTGTTCATAGGGACGTTATGAGTTGTACTTCATTTGACTGCACCTAACAACAAGAACAATTTTTATGTATGCAAATAATATCCCATCACTCACAACATTGTATTTGAGGATTGAACTTGAAATTACCTTTTGACTATGAATGCAGCACCATTCTTCTTTTTATGCCCAGCATTGTATATCATGTGACTATCTAATTCAAAGTGGCAAAACTAGCCCATTGCATCTCATTAAAGCCTAGAATGTCCATGTCCATGCACTCCATTTCATTTTTTCATAATTTCTAGTTTTCTAACTCGCTGGGTGTATATACACCTGCATAAGTTGCTGTTGTGTGTTATAAAGTTGATTTCCACTCATGCCTATTGTATTGCCTTATATGTTTTTCTTGGACGTAACCTTAAGAAAAGTAGCTCATGGAGCTACTTGAGTGTGTTCAAAATGCCAAGCTTTGGCTACTGCTTAAATACTTTAGTATTATGTCCATAGCTCCATCGCACCAAATACTTATTATAGAAGGAAATAGATATGAGGAAGCAGAAATCAGTAATGTGAGAAAGGTTCCCAAGCTTGATTGTCAGTATTAGGATTCAACCCAAACCAGAACTACTAGAATAATGTTTCCCTGATTTTTAAAGAAAGTCATAATGACAATATATAAAATGCTCATTCTTACTGGTTTAAAACCAGTACTTTTGAAGGAATACTATAACTACATTATTTGGGGGAAAAATTAAACCATCTATACCTTAAAGGACATTGTACTTCTATTCCTCACTTACCAACATTGTTAAGTTCCAAATCTCTTCAAATTCATTATGATCGAGTTAGAACTGAGGCATAGCTCACTCTCCAGAAGATTTTTGAAGGTTTCAAGTTACACAAAAGGAGATTTCCCATTTTTGTTTGTAGAATCTGTTGCTACATTAGAACTGCCAGAGATGTCTGCCAGGTCAACTGTCTATGGACTAGCCCACCAGAATCTCACACAAAAATGGATGATGATTATGTCATTACTTAAATGTTAAGCCATTATGAATGATGGCTCAGCCTAGTTAAGCTTAACTGTCACAGCTGGCAGTGTTCTGGCTTGGCACACTGTTCTTTGTACCGTTATTGATAAAAAGACATATGTTAATGATTAACAATAATAATATATTAATAACCAGACATATATTATTAATGTACAAAATAATTGAATAATGTTGTTATTGTGTACCATTAAGTTGGAACCAACACCTAGCTGACCCTCCAGTGGGTATTCAGAGTCAATAAATTATATAGGAGGAAATTTCCCATTTGCTCCCAAGGAGCAGCTGGTGGTTTTTAACCACATGCCTTTGGGGTTGCACCACAGGTTCTCACCACAAGGACAGATAACAAGGTAGATAGCAATTTAAGAGTGGATGTATTCATTTTCTAGGGCTTCCATAAGTGGTCAAAACAGACAATATTGTTTCAAAATTCTGTAATCAATTGTCACTATAAGGTGTTAGTAGAGTTAGGTCCCTCTTCAGACTGTGGAGAGAAAAAGATTCTATTCCAGAGTATTCCCCTACCTTCTGGTGATGCCAGCAGCCGTCATTCTTTGGCTTATAGCTGCATAATCCTTAATGAGGCTCAATTATTACATGACTTTCTCCTCTATGTGTCTGTTTCAAATTATGATGTATCTTTCTTTTATGAAATTTGCTATTGGGTTTAGGGTTAATCCTAAATCTAGGATGACCTCATAGCAACATACTTAATTTCATTACATCTCTAACTATCTTGTTTCCAAAATACATTCACTTTTATTCTGGATTCTCTAGAGTAGCAAAAGCAGTGAATACGCACTTACATATGCAAACACACACACACACACACACACACACACACACACACACACATTAATGTAGAGTACATCCCAATATAAAAAAATCTAACCACTGGACCAATGCACAATATAATTATAATACATGGAGAAAAGGTTGAGGTTGTCAAATATGATCTTGCCTAAATGCATAATCAACAACTTTTGTAAAAGCAGTAAAAGAAATAAAAAACACAACCAACAACAACAACAACAAAAATTG
>NW_006399919.1:895158-909409 GCF_000299155.1 Elephantulus edwardii | reverse complement strand
ACGTGCTCACCAAGTTGTGCCAAGAAATCTGGAGAACGACCACTTGGCCAACTGACTGGAAGAGCTTTCGCATTAGCACAATCAAATGTTCTGGGATTCCCATTCTTAGAGTCAGCCACAGCTTGTTGTGATCCACACAGTCAAAAGCCTTTGCATAGTCAATGAAGCACAGATAGACTTTTTTTCTGGTATTGTCTGCTTTCTGCCAAGATCCATTAAATATTAGATATAATATCCTTAGTACCATGACCTCTTCTAAATCCATCCTGCACATCTGGCAGTTCTCTGTCGACATATTGTTCCAAACCTTTTTGGATAATTTTCAATAGAATCTTGCTTGCATGTAATATTAATGCTATTGTTAGATAATTTTCACACTCTTTTGGGTCACCTATTTTTGAAATGGGAACAAATATCAATCTTTTCCGGTCTGTTGGCCAGCTGGCTGTCCTCCATATTTCTTGACACAACTTAGTGAACACATCTAAGGCCACGTCTATTTGTTGAAATATGTCAATTGGTATGCTGTCAACTCCTGGAGCCTTGTTTTTTGCCAATTCCTTCATAACAACTTGAACTTCCCTCCTTTATCACCATAGGTTCTTGCTCATATGTTATTTCATGAAATTCTTCTGTGTCAGCCAATTCCTTCTGATACAGTGACTCTGTGTACTCTTTCCATCTTCTTTTTATACTTCCTGGATCATTTAACATTCTACCCAATGTATCCTTAATATTGGCTTGAATTTCTTTTTCAACTCCTTCAGCTTAAGAAATGCTGAGTGAGTTTCGCCCTTTTGATTTTCTAACTCCAGCTCAAAAGCTAATAATTAAAAAAAAATATGTGTGTGTATCTCTGTATATATATGTATATATGTAGCATTTGGAAGCAGGAGTGGCATCAACTTACTAAATAACATGCCCCAGAAACCCTATGACCTTTGATAACTGTTGATAGTTGTAGAAGGTCTTCAAGCCTTTTGTTAATAGCGTCACTATGAGTAGTGCTCTACTCAAAGGCAATCAACAACAGCAGCAACAACAACATATATAGTATTGAGTCAAGTATGACTGATAGTAACCTTATAAACAACTGATCCTATCTTGCCAAACTCTCACAATCTCTGATCACTCAATTCCATTACTGAAGTCACTGTGACAACCTACCTGGTTGAAATCCTTCTTGTCCTCCACATTCCTTTACCTTCCAAAGCATGATATACCTCTCCAAGGAATAACTTCTCTTAGCAACATGGCCAAAGTAGGTGAGATGAAGCTTTATTATCTTTGCCATCAGTGAAAACCCTAGCTACACTTTCTCCAAGACATATATGTTTATTCTTCTGGCAATCCATGGGCTCCTTCAGCACTCTTCTCCAGGACCATAATTCAAATACATTCCTTTTTCTCTTATCCTTAATCATTGTCCAGCTCTCAGGTGCATAGCTAGTGACTAAAAAGACAGTGTCCTGAATCAGACACCTCTTTGTCCTCACACTGACATCATTACCTGTAGTAATTTAGAGAGACCCTTGAATACAGACTTTCTCAAAGTAATGTGTATCCTGATTTCCTGACTGCTGATACCAAGTGTATTGATTGTGGATCCAAGTAAGGTGAAGTCTTTGACAATCACAATCCTTTCTCCATTCATCGTGATGTTGCCTATTGGCCCGGTAGTGAAGAGTTTGTTTTTTGATGTTGAGATGCAATAGATATTGAATAGTGCATTGTTTAAACTTTTACAACAACTGTTTCAAGTCTTCCTCACTTTCATCAAGCAAAGTTGTGTTATCTACATAATGAAAGTTATTAATGAGTCTTCCTCGAATCCTGATGCCACATTCTTCTTTATAGAGTCTAGCTCAAATAGGTATGGAGAAAGGATACAACCTGATGTGAACTTCTTTTGCATTAAGTTTCAAAAGGGTGGTTATGTATTAATTATGCTTATTTGATATCTATAGTACACCAGCATTTGAGCATGCCTGAATTTTAAAATGTGTTAGGGTCCAAGGGCCACAGGCCAGGGGTCCAAATGTTAGTTGATTTTGGGATGAACATTCTTTTAACTGGTACAGCAGAGGTCTGTCTATATGCTGTATTGAAGTAAGTTGGAGTTGCTGTAATGCTGAAGCACTGTACCATAGGTTTGTCAAACACCGTATTGACTGCCCATTGTGGGAAGTGTTTGGTGGAGCTCCAAGTTTAAGACAGGTTTGGAAGCAGGAGTGGCATCTACTTCCTAAACCACATGCCTCTGGGAATTCTATGAACTTGGAGAAACACGATAGTTATAGAAAGGCTTCAGGCCTTCTGTTCATAGGGTCGCTATGAGTCGTGCTCGACTTGACGGCAAACAACAACGACAATAACAAATCTATACTAAGAAGTTGTTTCCTGAACAAAGTAAAGGAATATGGCATCGTTTTAAATAAAGAAAAATATGCACAGGGCTGTATCCTTTCGCCATTCAATCTGTATGCTGAAGAAATGATTCAAGAAGTTGAATTTTATGAATAAGAATATGACATCAAGATTGGAGGAAGACTTATCAACAATCCACGTCATGCAGATGACACCATCCTGTTTGCTGAAAGTGAGGAGCATTTGAGGTGCTTGCTGCAGAAGGATTACAGTGTTGGAGAAGAGCACTTAATACCCCATGGACTGTCAAAGAACAAGCAATTATGTCTTGGAGAATGTGCAACCAGAGTGCTCCTTGTAGGTAAGGTGGGAGGGAGGGAGAGGGGTAAAGTATGCAATAACAATTGAATAAAAGCCTAACTTCTTTGTAAACATTTATTAAAATCACAATTAAAATTACATTTTATTTTTTTAAAAACCAAGCAAACAAAAAAGAATGATAAAGCCTCATCTCTTCATTTGGGCATAATTGGTAATAGAGGTGACATAATTGGAAGGTGACATAATGCTTGGAAAGGTAGGTCAGTGAAGTAAAGAAAGACCTTCAGAGATGGATTGTTATAATGACAGCAACTATGGTCTCAAGTGTATCAGGGATGTTAAGAATGGAACAGGATTCAGGGTTCAGATCTGTTGTTCAAAGGATTGCTGCACCTCCAATCAAGTTGACATATAATGTTGATTAAAAAGCTTATTCTCGTGTTTAGGATAAGTGTACCTTTTGGAAGACCAATACTCAGTCCACCAAAAATGTCAATGAGCAGTATAGAAGCTTTTCCACAATCCTCTAACCTTCCCCATTCTCTGATGAGCTATCTGATTGGATAGATTTGTATTTTACACTGTAAAACTAACTAAACTTTCAGTCAAACATATAATTTTCAAATGGAAAATGATTCAGCCTCAGGCCACACAGCAGTTAGTGATTTATGATGGATTAAAAACCCCATGTTTTCTGAATTCTAATTGAGTAGATATGTTTTCTAATTGAATTGATTATTATTTATGTTTCTAGTCAAAAAGTAACAATAACAAAAAAAGAACAAATCTCCTCCAAATAGTTAAGATTCAAGAAGAATAAAACAAGTTTTTCAAATTATGAACTATTTTCTGCACTTTATGGTATAAAATTACATTCAGACTATAAAGCGTAACGTAGTAAACCACACTTTGCCATCAACTCAGTTTCAATTTGTAACAATCCACGTTTCCAAGGCTGTAAATCTTAATGGGAAAATATTGCCCATCTGTCTGTCTTTGAATAGCTGGATTTGTACCTTGACCTTTTAGATAGCAACACAACATGTAATGAACTATGCCTCCAGAGTTCCTTATTATATAGCATTTCTGACTCTGAATATTATATAGTATAGGTTTGTTTTATGTTTTAAATGTTAGTTGAACAGTGTTAATTTGAAAACATTAAACATTTAATTCATATAGTCTATCTTTTGTAAAAAAGATTGCTTGTACCTATTAAACTAGAGTACCATCTTCTTATTAAGAATGGTCTTTTAGCCCAGTTGTTAATGATTATTGAAGAAAGAAGTGGAAGTACAGGATTGATTTGGTCCAAATAGCGCTGAGCCTTCTAATTTCCCATAGGCCAGTAACTGATGCTTCTTTTCTTTGTCATCATAAACAGTGGAAAATATCCTTCAAAAATGATTCAGAACTTGGGCTGAAGGCTTCAAATCCTCTTCTTGCCTGCTAACTTTGAGGAAAAGATGAGAAAATCTTACTTCTGTTTCCAAGAGGAAATTCAAAGTATGAATTCCCCACTGTGCAGTAAAAGCAGTCAGTTCTCAACCCTGCTTGCTTTGTGAACTGAAGTAAATAACTGAGGTCTTTGATTTTTTCTCTCTGTGTGTGTGTGTGTGCTTAATCCTGCTTTCAGACTATCACAAAGATTGATGAAATGTCATATCTCTCAGATACGAAGCTAAAAATTGATAGTGACCACAGACACCAAAAAGCATTCAACCCCAAAGAGAGAAAAAAAAAAATTGGATATCGCAGAGAGAACTACTGGAAGGTACTCCCAATATGATGTGTGGGTCAGAAAGGAAAGCTGCAGGAGGGATTGTATGAAGTAATAAGATCTGCACTAACCCCACTGAATCATAAGAATGACTCCAGTTCTGCAATCTAAGTCAAAGCATAACAGCAGAAACCTGTAGAATTTTATGTCAGGGAACTTGGTTTTAAATTCTGACTCTGTTATTAAATGTTCAGTTAAGTTATAAAAGAATATTGTTGTTGTTATGTGCCATTGAGTCACCCACAATTCATAGCAACCCTGCATACAACAGCCCTAAACCCTGCTCTATCCTGTGCCAATCTCACTGTCTCTGACACATCTTATCCCATTACCCTAGTCACTGAATCAATCCATTTCATCTAGGGTATTCCTCTCCTACCCTGTCCCTCCACTCTCAAGCATGATGTCCCTCTCCAAGGACCAGCCCCTTATTGCAACAAGTTGAAAATCTATCAGACAAAGCTTCAGAATCCTTGCCTCCAAGGAGCAGCCTGGTTTCACCCATGAACCTGTTTGTCCCGCCCGCCCCCACGCCCTCTTATCAGTATATTCAATACTCTTCTCTAGCACCACAGTTCAAAGGCATCATTTCTCCTTCTATCATCCCTAGTCATTATCCAGCTCTCTGATGCATAACAAGTGATTGCAAAGACCATGGCCTGCATCAGGTGCTCCTTAGTTTCCAGACTGACATCGTTGCTTTTAAGTATGTTGGAGAGGTCTCTGACAGCAGGCTTTTCCAGTGAAATCCATGTTTTAATTTCCTGGCTGCTGCTACCAAGAGTGTTGATTGTGGAGTCAAGCAAACTAAAGCTGTGAACAATCTTAATCTCTTCACCATCTATCATGATGCTGTCAATAGACCCAGTGGTGAGAATCTTTGTTTTCTCGATATGGAGTTTCAACAGATAGGTAAGTAAATAAAGAGAAGCTAGAATTAGGGACTTAAAAAAAAGTTTAAATGCATTTTCTTTGTAGACAACCCATGACATTTTTTTTTCCTTTAAAAAAAAATGCCTACTCTCCAAATAAATGAAGGTCAAAATTAGAGGGAGAGCTCAAGATGATATCAGTCCCATTCGTGTACATCCTGGTGTGGTGATGAAAAGCAGCAGCCAGATAAGGTGACAAGTGATGGATCCAAGCAAGTACCAACTTTGTTAATATTTCTCCATTTCTAAACCACCTTTAAAGAAAATCATGTATGGAGTCACACATCCTCCCGGTAGTCCAGCAGAGCAACCATGCCATCTGGACTCATGTTTTCACCAATAAAGAACTAGTAGTTTTTGAAATGAGTAAGGACGTGCTTGATCTGTTCAGCAGCCCCTGTCATAAAAGGTTTTACTCTTTCTGGTTTCTGTTCTTCAAGTTTGCCTTTGATTGATTTCATGTAATCCTTGAAGTGCTTCTTGTAGGCTTCTTTTGTGAAGCTGGTTTCCTGCAAGTGATGGTTCATGAAAACGTCAACACCAGTGTACTGTGCTTTCGGTTCCTTCACAATCCGTGCCTTCAGCAGAGGAGTTCCCACCAAGGACTGAGTCATCAATCTTACCCTCTGTCTTACTCACCATCTTCCCCTCCATATCCAGACACAGTCCTTCCGCGATTTCCCCGATTTTGTAGTTGTCGCAGAACATCTCATCATGGCTGATGAGGTCCCTGGTAGATGATCATGATGGTGGCAAAGAGATGACAATGACAGTCGCTGAGAGTGAGCTGGAGCTCTGAGCAATTGCGGCAGCTGGAGCGGCGCTGGGGACAGGGGTGGGGCTAGGAGGAGGGGGTGAAAAGGCCCTAGGTACCTTGTTAAAATTAAAGAACTGTACATAGTGGAGTGTACTCAGGGTGGGGGGATTGTATACCAATGAAGGAATTTTTCTTTTACTTTCAAAGAGAAGAGCGAACTGGAGAGGACGGGTGGGCAGGGAAAAAAGAGCAACAATGAAAGAATCGAAATACAAAATCTCTGTAAATGTTCATGAAAATTAATAAAATAAAACAAAAAATTAAAGGACTGTTGTTTTAGCCACAAAGCTAAACAGCATTATCTCAGCTCTAAACTAGCCTTGAAGTTTACAGACATGATTTTGTAAATGTATTATTGTTTCTTTGTTGTGATGTCCTTAATTTTTTTTCTTTTTAAACCTGCTACCATATAATATCTTCCACTAAAAATGGTGGAAGATCTATCAATAATCTGCGTTACGCAGATGACACAACCCTACTTGTTGAAACTGAGGAGGATCTGAAGCGCTTGCTGCAGAGGGTCAAGGACTGCAGCCTCCAATATCGATTAAGGTTCAATGTCAAGAAGACAAAGATTCTTATCACTGGGAAAATTGGCAGCGTCAGGATGGATAGTGAAGAGATTGAGATTGTTCACAGCTTTACTTTGCTTGGCTCCACAGTCAGCACTCTTGGCACCTGTAGCCAGGAAATTAGAAGATGTATTGTCACAGGAAAACCTGCTGTTAGGGACCTCTCCAAAGTACTCAAGAGCAACGGTGTCTCTCTGGAGACTAAGGCGCGTCTGATACAGGCCATGGTCTTTACTATCACTTATTATGCATCAGAGAGTTGAACAATGACTAAGGCGGCTAGAAGGAGAATTGATGCCTTTGAGCTGTGATGCTGAAGAAGAGGATTGAGGGTCCTATGGACCACTAGGAAAACAAACAGATTGATCCTGGCAAGGGTTAAACCAGGTGGCTGCAGGGAGGCAAGGATTCTGAAGCTTCGTCTAACATACTTTGGACATGTTGCAAGGAGGGACAGGTCCTTGGAGAGGACATCATGCTTGGGAGGGTGGAGGGACAACGCAGGAGGGGAAGACCATCTATGAGGTGGATTGATTAAGTGACTGGGATAATCGTGATGGGTGTGTCAGAGACAGTGCGATTGGCACAGTACAGAGAAGAGTTTAGGGCTGTTGTACATAGGGTCACTATGAGTCACAAGCGACTTGATGGCACATAACAACAATAATAACAACACTCATGTAAGATAAAATGTAAATTGCTGCCAACTGTAGTAATGATGCTTTTAATAAAAGCAGCTCATGATATATATATTAAAAAAGTTTAGAGGTGACCAATTCTTTTTGATACAATAAATGCATTCTCTCCATCTTCATTTGATGTTTCTTTTTTTATTCAATATTTTACCCACAGAATCCTTCGGTAAAGCATCTGAGCACTTAATATTTTTCTTTTTCTTTCCCACTTGAGAAATAGCGAGTATATCTTCATTTTTGGTTTTCTAGAGTTTTTTGCTTTTTTCAGAATACTTCCTTTTGTTTTTGCTCCTTTTGAAAATAATTTTTATTATGATGTTAATGAAAGTTTACAGAAAACTTGGATTTCCATTCATTCATTCACTGTTGCACATTTTTCTCCCTCCCCCTTCCCTTGTTCGCTTTTCTCTTAAAAAAAAATTCTTTTATTATTGCACAGTTTCTTCCTCTCCCACCCCACCACAGTCCACTTTGCTATGTACCTCTTATTCTGGACTGCTATCATGCAAATAATGCCTAATCATAAATTCTTTTTAAACAATTCTTTCCCTCCTCTGTTTGAATTCAGTGTTCATTATTACTCCCTTTTTTAGTCTCCTTCCAACCCCCAATAAAAGTCCTGTTTCATAACAGTAACATTGTGTAGTATTTGTCACTCAGCATAATGTTCTCCAAGGTCACCCATTTTGTATAATATTTTATGAGTCCTTATTTTTCAATGCTGTACTCCATTCCAAAATGTATTCCATTTTGTGAATATATCATAGCTTCTTTATCCATCTAAGGTGACACAGAATGAAATGAAACACATGAATAGATCCATTACAAAAGAAGAAATTGAGCAGGTAAATGAAACAACTTCCCACAAAAAAGGCCTGGACCAGATAGTTTTACAAGTGAATTTTATCAAGCATTCAGAGATGAACTGTCACCAATTTTACATAAAGTATTTTAGAAAATAGTAAAGGATAGAATTCTTTCAGTCTCATTCTATGAAGGAAACATAACCTTGATAACAAAATCAGGTAAAGACACCATCAAAATAGAAAACTATAGGTCAATATCTCTCAAGAACATAGATTTAAAAATCCTGAATACAATCCTGGCCAATAGAATACAATAGTACCAAACAGCATCAACAAGTACAACAGCATAAAAAAAAAATAACAACAAAATCCAACATGGCCAAGTGTAATTCATAACAGGTATGCAAGGATGGTTTAATACAAGAAAAACAACTAGTGTAATTAATCATGTTAACAAAGCAAAGAAAAAGAACCACATGGTGCTATCAATTGATGCAAAAAAAGAACTTTGACAAAATTCAATATCCTTTCCTGATTAAAACACTCAACAAAATAGGAATAAAGGGGAATTTCCTCAGCATATATAAAAAGTATATATGTAAAACCAAGAGCAAACATCCTTCTCTAAAGAGTGTAAAGGCATTCCCTTTGAAAACAGGAACTAAGCAAGGATGCCCACTATCAATGTTCCTATTCAATATTGTATTGGATGTCTTAGTGATAGCAATAAGAAAAGAGAAGGAAATAAGAGGCATCTAAATTGGGAAAGAGGAGAAAAAATTATCTCTATATGCAGATAATATGATAGCATACTTAGAAAACCCTAAAGACTCAGTGAGAAAAGTACTGGACAACCAAATCAGCAAAGTGGCAAGATACAAAATCAACATACAAAATCAATTAGATTTCTCTACAGTGACAAAGGGAATGCAGAAATGGAGCTAAGAAAAACAATACTCATCACTAAAGCTAAACACAAGATTACATACTTGGGAGTAAATCTAGCTAGTAACACAAAAGACCTATTCAATGAAAATTACAAAATATTACTGCAAGAAATAGTTGGCTGTTTTGATTACTTAGTATTTCTTTTTTTCTGACTTTAGTCTTAGTGCATTGCTTTATTCTTGCAATACCTTTGTCCAATTTCCAAATTATTTGTTATGAATGGAGCCTAGTCCTCAGGTGTGGTGATAGACAACTCCCAGGGATGGCTACAAGATTTCTACCAAACTTAAGAGTCAAGTTAGGGCATATCCTGAAACTTATGATTCCACAGTAAGGAATAAGAATTCCTCTTTGAGTAGTATCTTGATACAGAGAAAGATGTGTGCTGGAATTGAGACATGCAGCCATTTTGAGACTAAAGGGGGAGCCAACAGAGGAAACATAACCTAAAACCAAAATGAAACACATTCTAATCATCTAACTGCAACATCAGTTAAGCACTACTAAATCGAGGCCTACCATTATCTTAACTGTGACATTATGTTAATGTAAATTTTCTTTATTTTTAAGATACACCTAGTTGACTTTTCTGCCATTGCTACTGCAAAGCTTCTAGCATCAGAGTTAAAGCACTTAACACAGTTATCTTTATCATGAATGTGCACTCAATAATGTGTAAGTTTTATAAATGTGTAATATATCACTCAGTCTTTCACAGATAACCCTGCAGGGGGTTTTGGAGGATGTATATTCCACAGGAGGAGCTTGTGCATCTCTTTTCCAGGTGCTGCTGAGAATTTAAAGTGCCAGAGAGGTGCTTCCCTTGAGTTAGCCGTGCAAATCTATATGGACTTTGTAACTAGAACTCTTATTACATACGTTCACACTCATCTCTAATCTGTTACTGTTGGATCAATTCCAGTTTTTGGCTACTCCAGTGTGTCATAGAGGAGAACAGCACCTAGTTTAAATTTGGGTTATTTTGGTTTGGTTTTCAAAGCGGGTTTTTTTTTTTTTGTTTGTTTGTTTGTTTTTGTTTGTTTGTTTGTTTTACTGTCTTTGAAAGCAGATTTCTAGATTTTTCTCCTGAAGTGAGACTGGGCTGATTAAAAATGTTCACTTTTTGGTAAATAGTAAAGAACAAACTATTTGTACCATCTTGGTAACATTTCATAAAACTGGTTTTACCTCGCTTAAGGGGTAAAACTGCTTGTATTGGCGAGGTTTCCCTAAACCACTGCTATGGATTAAATTGCGTTTCCCTCAAATTGATGTTGAAATTTGATCCTAACCTCTGGTACCTGTGAGCATGACTTTATTTGGAAATAGACTCTGTTCTCAGTTAACTGAGTATGAGGTCCTAACCTGATCAGATGTTGTACCATAAAAGAGGAGAAAAGACACGAAGATACAGACAAAAGAAATGACCAGTGACAATGAAGTTATGCCACAGCTACAAGCCAGGGTATTCCTGAGGCAACCAAAAGTGGACAGTGATAAGAAAATTTTCCTCTAAAATTTTTGAACAATGCATGACCCTGCCACCATTGTGAATTAAGATTTATTGGCCTTCAGAAAAAAGACAATACATTTCTATTGTTCACGTGAACTGCATTGTTTCTACAGCTCTGGGAAAGTAATAAAGCCATGTTAGCATGGCAATGTGAACTGATGAGAAAGTCTGAGAAAGAACTAAGACTAGTATTCCATTCACTTGCTTTTCTATGTAAATGGTATCCTTAACTAGAATCTGAGTCTGAGCACAAGAACACCTTTTTCCAGGATAGATCTTTTTCTTCTTTACTGTACAAAAGGGTGGATCTCAGGTTACTGCCTTCAAATGCTATTGTATCTGTTGTATCTTTCCATGGGTCCTTTAGAGGCCCGTTAACATGCAGTGTTCTTATCTAAGTTTTGAGCGTGAACCTCTGTTGAGAATACTCTGCTGATTGCATTCATAAATGTTAGCTTTTCTCTTGACTCTGGGCTCTATGTTGTTCTGTATGTTACATAATGAGCATACTGAGGATAGGAACTACTGCCATCTCTCTCCCACCCTCCTTACATTTCTTTTATAAGTAATAGAAACTTGCTGTCTTGTTTGGAATCCATCTTATTAGGGACTAGGTAACTGAACACTCTCTTTTTTTACTTATTCTTTACAGCCACTCCTTCTTGACAAGAGTTGGTCATGAGTCCATAGTAATTAGGTAGTTTGGATGAGAGACATGTACTACACTCCAAATCACCCTTTCTGCTTCATGAAATCTCTTTGTTTTTGCATCAAGCTTCAACTCTCTTCTCTTAGAATGCCTTCTTTTAGGGAAACTTATTTCCTTAAGTCTTATAAATAGAGCTCCTATATCAGAGGTTCCTAAATTAGAATGCTTAGACTCATTGCCAAAAAGCATGCTTTTAAAAAAATTGTGTTTCCATTTTTGTGGTAATCCTCCAGAATTTCTTTTACCAATTATGAAGACTAATCACTTTGGAAGAGATCATTTGCAATGTAAATGCACCTTTTTCCTCAAGCGTATTTTTAGTTTTCTTAGGTCAGTGCCTCTCAACTGAAACCTAAAAATATATACTCAGAATAATTTATTTATCTTTAAGGTATCCTATACATTTGAGAAACTAAGGAGTTTTTAGAAATATAGTGTGGTCAGCTCTCCAGGCATTCCCTGACATATGTTAATTTAGAATCTGTTTAATTTAGGCCCTCCCTCCAAGCCTCTCACCACACTGGCTTTTCTCTGTCATTTTACTTGGGGTCTACTCAGCTAAGGACATGGGGACTTTTAGGATGAGCAAGGCAAGTAACTTTTTTCAACCTGCCATCTCTATCTACCCTTAGAGTTTACATAACTGACACTTCCACTGGAAAATTAAGTTTTAGATTGTTTATTCCCAAATGCTGACATATTTGTGTTATAGTATCCATTTGCCTTTTCCTGATTTTGTTAGTAGGCGGTGAAGTGCATCCTCAAATGTAGCTTGGGTGACAGAACCAATATGATATGAAAGTGACTGCTGTTCCAAGTTCAATGAACAATCTCATCTTTATTATTTATTATTTGGTTTCAAGAGCATCACTCTGAAATCTTCTGCTATTATAAATATAACCAAGTGTTATATTTATATATGGCAAGTGTTGAATAGTAATGTTTGTTTGTGTTTGTTCATTTTGACCATTCTCACCCTGGCTAATTCTTTACTTAACTTTCAGGACACAGTTTAGTCATAATAAGAAATTGGTTAGAATGGCTAAGAGCTCTTCTCCAAACTTAATTATGCACCTTTGTCACAGCATTTAAAATATACAATATAATTCAATATATTATCTACTCTGCTAGTCAGAAGGAAAGATCCTTACTTACATTTGAAATTTCATCCTGGTTCAGCCTTTATGGACTACAACCATGTGTCAAAGCCATGCTAAGGACTGATCTACTTGTATCTATTGTTGTTAAGTAGAATTGAGTTGACTTAAACTCATAGCCACTCTCTGAAAAACAGAACAAACCCTGTCCAAACATGAGTCATATAATTGCAACTAGCGATATAATAAGAACAATGTGCAAAAAATACATAACTAAATATAATATTGAGAAAATAAGTGAAAATGATGTGGGAAGGTATGACTTCTTCTAACTTCAGGAAGGGAAGATAAAAATAATTATCAGCATCAATAACCCAAGCTGATTCCTATGAAACAGAAGTCAGACACCATTTTATTCCACCAACCTATCTACCCACTCTATTACCAATCATTCTACTAATAATATTCTATATACTACTCTATGTGGTTGTACAATTTGTTAAAATGGTCACATGAAACTCAAAGGCAATACTGATGAATATGGAATTTATTAGGGAAGTAATAGAGTTTAGGCTTAGAAATGATCAGAATGGAGTTCTTTGATCAGGACATTCTACTCTTATCCTGGCACATAGGTAGACCTCTCTCTATCCTTTATCTACTCACAAACCTAGCTTTCCTAGAAAGTATCTGAGGACACTCTCATTCATCCTGCAAGACTCTAGTCACTAAGTTGTATAATAAGTTTCCTCACTCTGAGTTGAGAAGCCTATGTCTCTGCCTCATGCATGTCACTTGATTCCGCTGTCTTTGTTGTCTCTATTTTTTCCCCCAGTCTCCTGTGCAGGGATCTTGAGATCAAACTACATGCTCCTCTCCTAACTCTTTTCTTTCTTTATAACTGTAAAAATCTCCTCTTTCTGCCCTTGGGATGACTAATTTTAAGTATAACAAGATGGTAAAATTAACATATCTCTATATTGGGATTTCATACACCTTATTTGCCAGCACACAGAGTGTCAGGTACTTTATTTACAACCTACTTAATCCTGTTGGAGGGGCATGAGAACCTCATATTTGCTGATTCTGACCCAGTCAATTAACTGAGACTAGTCTATGGTCGTGGCAATTATTTCCACTGCATCTGAGAGCTAGATTATATATAAAGATGAAAGAAGAAGAATTGATGTGTTTGAGTTGTGGTACTGGAGAAGAGTATTAAACATATACTATTGAATGCCAAGAGAACAAACTGGCCTGTCTTGGAATGGGGGAAACCAGGTTGCTCATTGAAGGCAAGGATTTTGAAACTCTTATACACTTTAAGCTTGTTGTCAGGAGAGGCCAATCTTGGGAGAAGGAAATGATGGTTGGGAGGGTGGAGAGTCAGTGGAGGAAAGAAAGACCCTGGATAAGATGAATTGACACAATGACTATGGCAATGGGGTCAGGTGTGTTAGAGACAGTGAGGCTGACTTAGGATAGGGAAAGGTTTAGAGCCATTGTACATAGGGCCACTAGGATTTGTATTCAACTAGATGGCACATACCAACAACAACAACAAACAACCAGTGGTTTTGTAGGGATTACAAAGAAACACCATATTAATGCCATATTACTTTTCTGCACCACAACATTGTTGTTGCTGTTATGTGCCTTCAAGTTGATTGCGACTCATAGGGACCCTATGTACA
>NW_006399919.1:891305-894474 GCF_000299155.1 Elephantulus edwardii | reverse complement strand
GGTCCTCCTCATTTTCAGCAAGCAGGGTTGTGTCATCTGCAAAACACAGATTATTGATAGATCTTCCACCAATCAGGTAAATGCATTATGTCTGGGGGAAAATATTTCTTATGGAGTTGCTGAATTTTGATGAATACCAAAAGCAATTAAAAGACGGTTTTTTTAATTGACATACGTCTGCGTGTTGCCCACAATTTCTTAAAATGCTCTGCACAGATTTCTATCACTAGTATTATGTTCTCTAGTCACTGTCCTAGTGGCAAGAAGCTGTGCTGCAATCCCAAAGGCACGTGGTTAGAGGCCACCAGCTGTTCCTTGGGAGAAGGATGAACCATCTCCTCTCCTGCTATTTACTGCCTCTGAAAACCCACTGGAGGGTCAGCTATGGGTCTGTTCTGCTCTACGGTACACAACAACAACAACAACAACAACAACAACAACTAGAGTCATGGTCCTAAACTTAAGCAAAAGATACATTTGACCTTTATCATAGATGGCTTATGGTGCTGTTAGAGCCAGATTTGTTTCCTTCCTTTTCAGTATCTTAAGTGTTTTAGTTTCTGTGTCCAAATGAGTCTAGGGCCATAAGATAAAAACAAAACAAAACAAAACAAAACAAAACCCAACTGTTCAATTAATTCCTAGTGGAAGGAGCATTTAGGCTATGCCAATAAGCCTAGAACACATGTTAGGAGAGGTCAAAATTTCTTAGGGCCCCATTTGTCCCCTCTTCTCTAGTAGATTGAAACAATTATACATGCACATGAATGTGCACACACACAAACATACATGCTTTTCTTCTCATATTTATCGGTTTCTTGGATAAAAACACTTTTGGATCAAGTCTGACAATAATAGATTTATTTTTCTCTTCTCAGGCCAGTGATTCAGGACTTTAGTTTGATCGCCATCCCTAACTCCTTGTGGAATTCTAGTTTGGCTAGAATGAAAAATAGACTGTTTCTGGCTAGCTTTTCTTGAGCTGACTTTGTTGGTCTCTGTTTCCCTGTGGAGCTTGAGCACGTTGGTGGAATGCTTTGGCATAAACATCAGGTTCACTCAATCAGGTTGCAGTCTTGTTGTGGAAAAAGTCCCGAAGAACCATGTATTTCTAGGCTAGGTTATTTGATTACCTTTGAACCATTTCAGCATTAGAAATTCTGTTCTACTTCAATATCATTCCTGAGATTTTTATTTCTCCAAGAAATCATTTGTGGATTTTTGGATTTAGCACCTAATAAATTGGGATCTTCATTAGATTGAAACTCTGAGGAATGTCTTGGTTAAAATGAGTTTGGAAATCCATTCTCATACATGCAGTGTATGAGACAATGCTGTGAAGTGATCACCACTCTCTTTTCTTTACTGTTAAGGAAACTGAGGTTTGGAGAGGTTAAGGGATAAGTCTAAAGTCACATAACCAGTAAGATATAAAGCTATAATGCAAACACAGCTTTGTATGCAAGTAGGAGAGAAAGGCTGTGAAGACTGTGGCTTTTGGAAATGGATTACTTGAGTTCATCTCAGGTGTTCCAGTTCTTGCTGTGAAATTCTGGACAAGTTACTTCACTCTTCAGTGTTTCAGTTGTTTCACATTTTAAAAATTGATCTACAGATGCTCACATGCAGAGCAATTAAAATATTATGACAATTCAGTATACACACGTATGCACATATTACACACACACAAACCCACAGGTACATATATACTCATTCTGATGGTGGACATCTACTCCTGAACAATGACAGTTCAAACAAGTCCTGCAGCCAATAGGAAGGGTTCCTGGAGGAGGGGCTTGTAAGTAGCCCAGTAGTGAGAAAGCATTTCTACGCACCTGCAGCTCCACGGGTAAAAGATGTAGCTGACTGCTTCTCAAAGATTACAGCCGTGAAACATTTCTGGGACATTTCTGCTGTGTCCTCCAGGGTCACTCTGAGTCAGAATGCACTCTGGGCAACGAATTTGGCTTTTGGTAGCCAGGTTGTAGTCGAGGTCCGAGCTAGACTAGGCAGGGTCCTTCGTCCAACTGGGAGGTTCTTGTACATCGCCATTTAAGGGCCTTGGCTTGTCTTTCTTTCACTTGGGGCGGGGATGGGAGATTTAGGGAGTGGGAAAATGTTTGGGTTAGGAGCGTGGCTTTGGGGCTGGGGAATCTGGCACAAGAAGAGTTTTCATTCTAGAATGGATATTCCTTCATCTATTAATGAGCCAGTCCTTGAAATACTGTTTGCCCATTCATTCATTCATCAACTTGTGCTGTGACTGATCAACGTTGGCCCAGAGTGGCCCTGCCTGGGAGCTAAAGGAGGCTTCTATCCCAAAGCAGCGGTCAGGAAGTTTTATAGAGGTGAGTTTTTAGGGCTTAGCCAGAAGGGCAGGGTAAACAATCAAAATAGGTTGTTGTTATGTGCCCACTCATAGCTGTCATTTAGTGGGTTTTCAAAGGCTGTAAATGGCAAGGGAAAATATTTTTATTTCACGAGTGTTCAAAATAATGAACTACTTTAATATTGAACCTTGTGACATTGGGGTATCAAATACCATAAAGGTTTCCCAATGTGGACAGTGTTTGGTGTAGTTCCCAGTTGTAGGACAGGTTTGGAGACAAGAGTGGCATCATTTCCTAAACCACATGCCTATGAAAACCTCTATAAGCATGGAGAAACTTATAGAAATGCATTTGGTCTTTTGTTCATGGAGTTGCTGTGAGTTGTGCTTGACTCGACGGCAATCAACAACAG
The DNA here is from genome assembly GCF_000299155.1 of Elephantulus edwardii. Taxonomy (NCBI): domain Eukaryota; kingdom Metazoa; phylum Chordata; class Mammalia; order Macroscelidea; family Macroscelididae; genus Elephantulus; species Elephantulus edwardii. Next base: position 891,732 of record NW_006399919.1, on the reverse strand, counting down.
CAATGCGTATACATCCATGTATAAGCACAGAAGCTTGAAACGCTGCATGTAAAATACATATAAAACAATAGATACTGCGATGCCTTTCAAAACACGCATTGCTATCAGGTCAGAGGACCATTGAACCAATTCATAGGTGACTCCACTGGTTTTCCAAGACTACAGGTTGTACAGGAGGAGATCGCCCATCTTTCTCTCTTGGAGATGAAGATGAGTTTGAACCATCACATATGGCCTTTGGGGGAGCAAAGTAACTCCCTATGAACTATTCCACCATCAGCCCTTGACAAAGTGAATTGTGTGATTAAAGGGAGAGCTCTAGGGCATGAGGAATGTTTCTTTAAATGAATTAAGGGGGGGGGGAAGGGAAGAGCAGGGAAGGAAGAATAATGAAAAGAGACTAAATGTGAGGGTTGTTGTTGTTGTT
>NW_006399919.1:880569-890480 GCF_000299155.1 Elephantulus edwardii | reverse complement strand
CAATTCTCCTCATAGAGCCCAGCCTCTCGGATAATCTGTTCTGCATACATGTGAAATGAGGGCAAGGCATGTGTCAAATTGTGTGACTGATGCAAGGCACTCAGGAAGGAACAATGAAAGCTAACAAGGACGTAAATGCCTTTATTCATGGGTGTTACTGTAGAAATAAGGGTGAATTTTCTGTGATTTGTTCTTTCAAACTTGAATAGAATGGAATTGTGTTAAAGATGCAAAGGAATACAATTCAGTGGGAAGAGACAAATTCATCATATAGCTGGGTAAACCCTGTCTGATTGTAACCTGTAAAAAGCTGCAGATGTTTGGCAACTTGCTGCAATGTCTTGAATAAGGAGCTGCCATTGGCTGCATAATGTCCTTCAGGGGGAAAAACAAGCCTGGTCTATGATGTCTGCTGAAAACTGTGATAAATTACTGTACCTGAAGCAAGCCAATATTTACTTGGTAAAAAAAAAAAAGTGAAGGTATTGCCTAGTGCAAACATTTATAATGCAATTCATTACCTTCAGGCATCACAGGAGGGGAAGAGGAAGCTACACTTCTTTTCTTTGTCTTTCTGGCAATCAGTCTGATATTGAGGATATAGATAAAGGAAATATTAAACCTCTGCAGTTTTTGTCACATAAGGGCTGCATTTACAAATGACATTTTCCTGCTCTTTTTGGACTATGGAGTATCAGGTAGACATTCACAAGGAGCATGGGTCCCCATCTTCAGTCTGACTGCACTCTTTGAACTTGGTAATTATTTTTGACACAAGGACATTTATCAACGAGAGCAAGCTGTTTGGCCGCTCAGAGTGTTTCCAAACAGGAGTGAGATAACAGTTCATTCCAACTAAAAAAGAAAGAGGAAAAACAATGTGCCTGGTGAGCTCTGGAATTAAGGGCCAGGTGTCAATTGATAGAGTTAAAGTAAACAGCAATGATTAATAATAATTAAGGAAATACATCTTGCCAGAGTCACTTTGAGTGGGGCTGAGTTTGTCTTTGACACAGTGATTGATTTTGTGTTGTGGGAGAAGGCATGTATCACTTTCTCATTGAAAAGATAGATCCATGTAACAGAGAATGTAAGCTTCCTGGCAGGGGATGAGTTTTATCTGCTTATGCAAAAGAGAGAACAGTGAAGTGATCTGTCTGAAAACTGATCTTTTGTATTTTCCTTTAGAACAGAGACAGAATTTTAACAATATCTTGAATGATACTGAGAAATGAAACTCCTGGTTGCCAACCACAGCTCTCTTTTATATTCTAACAATAATAGGAAATAGGCTACATAGTGCCAAAGCGAACTAAGTTCCACAATATCTTTAACTTATGGCTCATGTTTTTACCCCCATAGATAAACCATGTCAGTCAAATGAAGATTTATTGAACGTGTGTAAGGTCCTCGGCACTGGTTTTGGTATAAGGTTGAGTAACAATAATAGACACAAAAACCAATATAAGTCCTATCTAAGAGTTTATAATTTATTAGAAAAGACATGCATGCATATGCATTTATTAAAAGCAATGTCTAGTATTACATGAACAAGTGTCACGACACCACAGTGAAGGCGAACAAGCAAAGCTGGGAGAAAAAAAAAGTTAAATCAGGAAATCAATCATGAGAGATAGAAAGACAGGGCTGTCAACCTCGAGGAAGCCACATCCGACCTCCATTAACTTCTTAAAGAAGAAGAGTCCTATCTACAATATAAACAGTATAGACTGATTCCTCTGAGGTCAGACACAGGCCCTATGATCTTGTCCTTATTTCTGCCAATTCTAACACCAACTGCCCATCCCTGCCTTCACATACCACCCCCACTCTCAGAAGTCTCACTACTTTGGTACTGGATATGCTAATAGCCATACAGACCTCCCAATCCATATTCACAATTATGGAGTTTATGTTTGGAAAAAAATATGTTATAATCCAGGTAGGAAACATTCAGAATATAAGTCTTCAGTCACAGTGGCTTCTTGGGCATTCTCATAGTCAGTCTCTTTGACCTTCATCTTTACAATTTTGAGACGGTGTTACAAAGCTCTTAGTCTTGCAAATTAAGTCATCTAGTCCACTAGAAAGCTTAGAGAAAGGTTCTCAGTCCTGAATCCAGGGGGCAGCAGTTCCAGTTCAGCTCAATTTCATGTTAGGCTCTAGTTTGCTGCCCCCACCTTTGCTGCTTTTGACCCCTCTTACACAGGAATCTCTACATACTGCCCTCTGTTTCTGCTCTTTTGATGGCAGCAAGATGCACATTTTCTGCCTCTGAACCCGTGGAATGTATGCCTGATGGGATGACAAAACTGACCAATCTGCTCATCAACGGTCTACACACCTTGCTTGGATGGCCACTAGTTTATAAAAGTTACTGTTTAACTCATTCACTTTATTTTTGTTTAGTCCTACCAACCCATGTGGTGGATATCAAAGTCAGTGGCTGTGAAAGCCATTTTGAACTATCTATGTAAGACTTCTCAGAGAATGATCATGGTATGATAAATCCTAAATTTTGGGTAGATATGGTGAGAGAGAAGGAAGAAGTGTTTAAAGTTCTAAGACCAGCATGTTTTATGTAGAATTCAATAAATTCCAATTTACAGCTCCCATATAGGACATAATAAGCAGCATAGGCAGTATAGTGTGAAATATATGGGGCTGCTAACTGAAATGTTAGCAGTTCAAATCCACTAGTCATTTCTCAGAAGAAAAATGGACAATGCTATCCATAATGGTTTAAAGCCTAAGAAACCTGATAGAGTCTTCTAAGTTGAAACTGGTCCTATGGCAGTGTGTTTTATAGGACTATAAAGAACTGCTTGGTAGGGTTTACAAACTGTATTCATTATTGAAAGAAATCACTGAGTCTTTTTCCCCCGGTGATTACTTAGCGTTCAAACCACTGCCTTTATTAAAAAGCAAGGTGCTTAATCATTGTGTGACCAGGCTCCTAAGATCAGCATAAGAATGAATGTTCAAAAGCAGGAGACAGAAGTGAGTCATATCTAGTGGAGTAAAACCCCAAACCAAACCCACTTCAGTTGAATCAGTTTTGAGTAATAGAGACTCTACATTGGGTTTCCACGGCTGTACATCTTTATGAGAGTAGAATGTATGTCTTTCTTCCACAGAGGAGCTAGTGAATTCGCACTAGTGACATTTTGGTTAGCTGTCCACTATAACACATGGCACTGAGGGACAGATTATAGTGTTTTCTTTCCCATTTCAATATTAAAGTCTTAGGAAGAAAGTTAGTTTTTTAGCTTCTGTTCTGTAAGAGTAAATAGTGTCAGCATTTCTCTCCTCCTCTTTATTTTTTTTTTGTTGTTGTTGGAAGATCATTTATTCAAATCTCATACTGTGTGATTTAGAAATGGAGAAAGATATCTCTAGCAGATAAGCCTAGGCCAAAAGTACAAATAGAGGGCACTCATATAATCTATGTAAAAATTTTCAAAAGTTATAGATAAGTCAGTAGTTTTTCTAATAAAATGTGTTACACTTTTACATTGATAAATACACCCATACAAATACTGAGTCCTAGAATTGGTAGACAGTGGTCTTGTTTGGTCATTGTTATTGAGGAATACAGTCGTACTTATTCATTTAAATATTATCCATGAATGTTTTGTGCTGTAAAACAGAGTTGTGACAGAAAATATATGTCCCATATGATGATATATCCAAATATACAGTGTCTGTTGCTTTATATACATGTGGGTGTGCATGCATGTGAACACACACACACACACACACACACACACACACACAGACCTGATTAATGACCAGATTTGTTTTTTAGATTCTTGATCTTCTTTGAACTCCAATCTAGAACACGGTGTCCTGGGGAGAGTTATCCCTCAGCTGATGACCTGTTCCTTTCTCTTTCCTGTCACTGCTGCCTGTCCTCCATGGATCCTCACTTGCCATACATGTGGATACTTCTGATTGTGCATCTAAATTACTTACACACTTTTCTATAAACTTCCATGACTTGTACATCCTTATAGGCCAGGGTGGCAGACATAAAGGAAGACTTGGATATTGCAGCGGTATCTTGTGGAGAATAATGTAACAAGGTTACAAATCAGTGCCTAAATTGTCTAGGTGTTGAAGTTGTCCACAGGTTAAACTCAGTGTATAAATGTATAAATGTGCTGAACTCAGTGTGTAAATGACTTCCACTTTATTCAACGGACTCTTTGTTTTGTAAGAGGAGGAAAAGAGATATAGCTGAGACCATTAAGTACTAGTTCCTACCAAGAATCATTCTGGTCTAGTTTCTAAGGATGGTACTGCTGACAAGGCAGTAAGGAGGCACAATAAACATGCTGAGTACTGGTTGTAGTATTGTGAGTATTTGAACATAAACCTAGAAAATACTATCTCATAAAGCCACCCTGCTATTTTTTTGCTACTATTTTGACCTTGGAAATCTATCAGTTATGTTGAACTATAAATTATACTCTTTTTTATGTTACCTCCCTATGTCTACTTTTGATCTGTAATTCACCTCATTTTATTTGAAACAACCCAAGTGACACTTCAGAAATGATTTCCTAAGTTGTTGCAGCTAACTCAAGCATCAATACTCGTAAGTTATCTAACAATTTTTCATGATTTACATTTCAATATTAAAGGGAGTAATAAGTCCAAATTTAATGTGATGGTCTTGATGTTGGAACTGACTGATAGCTGACCCTTCAGCAGGCAGTAAATCACATGAGAGGAGCTGTTGTTGTTGTGGTTGTTGTTATGCCATCAAGTCGAGCACAACTCATAGCAACCTTATGAATAAAAGACCTGAAGCCTTTCTATAACTATCATCATTTCTCAAAGTTAATAGAGTTTCCAGAGGCATGTTGATTAAGAAATGGATGCCACTTATGGGAGGAGTAAGAATCCTAAATTATGGGTGTCAGCTGAATAACATTCTCCTCTTTTTTTTTTCTTTTTTCTTTTCTGGAGGCATTAGCAATTAGAAAGAAAACTACTCCAGCATAGTAAACTGACAGGTGAGTGATCATCTGTTGGGTTGTTATTTGTGATGGTTTCTGTGTTGCTGTGATACTTGAAGCTATGGCACTGGTATTTGCAATCTCAGCAGGTTCTCCTATGGTAGACAGATTTCAGTGGTGCTTCCAAACTAAGAAAATTTAAGATGTAAGAGCTGGTGATCTGCTTTTAAAAAACTCACAGGGAAAATGCTGTGACCAGCAGTGGAATATGATCTTATACATGGCCAGAAGATTAGCCATAAAGGTAGCTGTTGTTGTTGTTATGTGCCATCAACTAACGTGTGATTCATAATAACTCCAGGTATAATAGCTCCAAAACCTGCCCTATACTGAGCCAATCTCACTGTCTCTGACACATTTACCTCCATTACCCCAGTTACTGTGTCAACCCATCTCATCCAAGATTTTCTCCTGTGCTCTCTCTTCACTCTTTCAAGCATGATGTCTTTTCCAAGGACTGGTCCCTCCTGGTAAGACACCCAAAGTATGTCAAATAGAGCTTTAAAATACTTGCCTCCATACTCTTGATTCTCTTCAGATCGAATAACTCTTTCACCTTTTACTAAAGATTTCCGTGGAGAGGAACAAAAAAAAAACAACTTGCCTCCAAAGAGCAAGTTGGTTTCACCCTCTCAAGAATAGATCTGTTTTATGTCTTGGTATCAATTCTTCTTCTGCCATCCTTAGTCATTGTCCAGTTCTCTGATGCACAGCATTTAATTGTAAAGACCATGGCTGAGATCAGGCACACTTCAGTCTCTAGACTGACATCATTACTCTTTAGTACTCTGGAGAGGTCCCTGACAGCACATTTTCCTAGTGCAATTCATCTTTTGATTTCCTGACTGCTAGTGCCAAGCATGTTAATTGTGGAACCAAGGGATCTGAAATTGTTAACAATCTCAAACTCTTGTCTATCATGGTGCTGCCAATTGTCCCAGTGGTGAGAATCTTTGTTTTCTTGATGTCAAGTCTCAATCCATATTGAAGCCTGAAGTCCTTGACCTTCTGCAGCAAACATTTCATGGACTTCTCAGTTTTGGGAAGCAAGATTGTGTCATTAACATAATGTAGGTTGCTGATGATGATCATGATGCCATCATGATGCCACATTCACCTTCATAAAGTCCAGCCTCCTGAAAGATCTGTTCTGCATATAGATTAGAAATATATGGAAGAGGAACCCATCCCTGATGCACTTCTTCCCTAATTTTGAACCCTGCAGTGTTGCTTTGCTCTGTTCTGACTACTGAATAAAAGTCCAAGTACAGGTTTTATATAAGAAGTGTTCTGGGATTCCCATTCTTATCAAGGTTAGCCACAATTTGTTATAATCCACATAATCAAATGTCTTTGCATAAGCAAAGAATCACAGGCAGACATTCCTATGGTACTCTCTGCTTTCAGGCAAAATCCATCTGACGTTGGCAGTGATGTCCCTAGTTTAGAGGTAACAGCCTCTTCTAAACACAGCTTGCATTGCCGGATAGTTCACTGTCAAAGTATTGTTCCAATAGTTCTTTGGATAATCTCCATTAGGATTTTGCTTCTACTTGATATTTGTAATATTCTTTAATGATTTCTACATTCTATTGGATCATCTATTTTTGGAATGGGAATAAATCTGTACCTCAGGATAATTGTGACAACTTCCCAAAGAGTCATTTTACCTTGAATTCTGATCATCTCTCACTATGTTTTCACACAATAATCAGGGTCATTTTTTACAACAACAAAACAAAACACAGATTTAATAACAACAGGAACCTGGATGACACAGTGGGTAAACACTACTAACAGAAAAGTTAGTGATTTGAACCCTTAACTGTTCCATTAACTGTGACAAGGATGGGGTACTCTGCCACCTTAATATTACTGCCTTGGAAACTCTCTGAGGCAGCTCTTCCTGTCCTAGAGTCAGACAGCAACGTTTTTGGGAGGCGATACTGCAGTAATTTTTTTAGCTTTTGTTTCTCCATGGGAGGAAATACAATAAAAAATGTACAAATCACTTAACAAGATTTACATAATCTTCTACAATCTAGTTGGCTACATATTTCGAGTTTATTTATTCCCTTTTCCTCAGACTATAAACTTATACTTCTTGCTGTTGTGTTTTGGTTTTTGTTGGGTTGTTTTTGGTGTTTTTTTTTTTTTTTGTTCTGTCATGTTGGAACTTACTCATAGCTGACCCTCCAGAAGGTTTTCAGGGACAGTAAATTGCATGAGAAGAGATTACTCACCTTTCTTCCTTTATAATACTTCATTTATATTGAATATTTAGTAATATTTAGTTCCTAACAATAATTTATGATGTATAACTCAGTGAGAGTCAAGAGCATATTAATCAGTAAGGACAGTATCCACTAATTTATAAAAATCAAATCACTCATAGTCTTAATTGAATTCTTTAACTGCAGTGTTTCATTTCACATCTCCAGTTTTACTTTTCCTTCATCTTCACTTCATCTTTGTTTGGTTTATTCTCATATATCTCAGCTTACACATCCCTGCTGCGTGGCCTTTCCTAATCCTACCCTAGGATAAGTATCCCACTGTATGTTTTCTTCATAACTTTCATTCAATCTTAATTATTAGTTCAGTTCCCACTTTTACAGCCAGGATGGAAACTTGATGAAACCAGTGATCATGACTATTATGTTAGTCCTCTGTCCCCTATTTCTTGTACAGTCTCACATTACAGGCACATATTAGCTTGACGCACAATTGCTGTGTAAAGCAATCAATTTTCATTACAAACCATCACACTATTCTACTCTTAAGCAAAGTAATTTAGACACTTTTGTGGCTGTTAGGATGCTCTAATCTTTTCACTTGTATAAATGTTTGATCTTCTTGAAGTATTCCTGTTACATGTGGTCTATTTTACTAAGGAAGTATGAAGACTATGTTTAAATACATTTTTATCTTTTATTTTCTTAACATGATCATATTTAGAAGGGATGCCTGTGTTGGCCTTCTAAAACAATATCTTTGTTAGGATTCTAAAAGTAGAAGGCAATGTCAGACTAAAAATTTCTCATTTTCTAACAATGCATGTTTTGACACATATTCATGTCAGGCAGAATAAAAGTAATCCTTTTTTCTTTTCTTGTGATGCTTTATAGTTAGATTGTAGGGAATCTTCATAAAAAATGCTAGCAATATATCTTTGATTCAATATTCATATATTCCCACACACACCAAATTTCAAGGCCATGTTTAAAGGGAATTAAAAAAAAAGGTTCCATAAAGAACGACAGCTTATGTGGTTTATTTTTTAAAAAAGAATGCCAAAGCTTTAACTTTTGCAAACTTCTAACATTTTATACACAAATCCACTTAGACCCCCAAATACCTACATTAGTCTCAAAATACTCATTTAGTACTCTTGTAGATAATATTACACTAACGCATATGACAAGTGGCATAATTTGATGTGCATTGTTTCATTGTCTATGCTCATTATTGATTGGAACTACAAATCTTTCTGATTCACAATGACTGAAGAAATCTATAACTTACATATATAGACATATATGTCTTAAAAAGATTTCTTAATCTTAGAAATATTGTTTCTTTGTGAAAATAAATAAAATTCCAGAATAGCCTAACATTACTTTTAAAATTGACTAAAGCTCTTAAACATGCCTAATAAGTTTAAAGAAGGCAAAGCATTTTACTATTCGATGTGTACATCTCCTAAACTATAAAAAGAGCAAGGGTCACATAAGGACTGCCACATCTAGAGTTTAATAACTCCACATAGAAGAAATGTCCCTAATAATAACATCAACAATGCAAAATCAGTTCCCTTGAGGTCAAGCATATTCCCCATGCACCCATACCTCTTTCTACTCACCTCAACAGGCATCTTACTACTTTTCTTATTTACCAACTGTTGTTGTTGATGTTGTTGTTGATTGCTTTAGAGTCAATAATGACTCATAGCGACCCTATGAACAAAAGACCTGAAGCCTTTCTATAACTATTAACATGTATCAAAGTTCATAGCTACTGAGTTCTAAATCAAATGCAATGGCTCACAGACCACACAGAAGCATATTAAGAAAGTAAAAAAAGCTGAATAACTCAGCATAGTATGAAAAAAACAGTCAGAACAGCTTCTTAAATGTACTTGCAGATACCTCAGCCTGAGTCTCATGGTTTTAGGCCAGTGTTCCAAAGTTCTGAGTCCTGCTAGTTAGGGCTTTCCACCTCCAAACTTCCAATAGACTTTAAAAGCTCTTAGCTCCAGTTCCATGGTGCAGCAATCCTAAAGTCCACTCCATCTCCTGTGAAGTCTCTAGTTTTCTGCTGTAGATGTGATGGCTACTGCTCCCTTTTCCCCTAGCCTGACTGGTCCTGAAGAGTGTACCAACATTCTGATCCTTTTTTTCCTTCTGTGGAAGATTCTCCAATTCTTCTGCTAAATCGCTCACTTTAATGGCAAGACTAACCAATACCTTTGTGGTTGGTGAGACTAGCCAAACTCTTGTGGATAGGCTAAGTTTTACTATTCACACATTCCCACACATCTACATGACAACGTTGGAAAATGTCTAGAGAGGTCATTTTGAAAAATAAATTATCCAGGTCAAGATTGGTGGACGATCTATCAACAATCTGGGTTATGCAGATGACACAACCCTGCTTGCTGAAACTGAGGAGGACCTGAAGCGCCTGCTGCAGAGGGTCAAAGACTGAAGCCTCCAATATGAATTGAGGGTCAATGTCAAGAAGACAAAGATTCTCACCACTGGACCAATTGGCAGCATCAGGATGGATGGTGAAGAGATTGAGATTGTTCACAGTTTCAGTTTGCTTGGCTCCACAGTCAACATTCTTGGCACTAGTTGCCAGGAAATTAAAAGGCACATTGCCATG
>NW_006399919.1:876223-880469 GCF_000299155.1 Elephantulus edwardii | reverse complement strand
AGGTGCGTCTGATACAGGCCATGGTCTTTGCAATCACTTGTTATGCATCAGAGAGTTGGACAATGACCAGGGAGGATAGAAGAAGAATTGATGCCTTTGAGCTGTGGTGCTGGAGAAGAGTATTGAGGGTATCAAGGACTGCCAGGAAAACAAACAGATTCATCCTGGAAAGGGTTAAACCGGGTGGCTCCTTGGAGGCAAGGATTCTGAGGCTCTGTCTAACCCATTTTGGACATGTTGTAAGGAGAGACCGGTCCTTGGAGAAGGACATCATGCTTGGGGTGGTGGAGGGACAGCACAGGAGGGGTAGGGCCTCTATGAGGTGGATTGATTCAGTGACTGGGTTAATCAGGATGGGAGTGTCAGAGATGGTGCGATTGGCACAGGACAGAGCAGAGTTTAGGGCTGTTGTACATAGGGTTGCTATGAGTTGGAAGCGACTCGATGCCATGTAACAACAACAACAACAACAACAACAACATACCATAGACTTTATAATAATATTAATATTTTCAGAAGTACCAGATGGAGGTCTAAATACATATTCTGGAGGGAGAAATACAAAATACATGATCATACTAATAAAAAATGAACTTAGTAGAATGATCTAGACAGCTGTTTATTAAAGAGGGCATGGATGGGACAATGAGAGACTTAACAAATAGTTAGAAATATCTATGACTACAGGATTGTGGACTCTTCTAAGATCCAGTTAGGGTGTAGGAGATTGGTGACATTGGGAAGTCAATGTTAGCTTTTGACTAATAGTTGACTGCCAACTAAAAGCAAAGAATAACGTTTCAGAGATAGACATTATTCATTTGTAGTTTTGCTCAGAGCTGGGTCTGCCTATTTATGTGAGGCACTATTAAATCATTTCCTACAAGAATTATTCCAAGTGGCAACAAAAGAAAAAATAAAATAATTATAATCTAAAAGCATAAGTCATAAATAATTATAAATAGGTAAATTATTCTGACAAATTCATTATGTGTAAATCATAAAATATTAGATTTAAAAGAGGTTATTATTCTATGTTCCAAAATATAGTACATTTTATTTAGAGCAAATTTTATTTCTACCCTGTCTTCCTATCTGTGTCAACAAGAAAGGTATCTGAGTAATTTTGTTTTAGCAGGTGGGCATCAATAAGTTTTTATTTATCAGTGGATTAATTTAATTCCTGGATATGACAGCTCTTATATATTTTTATAAGCTGATTTCTTTCTTATCATAAATTCTGTGTCAATACTTCTATACCCAAAAGAGCATTTATAAGTTATATCCACAAATCATCCTGATATGACTAAGACTTTATCAGAATAGAGTTGGGGATACACAAGCCATATTTATCCAGTGTAAAGGCTGATTTCTATTAAAAGTGCTAACTGAAAGACTAAATTTTAAAGTGGGTAAGTTGAATATATTTAGTTGTCTGCTGTGTCTAACTTTGAATCTGTTTAGGCTTTACTTTTGTACAGCCTATAGAAAATCAACTAAAAAGTAGCAATTTATATTTAAAAATTAATTTTTCACTTTACTTGATATGTTGTCTTAAAATGGAGACAAAATATTCAAGTAAACGGAGGAGGACCTGAAGCCTTTGGTGTAGAAGATCAAGGACTGCAGCCTTCAATATAAACTGAAGCTCAACATCAAGAAAAGAAATATTCTAACCACTGGGCCAATTGATAGCATCATGATAGATGGTGAAGAGATTGAAATTATTAAAAGCTTTAGTTTGCTTGGCTCCACAATCAACATTCTTGGTACCAGCATCCAGAAAATGAGAAGATGGATTGCACTGGAAAAGTCTACTATCAGAGACCTCTCCAAAGTACAGAAGAGCAAGGATGTCAGTCTAGAGACTAATGTGCACCTGATCCAGGCCATAGTCTTTGCAATTACTTACTATGCATCAGAAAGCTGGACAATGTCTAAGGATGATAGATGGAGAATTGATGCTTTTGAGGTGTGGTGCTGGAGAAGAGTATTGGCTATACCATGGAATACTAGGAGAACAAACAAGTTTCTCCTAGAGAGGGTGAGACCAGGCTTCTCCTTGGAGGCAAGGATTCTGAAGCTTCATCTGACATACTGTAGACATGTTGCAAGAAGGTACCTGTCCTTGGAGATGGATGTCATGCTTGGGAGGGTGGAGAGAGTGCAAGAGAGGAAGACCCTCGAGGAGATGGATTAACTCAGTGACTGGGGTAATGGGGGTAGGTGTGTCAGAGACAATAAGGTTGGCACAGGATAGGGAAGGGTTTAGGGTTGTTGTACATAGGCTCACTATGAGTCACAGGTGACAGCACATAACAACAACATTGGATATAGCTCTTGTGATAATCATTTTAACCTTAGGACAACTTTGTTTCAATTTAAAATAATTAGGCAGTTGTGACGTTAATGCAAAAGTTCCATTCCTCTAGAGGGCTATGTATACTAGCAGCTCCAGGTAAAAGATGGATATTCTTTCCCATGTGATTTAAAGTCTCAGAAAATCTGCTGGAGGGTGAGGTAGGAGTCACTTCTGACTAGATGACTGTAAGTGGGAAAAGAAATTAAGCTTTCAGTACTTCTTTGTTCCTGCCAAAGACCTCAGCCTCTTGGTAAGGATGCAACAGGGCAGTGTGGATGGTAGAGGGAAACCAATGCACGGGTTTTGAGCCAAGATGATTGTGAGGCCCATGGTTAAGTCCTGCTCGGCATTGTCTATTGCACTTGTAGTCTAGTGATTTTGTTGTTGTAGCAGTTCTATTTTGTTAGTTTGCCCTCTCTTTTTAGCTTTATAGGTAGTTAAACTTGGATAAAATTTTGTTGTTGTTCTTGTTAGGTGCCTTCAGGTTGAGTAAAAATCACAGGAACCTTATGAACAACAGATTTGAAGCCTGTCCTATCCTGTGCCATCCACATAATTTCTGACACATTTGAGCCCGTTACTGCAGTCACTTTGTCAATTCATCTCAATGACAGACTTCTCTTCCGCTAATGCTCCACATTTCCTAGCATGTGGTCCCTTTCCAAGGAATAGCTTCTCTTAGCAACATGATCAAATTAAGTGAGGCGAAGCTTCACCATCCTTGCCTCTAAGTGAACACTCGGGTTATCCTTTTTTCCAAGATATAGCTGTTTGTTTTCCTGGTAGTCCATGAATAATATTATTCATAGCCCACGGGATACTTTTCTCCTACTACAATTTTGGATTCATTAAAATGTCTGACAAAACATTTTCCATCTTCTTACCCTTCCATCTGTAGTGTCTGTAAATATCTTTTTTCAAATTAGTGAACTAGAATAATCCTGCTTCACATAGCATGTAAGATATGGTTCCCACCAAGTTTAGCTTCTTTCAGTTAAGGAAATACAGAGTTATTTGTGGGAACATTGTTTTTAAATTAAACAAAAGGAAATTATTTTATCTTTCAAATCATTATGTAGCAGTTATGTATTTACTGAAAACAATGGATTTCTGATTTTATTCCTCACTAAACATCAACTGAGCATATAGTTTCTCCTTAGCATTAATTTATATACTTTTGGGAGATGCTAGAAAAGAGTATATGCCAAAAAACAGCGTTAGTCTTATTTTCAAAGGACTTATAATACATACTTTCTGAATCTTTCCACTGTATGAATTAAAAGTTGGCAACCTGTTAAAGCTAATTCTAGATACAATTTATTTTAATTGTGATAAAAGCAAAGCTTGAAACTTAAAAAATTATATCAAAGTAATGTAGGCTATATATAGTGAATATTACGCTAATTATAACTTTTTGTCAGTACAAAACAATTCAACTTTTGAAGTTGTATGTTGTTGTTGTTGTTGTTACCTGCTGGTGAGTACTTTACATCTCATAGTGAGCCCTGAAATCTGCTCTGTCCTGTGCCAATCATATTGTCTCTGACACACTTACACTCATTACCCCAGTCACTGAATCAAACCATCTCATCAAGGGTCTTCCTCTGCTGCGCTGTCCCTCCGCCATCCCAAGAATGACATCCTTCTCCAAGGACTGGTCCCTCCTTGCAGTGTGTCCAAAGTATGACATACAAAGCTTCAGAATCCTTTCCTCCAAGGAGTTGCCTGGTTTTACCCTGTTCAGGTTGAACCTGTTTGTTTTACATTATATTTTTTCCTTGGGGAGGGACATCATCCTTGGGAGGATGGAGGGACAGCACAGGAGGGGAAGGCCCTCTATGAGGTGGATTGATTCAGTGACTGGGATAATCGGGATGGGAGTGT
>NW_006399919.1:872029-876123 GCF_000299155.1 Elephantulus edwardii | reverse complement strand
CAGTGCGATTGGCACAGGACAGAGCAGAGTTTAGGGCTGTTGTACATGGGGTCGCTATGAGTCGCAAGCGACTCGAAGGCACATAACAACAACAACTATTGATTGTGAGACACGTTATGACTTTATGTACTAAAAAAATATAATGATGGGCATAGTTAAGTGGTGCTTGGTTTTGTTGTTGTTGTTGTTAAGTGCCGTCGAGTCACAGGTGACATAGTGACCCTACGAAGGAGTATCCTCGACGCTTGGGTGCCTTTCATCCTCTCTCCCGGTTCATAGGGTTTTTGGAGGCAAGCTATTATGGAATAGGAATGATTGTATGAACACAATGTGATAGAAGGATAGTGTGAAACACAATGTATACACATTTTGTATGCATACCAATGTAAAATAAAAATTTTTAAAACCTATGCTAATAAAATTATAGTATGATTTTCCTTATCACTTACAATTTTAACTTCCACAATTAAAAACTCTTTAAAATCTTTTCATTATTGAATTATGTTTTGTGTGCAAGATGCTGTAGAGATAGAGGTTTGGGCTGGCAGTCTGCTAATGAAATGACTGCATTGTTTTTTTAATGGATTTTTAATCTATGACACCACGATAAATATCCGAATGAACTTGTTGTTGTTGTTGTTGTTATGTGCCGTCGAGTCGTTTCCAACTCATAGCGACCCCATGTACAACAGCCCTAAACCCTGGTCTACAATCGCATTGCCTCTGACACACCCATCCCGATTATCCCAGTCACTGAATCAATCCACCTCATAGAGGGTCTTCCCCTCCTGCGCTGACCCTCAACCCTAGTGGTTGAAAAAATAAAGTAAGGATGAGAAAATAACACCATTAATAGTAAGTCCTTACCCAATAGCATATAGTCAACAGCTAACTTGTTTAGATGCTTTATCTGTCTACAGAAGTCCATAGATAAATGTTTAAAACATTCAACCCACTAGGATGTACAGCAGCTTCTCATGACAGGTTCTGAGAACCTCTTGTGATTTTACTGTTTCCCAGCTATGCATTAGAAAAGTCTCCCAAGAAACCTCAGAGCTAGAAAAAGTGATACTTAGATGTAACATGGGTTGTGAAAGGGTTGAGACAATTACATAAAGACTTTTTTGGCATATGTATCTCCTTAGAGGCATAAAATAGAACAACGTGTGCACATATATAATAGTAATACTATTTTAAGGCTATTCTTTAAATTTATTCACAAAATCTGTCTTTTCTGAACTACTTTCAATTCATTTTCATTAATGTCTGTAATTTTCCATACATCATTGCTTCCTCGATCCAGAGTATTGGAAATGAAATTTTTCTTTGAGAAGCCTTCTCTACTGTCTTTTACTCAATTTCAAATCAGTAGCCCTTGTTTAGCAAGTTTTAACATTGACATATGGTCGTGGATTAATTAATCCCTTGAGAAGAGTTAATACAATGTTTTTCTGGCAACTTTTCCAATGGTCCTTAGATGGTATGTTGATTGAAACCTCAAAGGATGGTAGCTGTGTCACCATGTCTCCAGAAATTATGGCTGTAACTCTTTTGACCAAGATCTTTTGTTATCTGTTTAGATGTTCACACTATGTTTTGCTAATCCTATCTTCCTTGATTCTGTCCTCTGAGCCCTAAGGGCATGTCTTTGGGGGCTTCATGAAGAGTCTTGATCATTGCGATTCTTTGAGGTTATCTCTGTGAGTGTATTTCAACTAGCAACTGAAGACTTTAGACAGAAAATGCCTATCTTCTCCTGAGGGGACACCAATCTAGACAAGTCCCTGTTTATTTCTATGCATGTAATGAGCACAATATGGCTACTGTAAGAGATCATCAGTTGTAAGATGCAGTCTAATCTCAGATATGTGAAAAATGAGTTTATTAGTATCTGCCAATCATTGTGGAAGCAGGAGCGGCATCCACTTCCGAAATGGCTTGCCTCTGGAAACTCTATGTACGAACAGTGCTCAGGCTGTTCATTCATAGGGTCGCTATGAGTCGTCTACGACTCAACAGCACCAAACAACAACAACTAATCATGGAAGGAAGAGTGGGCGAACCTTTATTAAGCCCTGGCTTTAATAGCCTAAGGGCAAGAAGCTGCTCTGCAATCTCAAAGGCATGCTGTTGGAATGGATCAACTGTTTCTTTGGGTTTTTTGTTTGTTTGTTTTGATCAGCTGTTTTATGGAAGAAAGATGGGCCATCTCCTATTCATCTATTAACTGCTTCTAAAAATCGACCAGAGGGACAGGTATGGGTCGGTTCTGACTTGATGGTATACAACAAGAAGCATGATTTTACTCCAGCAAATTCATTTCTCTTAACCAGTATTTTCTTACTTCATTGTTATAGTAAAAACATCTTCTCTACTCTTAAATGGAATGTATGAATAGTCACAAATTTTTACAAATGAATTCATTACTTTGTGTGCTACTTTGTTAGCATGTCTATAAAGATGCCCTAGCTTCATAAAATATTAAAGACTATAAGCTCCTTGAGGGTTAAATCAATGATTTCTGTTTGTACTCTTTTTGCTTCAATATCACTTTTCCTGAAATATTCTATCTTCTCATATATAAAGGCAAAAATTGAGAGGTGTCAGTCTTCCTTCCCCACCAAAGCATCAAGTATTATAGACATTTATTTTAGTAAAGGAAAATTCAATCTTTTGACATGAGTTCTGATGGATTCTCAAATTAATCCAAATTGTCAGCCCAGGAGTCCCTGTGGACACAACCTGAATATCAAGCTTTATACTACACTTTTTAAAAAGCCTGGAAAGAAAAGAAAAATGTAGTGCTTTTAGGATTCTTCACACTTTTCTTTTGCAGTTGGGATTTCATGAATTTAATTCATAAATTCTTCAGCTGAATTTATAACTTACAATTTTTACATTGGTTAAAAATTTTAGAGATTTCAAAGGTCTCTCCTTTATTGCAATTATTTGATCTATAAATAATTTTTGTATATTGCCATTGAGTGATAACCAACTCAGAGCTGACCCTTCAATGTGCTTGAGAGAGTTTGCACTGAAGGGAATTTCCCACCTTTTTACCCTGGAGCACCTGTATTTGATCTACCAGAATCATGGCCTTTGGGATAGCAGAGCAAGCTATTTTGTAGGTTAAAGAAGGCTTACTGTGTTGTTTTTAGTTTGTGGTTTTTTCTGTGTTTTATTTTATTTTTAACAGATGAGGAGATTGGGGAGGGGAATAAACATCTCTGACTGATGCTTTTGCAAAGTGACAGACTGTAGCAAGAACGAGGGGCCTCTGTCTCTTGATTTCAGCGGACCATTTTTCTCATAACTTAGTATTTTCAAAATGGAATGTAAAATCAGGCCAGGAGAAACTGTAAAACCTAGAAAGGTGCAGATAAATCCAAAGGTAAATCCAAATTCTTCACTGAGAATGTCCCTTGGTATATTAAATGTGTCTTTGCTTCTTTTGCTCACTTGTAATGCTTTCATCCAACATGCCACTTAACTGTGAAATCAGCCATGTTGTATGTAGCCTCCCCTTAGCCCCTCCCTTTTTTTCTTACGAGACTTTAATTGGATGTTAGACCATCAGGCTATGAAGAGTTTAATTAAATGTGGTGAAAAAAGAAACCTGCAAAAATTAAGGCCTTATTTGTAACTTTCACTGTGGACTTAAAAGTAAATTTCATCCTGATTGCCCTGCCTTGGAATAATAATTTAAATGTCATTTATTCAAAAGGTGGACTCGTAGAATCTCCTATCATATATATTAACTTTGTTTCAACAACAATTTGATTTTTAATTCTCAGCCTGTCTTAAGCTTCTCCAGCAGACAGGGGGTGGGGGGTAGCGGGGTGAGATGTGTGTAGGGGGTACTTCGTTACCAAACTTTCCATCTAAAGCTTGAATTTGCAAGGTTTTGGTTGTTCTTATGTTGTTGTTATGTGCCGTCGAGTCGTTTCCGACTCATAGCGACCCTATGCACAACAGCCCTAAACCCTGCTCTATCCGGCACCAACCGCAACGCCTCTGATACACCCATCCCGATTACCCCAGTCACCAAATCAATCCATCTCATAGAGAGTCTTCCCCTCCTGCACTGTCCCTCC
>NW_006399919.1:863919-870144 GCF_000299155.1 Elephantulus edwardii | reverse complement strand
TGGCTCCTGTGGATTTGGTTTAATTTTCCTCAGCTTCAGCTTGAACTTGCATATGAGTAATTGGTGGTCTGTTCCACAATCAGCCCCCGGTCTAGGTTTTGGTTAGATTTTGAAATTATCCTTCCAACTACTGAAAGCTGTGGGCCTTTTTATCAGGATGCTGTTCTTACGGTATTGCCATCTCTGGGTGCAGCCTTAGTGAAGAAACTATTGCACCTGGCTCATGGGAAGAAGAAAAGAAAATATAGAGGATCTCTAATTTGTTCTGAAATGATAAGCTGTGCTGTGTAATGGCCTACTACCTGATTATGTAACTGGTATGCCAGAAAATTAGAGGATATTGAATTAGAAATGCAAGGCAGGCAGCAGGGACTCCTTAAAGGAACTTAGAAAAATGGATTGCTTGAGTACTGCAGCTAGACTGTGAGGAGAAATACTCTCCCTTTGTTGATCTGGTGGCTGACCGCCCCTCCTTCCACAGAAGAGAAGGGGAATAGATCAGCAGTCCTAGACCCAGGGAGACATCTGGACTCCTGCCCAGGTAGTGACTATCTGAGAGAAAGACAGAGAGAGAGAAAGAGAGAGAGAGAGAGAGAGAGAGAGAGAGAGAGGAAACAGCTGCTTAATAACTCCTTGCAGGCTTGGACTGACGCTGCAGAATGACAGCCCATCTGGGGTCACCTTCTTTGAAGTAGCTTAGAGAATAGGAACTGACTAGAAGACCAAGCAGTCAGTTCAGTAAGACACTCAGACTAATAGGTGACTGCAGATTCTCATTAGTTAGATCTGAAAATAGAAAAGCACCCTGAAGTGCAATAGGGTGGTAATTCGAAAATCCTTTCTTTACTAATGTGATTTTTCATCTTACTTTGGTTTCTACACTTTGTTTAAAGGCATTATTATTCTAACAATGGTGAATTTTATTAATACTGGTATGAAAAATATGGTTTATTTCTGTTTGATACATTCTAAATATGTTGAGAGAGCTTTTCTCTATTTTATTTTTGCTGTATCTTGTTAATAATTATATTTTTATTACTCATATATTAATAACAAAGTAGCACGAGTCTTTTGTGTTCTTTCATTATACTTCTTCCTCATAGTGATAAAATATATTCACATTTAATTGTATGCAGTTCAAATGAAATTCCAAGTCATTTTATCCTTTTTCTTATTTTACTTGAGGTTAATATTTAGTGGAGACTGTAAGAATGTGATAGTTCTTGTTCTACCACCCACACCAAAACAACTCACTGTGTCGGTAAGGAACACTAAATGATTTCTAAATGATATCTGTCCTACAGGTGGTAATCCTGTAAGGAACAAGATATTTGCTGGAAATCACTCAGACTTTTTTTATCTACCTGCTGAGAAAATTTTCCATGCAGTTCAGTGTTTGCCAATGACAGAGGACTTTGAAAAGAGAGAGAAATAATACCGTCAAAATTCATTTCTTAACATTGTAGATTCATTTTCCCCCCCTGAATCAAATTTATATCTTAATTCATTTTTAATCATTGTTTTTTAATGTACAAGGACGGCTGCAGGATATACAAGCAGATTAAGTATAATGATGCTCTGGGAAGAATGAATAACAGCTATGATTAATGTAATCTTAGGTTAACAGTCACAAATGTACAAGCAAAACACTCTGAAAGGAAAGGGGATGGAAGTGTGAACCACATGGGCAGTAGCACACAGGTCCCAGTGACACATCTGCTGCCTTAGTGACACTGGGAAATTGAACCACCTACAGAAGAATGTAATATGAATGTTCAGAGAAGTAGAAATGTTGTCAGATAAAGACTTACTGAAGCAATCTGATACCTTTGATATAGCAATATTCATCTCTCAATTATTGTACTGTGGTGGCTTCTGCCTGCCTGTATTACCAGTATTTCAAATGGCAGCAAGGTTACCTTTGTTGGGCAGGTTTCAGTGACACTTCTAGACAAAGATAGAATGGCTAGTGGTCTACTTTGAAAACGCAGTCAATACAAACTTTATTTTCATTGTTGTTGTTATGTGCTATCAAGTCACTTGTGACTCATAGTGACCCTATGTACAAACAGATCTAAACGCTGCTCTATCCTACCAATTTGTCTTAGACACACCTACCCCCATTGCCCTAGTCATTAAATCAATCCATCTCATTAAGAGTCTTCCTCTCTTACATTGTCTCTCCACACGCTCAAGCATGATGTTCCTCTCCAAGGACTTGTTCTGCCTTGCAACATGTCCAAAGTGTGTCAGATGGAACTTTAGAATCCTTGCCTCCAAGAAGCAGCTTGGTCTCACTCTCTCTAGGATGAATCTGTTTGTTCTCCTAGTAGTCCATGCTATGTTCAATACTCTTTTCCAGCATCATACCTCAAAGGCATCAATTCTCCCTCTATCATTCCTAGTCATTGTCCAGCTCTCTGATGCATAGCAAGTAATTGCAAAGACTATGGCCTGGATCAGGTTCACCTTAGTGTCCAGATTGACATTGTTGCTCTTCAGTACTTTATTTTCATTGACTAGTAACAAAACATTGCTTGATAATGTTTCTAACTTTGGGATAAGATATTCCGAAAACTGAGAAGATGATACTTGACTGAATAACATTTTCTTTTCTTTATGTTACCAAGAGTTAGAACCCAATGCACTGGCAATGGGCCACACTAGCTTTCTTCAAACATCCCTAAAGACAAGTCATGTGAACAGAGAACTACCAGAAGTCCAGGCTGGGTTTAGAAGGGGTCATGGTACTATAGATACTATAGCTGATGTTAGATGGATCTTGGCTGAAAGCAGGGAATACCAGAGGAATGTCTATCTGTGTTTCATTGACTATGCAAAGGCATTTGACTGTGTAGATCATAACAAACTATGGCTGACTCTGAGAAGAATGGGAATCCCAGAACACTTGATTGTTCTAATGCGAAACTTATACTTGGACCAGGGGGCAGTTGTCAGAACAGAGCAAGGGAACACTGCATGGTTCAAAATTGGGAAGGGCGTACGCCAGGGATGCACCCTATCTCCATACCTTTTCAACCTATATGCAGAACAGATTATCAGGGAGGCGGAGATCTATGAGGAGAAATGTGGGGTCAAGATTGATGGACGATTTATCAACGACCTGCGTTACGCGGATGACACAACCCTGCTTGCTGAAACTGAGGAGGACCTGAAGCACCTGCTGCAGAGTGTCAAGGACTGCAGCCTACAATATAGATTGAGGCTCAATGTCAAGAAGACAAAGATTCTCACCACTGGACCAACAGGCAGCACCAGAATGGATGGTGAAAAGATTGAGATTGTACACAGCTTTAGTTTGCTTGGCTCCATAGTCAACAGTCTTGGCACCAGCAGCCAGGAAAACAAAAGGCACATTGCCATGAGAAAGTCTGTTGTTAGGGACCTCTCCAAAGTACTGAAGAGCTATGGTGTCTCTCTGAAGACTAAGGTGCGTCTGATACAGGCTTTGGTCTTCCCAATCACTTGTTATGCATAAAAGAGTTGGACAATGACGAAGGAGGATAGAAGGAGAATTCATGCTTTTGAGCTGTGGTGCTGGAGAAGAGTATTGAGAATACCATGGACTGCTAGGAAAACAAACAGATTTGTCCTGGAAAGGGTTAAACCGGGTGGCTCCTTGGAGGCAAGGATTCTGAGGCTCCGTCTAACATACTTTGGACATGTTGTGAGGAGAGACCGGTCCTTGGAGAGGGACATCATGCTTGGGAGGGTGGAGGGACAGCGCAGGAGAGGAAGGCCCTCTATGAGGTGGATTGATTCAGTGCCTGGGTTAATTGGGATGGGAGTGTCAGAGACGGTGCGATTGGCACAGGACAGAGCGAAGTTTACGGCTGTTGTACATAGGGTCGCTGTGAGTCGCAGGCGACTCGACGGCACATAACAACAACAACAACAACAACAACAACAACAACATAATACAAGAAGTATAAGGGCCATGAATGGAAATTCACTTGAGAAATGTAAAAGATGGACATTTTCAACCTTTTAATCTTACTTGGATCCACAATAAATACTCTTGGTACCAACAGTTAAGAAATCAAAAGATGTGTTGAATTTTTAAAAGCTACCATCAAGGATCTCTCCAAAATACTAATGAACATTGATGTCAGTTTAAAGATTAAGGTGCACCTGATTCAGGCCATGATCTTTTTAACCACTTGCTGTTCATCTGAGAACTGGACAATGAATAAGGATGACCTTTGAATTGTGTTGGAGACAAGGGCTTTAATATCCCAGGGACTACCAAAAGGACAAACAGGGAAGTCTTGGACAAAGTGCAGCAGCCACAGTGTTCCTTGGAGGCAAGGATGACAAAAATTTATCTCAGATAATTTGGACATGTCATTAGAAGGGCTTTTCCTTGAAAAGGGACATCATGCTTGGGAAGGTGGAAGGCCAGCAAAGGAGAAGAAGACCCACAATCAGATGGGTCGACAGGGTGCCTGCAGGGCTCAACCATGTCAGAGTGATGAGGGTGAACAGCATAGGATAGGGTTTAGAGCTGCGGTTCATAAGGTCACTGTGAATCATAATCGATTCGACAGCACCTAACAACAACAACATATACAAGTATTTGAAAAACTCACTGACAAGAAGCAGTTCCTCAAGTAGCCCAAGAAACTATATTTATTACCCTCTTACTAGCATCTTTGGACTTTGAAAGAAACTATTATCCAATCCACTCTGAAGCTTGGCCATTTGTCTTAAGAGGCAGCATTGGCTAAAGAGATTCAGTTGCATGCTAATCATTCTTGACTGGTCCCTCCAGGTCTGATGATCTGCCTTTTAGAATAATTGTTGAGGCTTTTGTGTACCCTAGAGTCAGAACTGACCCAGAGCTGACTTTCTGTTGGGTTTTCAGAGGCAGTTAACCAACCACACAGAAGGAGATTCCCAGTCCTCCCATGGAGCCGCTAGAGGATTGGAATCCCTTGCCTTTGGGATTAAAGTGCAGCTTCTTACCACCAGGATACTACATCTCCCTCTTAAAGTGATTAGACGGGAAATGTTGCATTGCTTTCTGTGCAGTAACATGTACAACTCTTGCTATATAAAGCCAGGTGGGGGAAGATCCCTGGGATCTGCTGTCCATGGTTCAAAAAAGAGGGGAACTTGTTGAAGATCTCCATCCCAGCCAGATAGGAGGGATAAGGCGCAGAGGAACACTAGTGATAGAATGTTTTCTGTTGTGCATTGTCGTCTGTGAATAATTAAAATAGCTCTTATTATTGTGCGCAACATTTTCCTGTCACAAGTGTATGACTTCAGTAAAATAAAAGGATAACACCCATGGAGTGATTGGTACTATTGGATAGGATTCTCATCCCAGCATTCTGATGGATATTTGGAATCTGGAGACAGCCTTTAAAGAAACCAGCATGTGCAGCACAGAACCCCACTGTGACAATGAACTGGAATAATATGAAACTGTTGGTGTGTTCAAGATGCTGTAAAATTACAAAGAGAGATTAGAAGGAGATATAGATGCTACAGTGGGTAGGGGGTAGCAGCCATCAAAATAGACTATGCATTTAGTTTACATCATAAATGTTGAGTAAGGGCCAGTCACATGATACACACACAGAGACTTGGGATCTTGTTACAAGACTAAGAAAGGACCTTAAACATAACCAATCAGATTTATTAAACATTGAAATTGTTGATGTCAGTGTTGTTGTTGCTGTGTACCATCGAATCAGAACCAATCCATAGCTGACCCTCTAGCAGGTTTTCAGAGGCAGTTAAGCGAATAGGAAGTGATTGCCCATCTTTTTCTCTCAGAGCAGCTGGTGGCTTTGAACTGCGTGCTTTCTGCATTGCAGTGCAGCTTCTTGACGTCACAGTAATTTCCAAGTTACTTGATGGGGATTCCAAAATATTTTGTAGGATTACACTATTATCTTCCATATTCTCTCCAACTGGGTTATTGTCGTTTGGTATATCAAGTTCACTACTATTCATAACGACCCTCTGAACCCTGTTCTGTTTTATGCCAATCCTTACTGTCTCCATCATGCTCAAACCCATTGCTGCAGTCTCTGAGTCAAAGACATCATCCCTACAGAATGTCTTTTATCAAGAACTACTCAGTTCTCACTATGGCAATTGGACAATTAAAACAGACATTCGGGGGTGGGGGGAGATGAACGAACTGGGGAGGAGGGTAGAGAAAACAGTGCAACAATGAATGAATAAGAACCC
>NW_006399919.1:856455-860978 GCF_000299155.1 Elephantulus edwardii | reverse complement strand
GATGGCTAACAAACACATGAAGAAATGCTCAAAATCCCTAGCCCTAAGAGAGATTTTCCAGCTTTTATATGCATAGGAAGCTATTGAGAACAACATGGTTGAGTCACGTGCACATTAGTCTTTAGCTAACATTGTTCCTATTTAGCACTTTGGAGAGGTCCTTAACAGTATATTGGCCCAATGCAGCATGCCTTTTGATTTCTTGATTGCACAGGTTTTGCACAAACACAGTTCTCCTGATTGGAGTATTATTTCCTGGATGCTCCAACCAGAAAAATCAATTATTTCACTGGTAAATTGTTATTGTGTCCCATTCAGTCAGAATCGACTCATAGCTGACCTTCCCACATGTTTTTGGAGGCAGTAATTGTATGGGAGGAGATTACCCATTTTCCTTTGACAGAGTGATTGGGGAATACAAACCATGTGCCTGTAGAGTGACAGCATCATTCTGTACCACTAAACCATCAGAATTATGTACTAAGCAGGGTTTCCCGACTTCTAGTTATTGTTACTTTTCTGTCTCTCATCTAGCTTCTCCCTTGATTTGCCAAATTCCACTATTTTACTTTAATGTTCTTATTGGGTACAGCTATCTCTCTTTATGATCCTTGAAATGCACCCTAGAATTCTTCATAACTCCAAAATTCTCTCTTTTGGACTATTTAAACAAAACAATATTCCATTGCATGATCTAACGGTCGACCTCGACCATGAATGAAATCTCTTTTAAACTTAGAAACATGGGAAACATGTTAGCATAAAGAAGTCAACCCTCATCACAGGGTTTTTCACAGACCATTTCTCTGAACTATACTTCAGCTTCAAAAAAACAGGGGAAGTCTTACCAATAGAGCCACTCTGCTTGCATCTCTTCTCTTTCCATTGATGTTACATTGGACAACTTCCTCAATCTCATTTTTTTTCTAAAGGCTATAAATTTCCCAGACCCAGAGCACAACCCAAAACTTTTATGACATTTTCTCTGGCCCTTTCATGCATATCTTTAAACACACAGGGAACCTGTAGACTTATTTTTAGCAAATTGTAGTTGATGCTACATTACCTACTATGTAGTCAGCTTACTTGTCATGACTTCCTATCTATTCATTGAGAACTGAAATGATTTTTTATTACTCATGGGACCTAGCAAAGTGCTAAGCCTATTCAAATAATTAATTAAGCTATTCAATTAATTGTGATTAAGTGTGAGTTAGAAGACTAAATATTTAACTGATTTTTTTTCCTCAAAAAGAATCTGCATAGAATAAAAAAAAATTGAGTCAGAGACAAATGTATAAAATACTTCTTAGAGCAAGCTGGAAAGAAAAAGAAGAATTCCAGAGTGCCAACAGAGGAGTAAAATGTGCCTGGTGTTAAGCCTGTGCATTTGTGTAACTGGCTATTGTGCTGTATAAAATGTCAAAACTGTCTTTTATTTCTCTGTTGAACAAATTACCTATGGGATGAATTCTTTTCCTTTACGTCAGAAACAAACCCTATACTGGCTGATATATTCTAAGGCACAGCGTGCCTTGAAAATAGAAGTTAGGCAACCTGAAACTCTTCCACGGGAAATGTCTGCACATAAGGAGAGATAAAGGGGAAAGTGAAAGGCCTGAAGTTGTCTTTGGAATGGATGGATGAATGGGAGGATGATCCCTTAAATTAGGCTCAGTCATCTGGGAGGAGGTGGCTATGGCTGAGCCCCAAAATAAATTTAGAAGAGACATACCTAGGAAGACATTGAAGTATTCAGCATCTGAGAGCACCTCAAATGGTCTCTGGCCTTGTCCCTACTGCTACACAAGGGATGAAGAAAATCTCCAAAAGAGTGCATTCAGAGATGGTGGGGCGGCTCCAACAAAGTTGTTATTATGTGCCTTCAAGTTGCCTGTGTCTCATAGTGAACTCTTGGCATATTAACTCTGAATCCTGTCCTATCCTGAACCATTCCCACTATCTCTGACACATCTACCCTCATTACCCCAGTAATAGTGTCAATCCATCTCATCTAGGGTTTTCCTCTCTTGCACTGTCCCTCCACCCTTCCAAGCATATCCTTCTCCAAGGACTGGTCCCTGCAGGCACTATGCCCAAAGTATGTAAGAAAGAGCTTCAAAATCCTTTCCTCTTGGTGTCACCTCTTGTCTCTTGCAACTTGGTTTCACCCTCTTCAGGACAAACCCGCTTGTTCTCTTTGCAGTCCATGAAATTTACAACACTGTTCTCCAGCACCACAATTCAAATACATGAATTTTTCTGACTCCTTAGTCATAGTTATCCTTTCTGAAGCATAGAAAATAATTATAGACTATGGTTTGGATCAGATACACCTTAGTCTCCAGACTGACATTATTGCTCGTTAACACCCTGGAGAGATTTTTAACAGATATTACCAATGCAATTTGTCTTTTGATTTCCTGACTGCTGGAACCAGAAGTGTTAATTGTGAAGCTAAACAATCTGAAATTGTTAACAATCTCTATCTTCTCTCCAACTGTTATGCTGCTGTCAACTGACCAACAAGTGAGAATTTTTGTTTTCTTGATGTTGAGCTTTGTGCTGTATTAAACACTGCAGTCCTTGACTTTCTGATGCAAATGCTTCAGGCCCTCCTCATTTTCAGCAAGCAAGTTGTATCATTTGCATAACTCAGATCATTGTTATATTTTATTGTAGTAAGGCCGCCAGATCCCAGAGGAAAAACATTATTTAAAAAATAACACTATGCTTTTCATGGGTTCTACTCTAACTTCTATATCATTTGTAAATTGCATGTACAAACTGTCTTCTCAACTTAGTGACATAAGCTTCTGTGTTCCACATGTCATACATTAAAGGTCTTATAAGTAAATGGGCTCACTGCTCTCACTCTCCTCAGAGAACTTGACCGAACGAGCTTTTTCTTTGTTGTTTTGATTTGTTTTGAGCTCTCTCTGGTACAAGCAACTATTCTGTTAGAGTCATCCTAGCACCTTGAAATCCTATAGGTCTTACATATGTTAACAAGGCTATCAATACCATTCAACAAGACTCAACTCAATTAAATTCCACTTGGCATAAATTTATTTGTATCTAAACAATCTCTGAGGCCTCAAGTAAGGACAAAGATAAATTAGATACATTCCCTGTATGAGATTCTTACAATGTAGAAGAGGAAACAAGTAACTAGTAACTAGTCAGCACAATCAACAGAAAAACACCTGTGTCTAAAAAGAGGCTAAAGTTACTAGCTAGATGAGCAAAGAAGAGATGAAGATCACAGAAAAGAATTCACGGATGAAAAGGATTTTAAGGTGAGGTTTGTAGAACCATAGGATTTCTTGTTTGTTTTATTTTGGTTTTAGGAAGGAAAAAAAAACACCACAAAAAACCACAGATGTTTCTGAAGACACAGACTGAAACCATCTCATTGACATCTAGAATTCTGAGAACCTGGTCATTTAGTCTGTTTAACTTTGTGCTGATGGATTGTTTAATTTATTAACAAATGTTATTGTGTGATTTTTATGTGCCAGAACCTATTGTATATGTTAGAAATTAAGTGTACGGTGTCGCTGTTAAACCTCATATATAATTCTACTCAAATTCACCAAGATTTCCAAAGCTGTTCTGATATAAAGTTATCGTGAAGTCTATGTACAAACAGCCAGAAGAATAAAAATGTATTTTACTATATTAATCATTGTGAATATCACTGTACACCTTCTATGTTTATGTGAAAATTGATTTATCCACTAAAAAATGTCATAATAAATATTTCCCCTTTAAATGATACAATAACTGAGCAGTCAAATAGGATTTTTTAGGGAAGAGCTCATTTTCCCCCCTATACAATAGAAAACTCATAGGCATTTTCCTAAAGAGTAACTTAGATTACCTCTTATTTTATAACTATTTATGACTATTTTTCCTATCCATTTTGAAACTAGTAAGCTTGATACTAATATATCAAGAGAACTACACATGTAGAGCAAAATAAGTTTACTCAGTTTTTCTAAAAACATCTTTAGACACCAAAATAAGATACTGTTTCCAGAATTTATTGTTTACCTATTATTCTTGTCTCTTTTTCTTTTTTTGTGTGTATTTATATGTAGAGAAAGACAGAGGTATGAATAGACAGATATACAATGAGCAGACAGACACATAGATGAAAGAATATATGCCCGCTTAACAGGTGCTAGATGTTTTTAGAAATTTGTTAGCAAAGAGAGTTGTTGTTGTTGTTTTAAATTTATAAATGTAATTATGAATTTTATCCTTAAAATAGTGCATTCCATGAAGTTAAAAATAAAAATTAATGACCTGATCAATGACACCATAGAGGCACTTACTCTTCAGAATAATCAGTCATCTAAGATTGCATTCACTTTTGCTCATCGTCATGGAGTTGAACCAACTTACAGCTAACTTTCAAGCAAGTTCTCAGAGGCTATGAACCACATAGGAGAAGATTGTCTGTCTGCAATAGTGGATTTAAACCACTAGAGAGATGCCACTTCTGGGTTAACAGTGAA